>NC_056551.1:14973333-15288750 GCF_910596095.1 Thunnus maccoyii
CATGACAGGAAACAATATGTCAAAATGTCTGTACACATAAGACATTTTCTTCCTTTCTTTCTTTCTTTTTTTTTGACAGATTGTCGCCTTAAACTTTATCAGATTTTTTAAGGCAACAATTGGTTCATTGGAATGTCATGGTTCCAGCTGCAAGAGAGTGCTGATATTGGTAGCTTACAGTAAATAAAGTTATCTTGCTCAGAAAAGTAAAGTAAAACTTTATATAAAGTTAAGGAAAAATGGGAAGAAAACAACAATGACCTGCTGATTATGTACCAGAATCCCTTGATTAAGTAAAAAAGCAATAAGATGGTTTATCTACAGAGTGTTTGTGCTGCAAATGGTAATTTAAAATCCTATTTTTACACAGATGTTTTTAAAAATCTGATTGTCACCCAGTTTTTGATATTCACATTTAACACACAAAAAATCCTGTTTTTTTTTTGTTGTTGTTGTTGTTGTTTTTGTTGAAAAAGTTGAAATGGAAAATATAAGCCCCATGTAATACACTGCTGTATGTATCATCAATGTGGGCTATGAATGAAAGGTTGGTTCAAGTCTCTCCCCTGCGTTTTCCTTCCTTCACGCCACACTCTGTCAGTGGTCTCATCAATCTGCAGCTGCTGCCTGTGATAAGGCCGCCCCGCTGAGCTGGGACCTTATAAATGGACACACACTGTACCTCCATCACATACACAAGACTATCAAAGACACAAGGGTGACGTTTTGAAAAGAGAAGCGTCATTCTATCTTCATCTCTCTCTCTCTCTCTTCGTCTCTCTCTGTCTGTCTCACTTCAGTCCAGCTCAATTAATCTCCGTTCAACAGATGCTTATCACAATGAGTCACGTTCCTACAGAACGATCAAAATCAAATAAAAACAGATTAGTTATCTACAGTTGTATTCCCGATGTGATCTTGTTGCTTACTTGTCTAAATGAAAAAAGGATTTAAGGATCAACAACATTTTGAAGAATAGGGAGATTGCGTGTTTTTGCTAATTTATAAAAAAGGCACTGTTTGTCTTTCATTTCATCTCTTTTATTTCTCCTTGATAAAAAAAACAAAAAAAAAAAAAAAAAAACAGATGACAACCTGTTCCTGTGGCTAGACTGTGACCACTAAGGGCCTGAATCTGAGTCACTGTCTCACTCCTTGTCTCTCTTGGGCTGCCCCATTTTCTTTACACACCTATCAAGGTTAAGTTTGTGGGCCAGCATCCTCCAGTCATTGCCTCTGGTTTGTGGTGCATCCAGGCTGCCGCACAACTTTTGTCGGATGGAGACAGGGATGCGGAAGGCATTGGGCCCTACCAGCGTGGTGATGTTACTGGCGGGGTCCAGCAGAGATGTGTCGATACTCTGGGAATCCTGCAGAGAGAGAAAGTTTGAAGGAGAGACATTGAATGTAGTAATTGCATTTTTTTGAGCTGCAGGCTGCATGGACATAATTTAACGCCATCTCAGAGAATGTAACATAATTTAGTTCAAATGGATTTGTAGCACAGAAAATGTCTGGTTCTGGATCCCATAAAAAAGTGAACATTATTCATTTCATTGCCATCCATTTATTGATGCAAGCCGAGTGATTTTTAAATATATTGCATCTGGAAGATTAAGTGCTGGTGGTCTGGATACAGAAGCGAGAGCAAGACCCAGAGACAAATGAACCAAGGCCACACAGGGATACAGCTCTGCACTGCATGTATTGTAATTCATCTCATTACTGAGCACAAAGCTGGAGTGCTCCTCCATCCCTCCATCCCTCTATTCTCCTGGCCAGATGGCCTTTGTGAAGCAAGTACAGCACGGCTGGAGGGTGATTATTCTCCCTCTGGTCTTCTCTGTTCTGCATTGGCCTGTCATAGGCAGGACTGTATGAAATCTGCAGGGTCAAGATTCCCCTTCTTCTACTGTGTTGGTGTTTATGTACGTTGCAAAAAGAGGGAAAAGGAGATGGAGGGTAAATTCATTCAATTGTCTCTCACAGTGGAGACACTGCTCTGAATCAGCTCATATCTAGACAAGGAGAACTGTTTTTTTATATGTTATAAGTTAAACAGAAGGCTACATTTAGCCCTACCTCTGACAGTGTCGTGTCCAGCTGAAAAATCTGTCCTTCACCCTCCACTTGGCGTACACATATCTTACAGGCCAGGTCCACAGTGCCGGTAGAGAATCGCTCCAGAGTAAAGCAACAGTGGAGATTCCTCTGTGAACCGCTCCACACTTGCTGAAAGGAAAGCTCCTGCAATGACATGAAGACGGTAGAAGAGTTACTTAACTGTCAGAGAGCATGTGACGCTATTGAAGGCATTTTTTTTTAAAGTGTACATGACTTGTTTACCTGGTACTTGGCTAATAGTTTACTCTTCCACAATGTGTGGGGGACATCATGGATGGAAAGTCTCAGGTTGTGGGTGCTGTCCTTAAAGTTGAGAGTCTTTGGTTCATCCAACAACTTCCCACCCATCTGTTTCTCCATCTGTAGGACTTCCTAAATGCACACACACACACTTGATTAGTGTTTACCTACAGTAAATATATGACAGCATGCAAACTGACCTCAAAACAACTTCTTTTGTGCTGCTATAATCAGTTGTTCTGCTGTTTGCTACAGCAGTTTCTTTAAAAATACCCTTAATGGAAATTTACAAATGAAGTGTTTTTCATAGTATATTCAATAGAGTTCCCTCAAGGCTTTATGAATCTGAATCTAGACCTGCCATCTGAAACTTCAATGTCCTTGCAAGCAGGATCACTATCACTTCTCAATACCTATTTCCAAAGTTAATAACCGTGTACAATATCCCTCCTCGGTACAATAATCCTTCCTTATCTTTCCTCCGTGTAGGTGGATGCAGGTGTTACACAGAATTGAGGTGAGGAGAGAACAGTGGACCAGGGGGATAAGTGTGGCTTATTTTGTGTTTGCGCAGCAGCTACGTCTTTCTAGGAGCAGCAACTCTATTCAAATGCAAGCGCTTGTCTCTCCTTATTGTGACACACCGACAAAAAAATTCTCATTCCACCTCCCACTCCTCATCTGTTGGCTATGCCTACACACACACAAACACACATTAACAATTCAGACAAAATGACAAACCCACAAACATAATTAATGCTTACAAACACATTTAATTTCCGCTACATAACCTTTTGCAAACATTGAGAGACAAAGAAAGGATACTCACACACACACACACAAACACACATATACAACCTGCTGCATATTTACCTTGAGTGCATCCTGTGTGTCGTCCAGGCAGTAGACTCTGATGTGATACTCCATGGCGGGGCAGGTGACAGGGCCAAAGATGGCTAGTTTGAGGCGTTTGGTGGTGGCAGCGCTGAGAGATTGTCCAACGAGGCAGTAGGTACCCAGCGTCTCTGTCAAGATGTGGCAGGCCTCGTCATCCATTTGGATGTAGCATGGTGTGGTGAAATTTTCCTCTCCTACCACCACCACATCCTACAGTGTGGACAGGAAGAAAGAAGACGTCACACAAGTGTGGGAGATAATAAGCTAAAAATGACAGAAATAGCTGAGGCTTTATCACAATATTGCCCACACTATGTGGTAGCATTTGCATAGGAAAAAGGTGAGAACTAAAGAAGACACGATTAAGAGCATTTCTAATGTAGATATAGACCAAAAGTCACTCTGCCCCAACTAAATTTCCTTATATGATTTCAGTTATTGGCAAATAAGGACAAAGTGTAGCTGTTTATACAGCAGTAAAGAATAATCTGAGTTAAAACTCATGTTCTTTAACATCTAAAAAAATCTAAAGTACTAAGAAAACCAACATTTTCTTAACATTCACCATTCAAAGAAACAACAAGATGAGTTCAATTTCTAGTTTAAGTAAATCATGGGCACTGAATCATTTGAATAATCTCCTATATTTTTATACACAATACCTGGTACACTGATATGCATACTGTAATACCAGGAGCTCCCTTTCATTTTATTGTGACGTTTTCGATCAACTACAGGTCTTCCTCAGGCGAAGTTTTTGATTTAGTCTTTTTTTTTTCTGATAAATTGATCGTTGTTTCCAACACCTATCCCACTGAGGATTTGTGGATGTGCACACAACTACTCTGTTTTATTACACCAATATGCATAACCATTACATCAAACGCAGAAAAACTGTCATAGTTTGCTCCCTAATTTACATGTTTTGAAACTGAGCACAATGTCACTTCATTAAATTTTTGTTATAGTGGAAACGTTGATCTAGTGCATTTGTCACTCACGCAACATTCTTCACTGAATATTTCGCATGTCTGACAACTTCTTGATATCAAACGGAAAATGAATAGCTAATTTGGAAGCAGAACATCAATTCAAGTTGAGATGTACAATCAAGGGTCACAGTCTTTTTACATAAGCTCTGTCCTGTAGAAATTACTCTTTACGTGTGTGTATTGCTAATGTCTGACAGTGTGTATGTGAGGTAATGAAAGAGTGAGTATCCAGACCATTTATATTTGCCCCCTGTAATAGCACTAATGCCAAGGCATATTTCTCTTTCATTAAGAATGTCTGGTCTGAGGAGGCTCACACAGAACTCCCTCTTTCTTTCACCCTCTCTCTATTGATCTTTCTTGATCTTGCTTTCTCTCTCTCTCTGTCTTTCTCTCTCTAATCCAAACACTCCTGTGAGCAGCACACTGGCATTAATTCAGCCTATTATGAGAGACAGAAGAGGAATTATAGCATTTTATTGTGAGCTAGGCCGTTTAACAGCAGTATTATTGCTGATCATTAGACTCTTTAACTACTCCTGGGGGATGGCACTGGGGCTCCTTATTGGAGGATAATTAGAATACACAGTGGAAAAGTAGGCTTTTGCTTCATACATATGTGTGCATGCACAAACAATCAACAACACGTAAACACATATGCACACACTCACACAGCCTAATTTATTCACAAATTTCTGACTGTATTTATCAGTGGAGATTTTTTTTTTTTGAGCCGTAGGAGGATAAATCTTTGTAGGAGAGTTACTGAAGCAGAAAGCCCCACATGTTCCTCATTATATGACCTGCTGTCTTCATCATCATCACGACACCATGTTTCCTCAATGACTGTGTGTGTATTTGTGTGTGTGTGGGTGCTTCGATGGGGGTGGGGGGTTGCTATACATATATATGTATATATATATATATATATATATATATATATATATATATCCATGAATTACCTCTTCATTCAGAGGAGCTCTTCCCTCCTGCTTCTACTGCAGTGATGAATACACATCTTGACAAAGCATGTCATATAAAGCAATATTTCACACATGCAGCATGGTGGCTGGCCTCAGTGGGAAGAGAACCTCATATAAAGGATGTTGGCATTATAGTGGATATTACCATCTGCATTTCTGACAGGTCAGAGATTTAATCAATAGTTATTTCTTCCTTAAAAATACTCAGTTTACACTGAGCTTTATTGGCTGCTCCCAAGTAATTCATCAATGTCACAAAGGCATGTGGGACCAGTCTGGCAGTTTTTTCTGCTCCATAAGTCATTTCATCACATCAGCAGTGGCGATTGTAGAAAGACTTGCTGAAAATGACGTTATTCGAGCCACTATTCAATGATGAGCTGACAGAGGGCTATATATTGGATAAAGGGTGTTGCTAAGTAGTTGTATTTTCAATATATGACTGCCTGCATATACTCCAACTAGCGCTTCAACATTTTCCTAAATACCCTTCCCAAGAGTCGTACTGTCTTTGAATTGATATCTTAATGACTGATGCATTGAGCCTTTAAAGACAAAAATCCAAATTCTTAAAAGAAACTGTTGTGATGAGCCCTGCTGCTACACAAATGCTTATTGGTTTGTTTTTATAGTTTGGCTACTTTCCCCTTTAAAAAGGTCTCAACACACTCCTGCAAATAAGAGCTCATTAAAAACCATGTGGAAGGAAAACTTACCAAGAAATGCTCCCTTGACAAGTCAGAAAAAGATGCTAATAACTGCCTACAACAAGGTTTGTCGTATTATCTGTCTTTGGATAGAGATTTTTGGGGAAAGAGATGACAACCAGACCATCTCTTACACGTTTAAAGCAATTTTTGTGATTAAGGTGGAGGCATAGTTTCTCTACATTTGATCTCCTCTTGGTAATTTGACTTCTCTATGTGTGTGTCTATGTGTGTTTGTGCTTGTGTAACAGAGAGAAAGAAAAGGAAGGCAAGAAAGAGGGAGAGGATAGACAGAAAACATTCACACTGCTGCCCTCAGCAACCCAACTTATCATCATCAGCACTGTTAATGATGAAGCCTGCAGGCACACATCCTCCAAAAACACACACACACACACACACACACACAATGGCACACACAAATATAAATAGGTATTCATAAGGTAGAAGAAAACAGTCTGGGGAAAAAACAGTCCCAGCCTGTTCCCCACTATTAGAGGTTTACTATTTCAGCACCTGATTGCAACAAGACTTTCCTCTGAGTGTTGAGCTGCACAAACAAAGCAGGGAAAGTTGATCCCCCTAACCTCCTCCATGCTACAGTATCTATCATCTCATTTTGTTTTTTCACAATACCATTCCTCTTTGCTCTGTTTCTACTCTTTTTTTCAATGCGGAGTAGAATTATCAACCAATTTATATCTTATTTATGGATGGCAAGCACATCATTTCAATACTTCACACGACTGTCAAAAGCACACTTTCAAAATTGTCCATGGTTATAGACATTAGTCTACGGTTGCGCAGTGTTTTCATTGTGCATGCCATAGCTCACCTCCCACTTGTTCTGCTGGGACTGGCTCTTGAGCTGGATCAGCCAATCCTGTTGGCCGTCAAATACTGCACAGTGGTGCATGGTGATGATGACGGGCCGAGTCAACAGGGCCCCAGGGGGCCCACAGCTCACCACAGGGCTCAACACTGTTTGGCCATCATCCACTGAGGGCCTGGAGATGCAGAGAATTACACACAAACACACACACACACACACACGCTGTTTAGTGGCAATGTGACAGCAGTCTCGTTGTATGTGTGACATGGTGGAGCTGACAGGGGTAAACACAGCTCTGGGGTGTTGATGTGGCAGTCCGCACTGCATACCTCATGTTGTCCTTCCTCTGAACCGTCACATACATCTCATACACTCTGCCTTGGGGAATAGCCCCTGCTGGAATTAGCAGACTCACCCCTAGGGAGCACAAAACCAGACAGACACACAAACAAAAATGCAAACATATGAGTTGTGAGTTGTCAGGTAGACCAGTGTCTTTACAGTTATTTGTCCTGTCAATGCCTGTCATGATGCTAGCACATTGATTATTATAAGATATATATTTTTTACCATCTCAGTTTAGCGTATTTGCATGCAAACATTTGTTAATCTGCGCTAAACTCAAAGCAGCTGAGGACAACAAAAATAACATTAGTTTGGCAGCTATTTAGTCATAAATGAAGCTATTGGACAAACAGAAATTTTGACCTGATGATGATGCTAGATAAAAGGTCAGGGGATCAAACTTTTTAAAATTCCTCCTCTGGGTGCTATTAGTATCTGTATCAAATTTCATGATAATCTATCCAATAGTGATTGAGATATTTCACTAAAAACCAAAAATGATGACCTTGTGTAGTGGACCATCAAAGTCATTACAAGGAAAAGTCAGGGGATCACAAAAGTTTTAGAATTTATCCTCTAGGGAACTTGAATATCTGTAGCAAATTTCATCCATCAAATACTTGTCAAGACATTTCACTCTGAACCACAAATGTCAACTTCATGGTGATGCTAGAGGAAAAAACAGATTTTATGGCAATCCAAGATCAAGATCAAGATCAAGATCAAGATCAAGATCAAGATCAAGATCAAGATCAAGATCAAGCTATACTTAATTTGTCTCCACAGGAAAATTTGTTTTGGACTTCAGAGCCAAAAAGAACACATATGACATAAAACTTGTAGCACACATCATAAAACCATAAACCAGCAGTATAGAAAACAAGCACACAGAGTATGGCTCACAACCATGCAACACTATCAGAAGTGCTGGCGAGTAATTGTTGAGGTGTTACAGTCTGGACCAAAGTGGTGAACCGACCATTAGACCAGCATTGCAATCCCTAGAGCCTTACCGCTCATAAGGCTAAAAACTAAGAATATTTGTATTATATAAGTATTTCTACATGGTGAGTCTCAGCTATATCACATAGAGCATACAGTAAAAGGAAATTAAGGTCCTTAATGCTCAACCTTACAAAGGAGAATTATGACCATTTGACTTATAATGGGCATATCTTGATGCAGTACTGCACCAGTAAAGATCAGTTGAATCCACAGTGAAAAGTGATAATTATTTCTCTTAGAGAAGTATAGTAATAATCGCATTTCCCCTCAGTCTAAAATATGAAAACTATGGAACTTTACTGCCTTCTCCTATGGCATCAGGAAATGATATGACATTTCATTTGTAAAATCAATGATCTCTCTACTCTTCATATCATTCTCATATTGCTGCAGCCAGCACAATTTACATTTTTCCATCTCAGATTGATTTGATATGACGTCCTGTCCAAAGTGTTTTTTAGGACCCCCCCCCTCATTACTTCATGCACACACACACACACACACAAAAACACATGCATTCTTTCTCTCTCTGGAGGGGGTTTCTCAGATAACTCATTGATTTCCCATGTCCTTGTACTGAACTTTTCAAAAGGTGACAGACAGCTTCTCTTGCTAGCTAGCGAGGCAATCACAACTCTGCCACAGGGACGTCTCACACACTGCCACTCTCCCTCACAGCAAAGCTTCAAAGAGATGAGAAATGCATTTTAAGATGCAAAATACCAAACAGCCACACTGACAGTGCCACAAAATATTTCATTACCCAGACACACGAACAGATCAAATATCAAATGTGCTCTTTCCTCTCCTTCTGCCTATGTAACATGATGAGGTGGCTGCGCACAAACGCAGCTGAGAATATTTTTACAGGAATCAAAACGCAAAAAGAAAAACTTAAGAAACTTGAGAAGTCAGTGTATCCTTTAATGTCTCTGCTAGTTTGTCTATGCCTGTCAACATGCATCTGTGGCATGTTACAAACAGCCCGCATGTGTTTGAAGTGAGGACAGCATAGCTAATGTAAGCTGCCTGAAATAGTACACCTCTATGCTGTACTTCTATTGCACACACCTTAGGTATCCATCAACCCCTGTCATACTGTGTGCAGTCAACACACTGATAAGTTACATATGGTTCAGCATATTATTTCAAAGTCTTGTCTGTGTATTTAAAGGTTATCCTGGTAGAAATGGCAAGGTACAGAGGTAACTCATAACTCATAAATGTATAACACAATATATACTGTACACATGTAGTATTGTATTTCATTCCATGTATAATGGATAGTTTATGAAGCATTTGCAAAGATTAACAACACTCCAATGGAGCTGCTACTGTACATGTTTTTTTAATATTTGATACCTAAAACTGGTTTTTCACGTTATTGTAAAGCTTAAGCTCTAATATGCCCATATCTCCATTATTTATTGACATATGGAGCAAGTCTAAAAAATGGAATCACAGGTTAGCAATGACTTGTCTTAATCTTAGCCATATGATATTTTTTCTTTGTAAAAATATGATAATTAAGATCATAATTATCATGTTATGCATGTTCTGTGTTACTAGTTTGTTTTTCATTTTAAAGATCCCTTGAAATAATATTATCAATTCATTAATGAGATATAATTACTGTTGAAACAGGTGAGTACAAAGAGTAAACAAATGGGCTATTAGTTATGGATCGAAAGGATTATTTGTCATGACCGTAATGGTTGGACTAGGTACAACCTCTAGAGCAGATCACCACTAAAGAGACACTTTTTCCAAGACATAATGGTTTTCCTGGGGGTTCAAGTGCTCATTTCATGAGATCTGCAGGGGTAACATTTTGGGCTGAGAACATCATCACCAGCCTATTATGAATGAATGAGTGGCCTCTTTGGGACACAGAGAAGAGCTGATGGATGGTCCCTTCTCCATGCCAGACTATACTGTGGAGAGGGGTTAATTCTTTCAGTATGCACACATGTGGAGATGCACACACACAGTCACATCTTCTCATATGCACATACACACAACAGGAGGTACTATAACTAAATGCTCATGTAACGAGGAGCTCACAAAGTACCTGAAAGGAGAGGCACTGAGTGGATGAACACATGCAGCTCTGATCAAAACAGACAAAAGAGAGCTAATGGGTTTTAAGACAGACTATGACAGAATTTGCTGGAACTAGCAGATCCTCTTTCATGAATCAGAACTCATTTATTTCTTTGTTATACTATGTTTATCTCTGCATATTTTGAAACACACAACCAATTTTGGCTGGTTAAAAGTATAAATACGCACTGAATTGTAGATCAAAACACAACACACAACTGTGAAAGCACTTCCTCTCATTGTGTGGTACAGTACCTGAGTTGGGCACAATGAGGTGTCCCCCTTGGGAGCTGAAGGAGCCCAGTGCAGTGCAGGATGGGTCCCTGGTGCGGAGCAACGTCTGGGTCTGTGTGCGACGGCCCATCGTGCTGTCACTGTTGTCCAGGAGGCAGTGTGGTAGCTTGGGTGACAGTTTAGAGGAAAATTCCCCTCCTAGGTCATCCTGTGGAGTTACTAAGCCTGAGGAGTTGTACACCTTAATCTTCAGGTTGGGAAGGGGGTCCAGCAGGGGAGAATTTGTCATGGGGATTTTGTCAGCCACATCATGGAGGGCGTAGACAGGGCCTCGGTACATGGCGGCCGCTGAGGTCAGGTCAGGGGGTGCTGTTAGGAGATCAGCTGATAGGAAAAGAAAGTGACATCAGTCAAGCAGAGTAAATGTCTTAGGGAACTATTGTGGTAATCATACACTCATCTCATCTCTCCAACTGTGGTTGTGGAGAACTGGTGAGAAACTAACTTGAAACCAAAATAACCTCAAGGAAATGAAGTGTTGGCAGCAATCAGTAAGGCTGCTGTCTGGCTATACTCATTTGTTTTTCACTCATTAGGGAAGTCCACTTCACCACCAAGAAACATTACTCAGTCAGAGAAGTTAAAGGCGCAGCTGTGATTCATGAGTACCAGATGGCATCACTAACGCTCAGTTTACCCAGTAGGTACAAGGATGAATGTTCAATAGCTGGGCTGAGTGGGTGGAGCAAGGGCAATAGGAGCTCTCTGTCCTCCAGCTCCTGCACTGCCTCCACCCCACTCTGTTTTCCAACAACACCAAGTTTCCAAATGATATGGATGTCAATGAAAGTCACAAAAGTTATTCAAATAAGAGAAGAAAGATGGCCAGAATAAATATTTATTGTCATTACCATCTTTTTCTAGTAGTAGTACAGTAGTTGCTGAGGTGTTAGTAGCGGTAATGTTTGTGCTGTTATTATTCATGCTAAGTAGACCACCAGTTACTGTTAGGTATAGTAGTGTAGGTATGGTACATTACTGATATGCATTCAGAGTGTGAGAGGATGTACTTTTCTGTCAACGACCATTGTGTTCTTCACATCAAATGAGGTTTGACGTGTTTTATGCATGTCTCGACTTGAGCAGCAGATCCGCACATACAGACTGGCTTTGATTTGTCTATCTACAGTATCAACATCAGGTCCTGTCATCAGTAATCTGGTTCTGGCATCTACTGATTTGGATAGCTAGAGGCTAACATCTATATTACTGCTGCATATATGTATGAAGATAGCCCTATTAGTTTATTATAGAGTTGAAACCTATGTAATCAAAGGGAAATCTATTTCCATGTCAAATTCAATGGGGAGGATTACACAGGGGTGCAAATATTGTTGGAAACAATAACAATCAAAATACATCTTACAGCAATCAAATAAGATTATGTTCTGACTTTAATTGTTATGATTGCTATGAATTAAACTGGCTTAAAAATATCTTTTTAAAATATGGTTTACTTTTGTGCAAAATGATTTGTACTTTTAAATTGGATGAACTCTACAATCTATGTTGCTTGCAAATGTTTCTTCGTGGGTTCATTGCTGGATTAGTGGACATGTTTGATGTGTGTGAGTCAGACATTGACAGGGGTGACAGAAAGAGCACATTAAGCAAATATTTTGGCTCTAAATACCAGCTGTACATTTGCTGCCCAAGCAATTATTTATGACATCAATGCTTCTTCTACAGTATTTTAAAAACTTTCCTGTGTCTACTGTCTGCCTCCGTCTTTGTTATCTTCTCATTTTTCTCTGTTTCCCAAACCCCGGAATGACTAGTTACAACATTATTACTCTGATCTGTCTGTTTCCCCTCTGTCTTTTAGTCCAGCTCATTGCCACCTGTCTCTGCGGTCTTACTTCTAAGTCCTGCGTCACCAGCCCGAATCTAATTACAGTTTAATACGTGACATACAGACTAGCCTTATTATGCCTTAATGAAGGTGCATAGTTTGGCATCCCTTCACAACGTCAAGCATTTTAATTTCATCATCCCATCCGCACAAACATCCTGTCTGTATTTCTCTCACAAGCTTGCTGTTCATCTACAGTCAAAAGGGCACATTTACATTCACATCATCACTAACACACGTGTTGCCAGAACAGACAACAGTCAAACATATCTAACCAGGTTAATGCAATAGGTTGCAAGAGATTCCCAATGCCTGACAACACAGGTGTGCCATCTAGGGCTGGATATCCAACCTCAATAACACTGACAGGTACCAAAAGTTGATATCGAACGCCTGCTTATATCATAGTCTTGTTTACTCATTCTTCGATCTGATGTTCATTGACTTGAATAATAATTTTGACAATTTTAGACAATTACATTTTGTCCAAGTTCTTTTAAAGCCTCTTGTATTGTGACAATATTTAACAACTTAAGTTCGTTTAACTGTCTCAAGTATCGTTGCTAGTATCTGAAAATTTCAAATGATACCCAACCCTAGTGCCATCTGATGTTCACTGGCTCACTTAGTGGTGATGTAAAAGACACTCAAATAGACAGCCTATATGAATTTGAAAACAAGATGTTACACACATACACACAAAAAACAACACATATATATCTATCCTGTGCCACACCTTTGCGAGCAGTCTTGATGCTGACCGGCTGGAAGCCTCCATTAAGGGCAGAGGAATCGATGATGTCAGAGTCGAAGTCCCGGTGGTTCTTCCTGTAGATGAAGAGCGCCACGACGACAGAGATAACCAGGCACATGATCACTGCTATGACAATACCCACATACAGAGCTACATCATCTGTACTGGGGGCCACTGGAGAACATGGGGGTGGGGGTCAGAGAAGAGAGACAAAACAGAGAGAGAAAAAGTGAACTCATAAGTTCACATCAACAGCATTAACCTTTTTTTCTCAATATGCAGGAGTTGTGATGAAGCTATTATCAGCAGACTAATATCCTGGTTTAAAATTGAGCCGGATATTAATAACCATCTACTGGGAAATAAATGCATACACTATATCTCCTGTCTTTCTTTTTTCATTGTGGTTAATGCTGGCTTGCTGTTGCTGGGCGTCTGGGTGTTGATGAAATAACATAGGACACTCTTAATTATCAAAAATGAAAAGGGACACCATTAAAACATGATATTGACACATACAGTGTAGAGTACTGAGTTTAATGTGAAACATTGGGTCTGTTTCACCTTTCAGCTTTGCCATCTAACATTAAATTTCAACTGAAGTTATACAGTAAAGATACCAACTTACTACAAACATATACTGGAGTCTTGACTAGTGTGTCTATGTTAGTAATAATTCATGAAAGAAACCATATGGCATAGTATGTGTGAGACTGGTTGTATACTACATCATAAAGATAAACAAGAAAATAAAGATAAAGTAATGATGATAAACTCTATACACACCAGCGCAATTAATAAGGAAGGCTGTTCCAGTGCAACACAATGACACACTGTCCTAACAAGCGGGCTCAGAAGCTAGATCAAAAGTTCCAAAGACGGAGATATAGATGTTTTCATCTTCAAATTACCGTGCTGTGTTAGAGTTCAGAGTCTGTCTCTGTCTTTGTTCTTACACACTGCAGATAAGATCTAGACATAGCTTGCATTTCTCAAATTGTCTTTCATCTATGTCTCCCTCCCATAGTCTTTCTGTCCACTTTCCAGCTGGAGAAACCTCTGTGATTAGAAGGCCTGGCATGGATATAGTGGCTGCTAGAAACGCAGACTGCAGACAGGCACTCATTACAGATCAGACCTTTTAATGGATACCTACTGACAGTCTGAACTCTCTGTGGTGTTTAGTAAAGAATGTCCTTCACTGTCACCAAGTTGACAAATGGAGGGGAAAAAACTCTTCTTTAGAGGTAGGGAAATGTCAAAAGGCATGTGTGAGCCTGTGTATCTGAATGTGTGTGTTCATTGTTCCATATACTGTATGAATGCATACAGTACATGTCGGGGGGGGGGGGGGTTCTACAAAAAGTCAAAGACTAAAGCCTATAAATCCATACTTATTAATGAGGGACACAGAGGTATTTCATTAAGGTAGATACTTTCATTTCTGAGATAATTTGAGTATGCAAATGGAACAGAATCTATACCAGTAGATGGCAGCATCAGCCATAGATCCATACAAAGCATATTCAGGGCATGCGAGATGGCAAGCATTTGTGTAAATTAGCCTCATGTGTCTTAGAGGTACAGATTGCACTCAATCTGTGTCTCCTGTGTTCTCTTGCACAAAGGAGGATAAAGGAGTAGAAGAAGAAAAGCTAGAGCAGAGTGCTTTTGTGACAACTGAAAGGCATAAAGTTGTGTAATATTTATCACCAAGTATCACATACTGTACTTAGTCTCCAAAAGTAAAAAAAAAAGTGCATAGTTTTCTTTTCTATAGGTGGGGCTGGAAATAAATCAATTTTAAAATCTAATTAAACAAGTACACAATCGACTGATCAATTTCATGCTCTCAGAGAATCTCTGTTGCAATGAAATTGGGTATTACCCTCACATGGGAATTCCCTTTCACTCACAGCACAAACATGCTGATTAGAAAAAGTGGATTTTTTTTCTCCTTAGATTAAGCTCTACTGAATGGCCACAATTAAAGAGTTAACACTGTGGGCATTTCTAAGGCTTGATTCACTCAGTCCCCAGAAAGGACATATGTGGCCTGGCCCTCTCTATTCAGCCTTAACTGAGACATCACATTAAAGAGGAGTGTCAAGATATATCCTCATATATGTTAGGCTTCTAATCCTTCTTCTTGCTCAGACACGAACAGAAAACAGAGCAAGGAGTCAGCGATGAAAGTCTGAAAATGTAAATTCACTGCGCTCCCTCTGCCAAGCTTCTCCGCAGTTATTTAACATATATCCCCTCAGTCGAACAATCTTCCACCCACGCTTTGATGATAAAGGCAGCAACCTGCTAAGTGTACGCATTGAAATGTATCACTTAGATTAATACATCCCTTTGAACATGAGCCATTGTCAGAAAGGGGAAAGTACAAGAAATGGAAATGAAAGGGATTATTGAACACTCCATTCTCTGTGAGGACGCAGAGATTTAGAGGGAGGGTGAGATACAGAGAGAAAAATATTAAGAAATGTACACTGAGAGAGAAACAGTGGGTTAACTTCTCTGCCAGACTCAGCGCCTGAGCTGACAGCGAGGCAAACTGTCAGGCTGAAGTTCACAAGGAGCAACAGGGTAAAGGGCAGTGTCAGCTCTGAGTTAGAGAATAGTAACATGGCTGTAAACAGGCAGGCAGCTAGCAGAGACACATTATGACAGAGGACAAACAAATGCAAATACCCTGAGTTGGCTATCTGTAAGTAAAAACAGAATAGCAGTAACGAAACATAGATGTACTGAAAGAACAATGGCAAATATGTATTATCATTCTATCACGGGCAAGTTTTTGTTTTCTTGTTTTATGTTTTTAGTGCAAAAACACAATTTAGGAAACATTTCTGTTTGCAAAAATGTAATGTTTTCTGAATGAGTGATTGCAAATTCCTTGTGCACAACCTGCCAATAAAGTCCTTACAAACAAGATTAGAGACAAAGACAGACATGAGAATGAATATAGAAATAATGTGAACGGAAAAAAATGATTAAAAAAAAAACAATAACTCACATGGATTTCCCAAATCATTCTTGTCTTTTGCCTCAGATGACTTCTGATATAAGGAACCTTGAAAAGAGGAAGGGATTGTGGATGGGAGGGAGAGTCAAGGAGGTAAAGATAGGGGCAGGGAGGGTGGAAGATGATGGGAGAGGGATGATGAAAATCAAATTTAAGCCAACAGAAAAACAAACTCAACAAATGAGACAGCAACAAACTCATGAGTAGGAGTGATGACACAGGGAAGTGATCTTTCTTGATTTGGCCCCTCCTCTCCAGATCTGTGCATAGAGTATAGAGATGGATGAGAAGAGCGGGGGGAGGGGTGGAGGTTCTGTGAGGGAGTGGCGTGATCCATCAACTGGGCTTAGTGCCTCAGCAGCAGCAGGACTGATGCTGGCAGGTGAGGGGAATGGAGAGGCTGATAAAGTGTAGGCTCCAACAGAGTCAATAGAACCAACAGCCTTGCATCCGTCAGTTGAAGGTGGATGGAGAAGGTAGTGCATGCGATAAAAGAAATGATTATGTTAGGAAAGTATGAAGAGGAAGAAGGTTGAAGGACAGATATTTGGAGAAAAATCTTCAGAATAGATGAGTTTTGGACCAGACTGTGGTTTTGGTTGGCTTTGTTGTTGCCAGTTCATGTGTTTAAGTGAAGAGTAACTTCTAAAAGCAGGTTAGAATGACATGGTGCACAGCCAGGGATAGTGCACTAGTGCACATAATATTAAGTCTCCCTGGGACATCCATAAACAACTATACAAACAATGTACTCCTTATTGGAGAGGGAGAGAGCCACAGGCAGACAAGTGGACCGACAGGAAAATCAATGGCTTGATAGATGGGGCTGGTGTGTACATGTAATCAGGCAACGGGGAGGACGGGCTGGAGCAGGGGGAGGTGACTGTCAGGGTCAGTCTAACTGATGGCCCATTTGAACCCATCCTGTAGAGTTTCTATTCATCCTGACTGAGTCTACAGTATAGCCAGAGTAAAAGCATGCTTCAGTGGGAGGGCTCCAAAGGAAACCTCAGAGCCCCAGACAGACAAAGATTATTCTTTCCTGACAACAGCTAAGGAGGAAGGGGGGCCTGTACTACAGGAAATCACTGTCTGTGTTTTAGCTATTACTTCCTTGAAGATGGCAGATTTCCAACCTAAGAGAGAGATAGTTGTCTGGCAAGACTGATGTCATCACTTGAATAGCTTAAGGTAATTTTTTGCTTCTACTACTTCTTAGTGGTGAATATATCTTAACCAAAAATGATATATGTAATGAAATCTTTTCAATCACCTATAGCCTGTTGAAAATGTAGGATAAATAACTGTATATTGAAGTAAACCTTACAGTCATGATTTTACAGTCTCTGGGGTTTGATAGCAATGAAGCATTTGCCCTTGCTGGAGTATTCGCCCCCCTTTCTCTAGATCCATATGTCAAGAAAATGTCATGTCTGAGAGCGGGGTTACCAAAGGCTTGGAAAACAACATCAACATTAAGGAGGAGAGACCACAGAGGGAGTGCAAAACAGAGATTTACACAGGCCAGCCTCAGTGAACTGTGAAAACTATACTCATGTGTTAGAGTTGGGAAGTTCTATCTCAACAGACAAAGTGCAACCTCTCTAGATCAATCTGTAGATACTTAACTTTGTTATATCCAACCCTGACAACTCCCCGACAGGCTAAATGTGATAAACAAGCTTCAAAGTAAATTATAACATAAATCTTTCCTTTTTGACTCGGGCCAGTTGTGTTTTTACAGTGAACAGCAATGGAGACTAAGCATCACAAGTTCTATTTCCAGTTCTGGCTGTATCAAATTCCTTTGCCAGATTTCTGTGATGGATTGCAATTGGAGTAATTTAAATAAATTCAAACAACAGAAAATAAGATCAAGCTGCAATGGAATCCACAGACACGTGTTTGCTCAGATCCCAGCCCTGCACTGCAGGGAACAAATCAGCGGTCCGAGGTGAGTTCAGATTGCACACAACTTCCAATCCCAATCATATTTGCTATAATGTGAGCTTTTAGATAATGGGCCGTTCTCCTACTGTAAATGCTTGTGGAAATGGTCATTAGCATTGACATAAGTGGCTTCACCCTTTTAGCTTCCAAAAAAATCAATTCCTGAAATGATTCTAAATCTATATCATTATGGCTTTATATTCTCTGCAAACTGGCCATCAATCTACAAAGAACTCATGCTTCTGAGAGGCTGAGTTGCAGAGGGCGTGCGGCAGGGTGGGGAAGTGTGGGGTGAACGTATGTTGTGCCGCAGAGGGAAATAAAAAAAGATAAATAAGATAAATAAGAGTAGGTCTTCTCATAGATTGCTCCCTGATGTTTCCATACACTATAGACATACTGTATGACCTTGCTATAAAATCAGCTAATACATTCCTCTGATGCTAATGTTAAATTAAATCACTGAACACTGAAGTCATAGTTTCCTGTCAGTCCCCACTACATATGGACATGCAATACAGTGTATATTTACTTTAGACAGAGACATGCAGATCCATCAGCCAGCTGCACGTAAAGATGCATATTGACTGCCAATGTGATGTCACCCGTAACCTATAGTACATCATGTCGACACCACACTGCAGGTAGCAGTTTACAACCCCATGGTGCAGCAAAAGCTCAGATCAGCTGTACACACTGACGGCCAGCTGTATCAAATTCAAGGCATCTAGCTACCGTGCCTCTGTTATATTATTGGTGTCACAATCACCATCTGTAGTAGGTTATACATACGATGGAGACATCTGTGACAGTGTGTGGGTCTAACACCTTCAAAGATGTTTACTGGGGAAGAATTTTATTAAACTAGACACTGAATTTAAATGGTTACAGTGCAGTCTTTGCAGCTCTCTCCTTCTCATCTTGTTCTCTTAGTATTATAGGCACAGAAAAGAAGGCAAAGTTTTAGTAGATGAAGTTCAGGGTATCAGATACTTTGCCCTTTAAGTTCTTAACACTGCAGTAAACACACACACACACAGACAAACGCGCACACACAAACATGGACGTCAGGGCAACTGCAGCATGATTCCAATCTGTGAATGTATTAAAAGGGAGAGGAAGCAGTATTGTTGGCCCAACTGAACACCGTGGCTTTTTTGCTGCTAGAAGAAAGAGAAGCAGAAAATAATTCTTTGCCTGCGGAAAAATATCTGGGTGCACCACAAACTGGCTTTGGCCCTTTTTTGTTAGCAACAAAACAGGAAAACCAATAGAAAAAATGTGATTTATGAGAAAGAAATGTTGGTGCGTCCTGGAGCTGCTTGTGTACTTTGAGATCATTGTAAGAAAAAATGATCATGTACAATACTTGCTCACTTTCCAACATATGTAATTGCTAGCTCAGGAAAAGCAGCAAGTCTACGCTTGTGCCACTTTGTGGCCTCGTGTTTCCTCTCATTGGACCTGAGGAATCCAGAGTTTTTAAATTAAGGTAGTAATCAGAGCAACCTGCTGGTTGTGACCCCCCTCATGTAATTACAATATAATCACTTATTTTTATTTTAAATATAACTCCCAAATGCTTAGCCTGTGACAAGGATAATTACTTAGAGTGCTTCCCCATGTGGCAGAGTCCTTTTTTTAACATATGCTTATATTTGCAGCAGAGCTGACACAGGAAAAGATGTGCAGTGGTTCTGCTTTTATGTCACTTTTGTCCAACAGCTTTTGTGTGTTATGCATGAGAAACAGATCTACTGCGGGAGACAGAGAAAAAGGCGTTTTAGCAAGTCTTATTGTTTATGTATGAGTGAAGTGAAACAGAATGAGTGAGAGACAGTTATGTGAGGTGAGAGTGCTATGTGTAGATGTGAACACAGCATGGTGATGAAGAAGCAGATTGAAACTCATGGTCAAAGGGTGAAGAAATTTCTTTTGTTGGCAGGTCAGAGAGAGTAGCAGAGGATTAGCTGGGTACTCACTCTGCATGCACAGCCCATCAGTGCAGTTCTTGGACTGGAGCACCATGCCCTCACAGTCCTTTCCCCCGTTTTTGGGTGCTGGAGCGCTGCATTCTCTCCTCCTCCAGTGGGTGCACTCTGTCCCACAGGTGGACCACTTACTCCACTCTGTCCACAGGCCATCCACTACCACACAACAGACAGGACAGATGAGGGTCGAGTGAACGATATGGCCAATGAGAAGATGAAGACAAATGGGTGCGTGAGTGTGAGTGGATACGTGATTCAGACAGCGAAGGATATGTGGGAGAGAGACACACACGTAAGGGTGGAGGTACAAACAGAGTGAAATATGCAAACTCAAAGTTGCATCATATTTTATGTATTTAGTTTTGTGCACCTAAACCCTTTCCGCCCACTAGAAAGTGGGCGTATTGTTATTTTATACCATACCTGGGCAGAGAGGATTACACGCCAGCTTCTGGATGCCTTGCCCTTCACAGATGGCGCCGCCGTTGAGTGGTGCTGGGTTGGTACAGCTGCGTGTGCGTTTCTGGTAACCACGACCACAGCGGCTGTTACACACCGACCACTCTGTCCATGTCGACCATCCGCCATTTACTGGAATACATAGAAATAAAAACATGTTAAAATATCCTTAAGAATGCTTCCTGTTGAACAAGGTTTATTGTCAGAGTTTTATTAAAGGAAGCAAAAGCATGAAAATGCATAGATTGGGGTGAAAGATTTGGGATAAAATTAAATACAAATTTTTGCAGTAAATTTGCAGTAAAAACAGAGAGAGACACTGCATATAGCCATTAGATATGAATTTGATTAAGTTTCTAAGACATCTCTTTAAAGTTATTTGCCTATTATAAAATGCTCATTATTAAATGTGTCTACACTGTAGAGTTTCTGTTTTTTGACCCTGAAATCTCAGGTCATTACTTTACCATGCAGCCAGACAGTAAAATCTGGTCAGATTGCTGCATTTTCCATTCACTGATTCTTCCTAATGCCTCTCTTCCCTCTCCCATCCATCTCTGTCAGCGACTAAATCCAGTGCAGAGTGACACCAGGGCTTGTGGCTGAGAACAAGTCTGTGGCATTTGAGATGGTAGAACTGGGCCCCTTGGAGTCTCCGACTTTCAAATGTGACATGCTTATGAGTGAAGCCCAAAATATTGGACTCTAGGGGAAGACTGCCAAAGCCCCACATTTCTTTACTGTCTGCTTTCTTTCCTCCGTGGATTATGGCTCTATCTTCTTTCTCCCTCTTTCTCCCCCCACACACTCTCTCCCATTATTTTTCTCTTTTGTTGCCAGTTTGTGCTCCTGTTTCCAGTGTCCTTGTTGCGGGTTGGGCTGAAAATCACTGGGCTAAAAACGCACTCCCTGTCCTTCTCACTTTTTCATCACCAGTGTCAGACACAACTATCCCTCATCGTTTGGGTTTCTTGTACTGCTTTGTGGCGGAGTATATGCGCTTTCACACACAGCACAATTGTGCAAAAATGGGCGAGTATCACATTTTAGAAAAGGGGGATAAAGAGGCAAGGACAGCACAAACAGATGCAGTAACTTGTGGTTCTGTCTCTCAAGGATGAGCTGACATCAAAGCGGTTTTTCGACACTTAGCCCTGATAGACTGCTTAAGTGACAGGGAATCCTTGTAGAGACAGAGACCCTTGTCCCTGGAATATGCTCTCGATTTGTGTTTCTACATCATCCTTACACTGATCCGCTGCTAGCCACATTGTTCTCTATGTTCACTTAACTGTAAGTGATAAGCAAAACAACAAGGATGCTAACAACACCACACCTCCAGTCCGTCCAGGAAAGCTGCTCAGAGGGAGACAGGAAAAGTGGTGAAAGCTTCATGGATTTGAAACTTAACGCTAGTGAAAATATCAGTTTCAAGAAGCCAGGCAGACATTGTGATAGACCTTCTGATTTCAGACCTATTAGTTTAATTAATTGTAATAAAAAAAAAATATTACTAAAGCCATAAATAACAGACTAGCACAAATCATACCAAATATTATCCATCACAATCAAACCAGATTTACACAAAACAGAGATTTAAAAACCAATACTAGACCATGTCTATCTTTAATACAGTATGCCAAGAAGTATGAGAGGGATTTACCACTAATGGCGGTTGATGCAGAATAAGCTTTCGACCGACTCAAATGGCCTTGTCTGTATAAAGTGTTAGAGGTTTATGACTTCCACTTAAATTTATTAATATGGTAAAAACAATCTACAAATCATGAAAGGCACAAGTATATACAAATGGAATTCTTTCAGAACCCTTTCCCTTAAGTAGAGGCACAGCTCAAGGATGCCCTTAATCACACTCCCTGTTCGCATTAGCAACCAAACCTTTGGCTCAAAAAATTAGACAGACAGAAAAATTAAGTGGCATTACAATTGGTAAGAAGCATTACAAATTTAGTTTATTTGCTGATGATTTATTACTCTATTTAAGTAATGTACATATGTAATTGAAATTATGTTTGAAACTTTTTTGAAGCTATCAGGATATAAAATGAATGAAGGAATGAAGGAAAAACAGAATTAATGGTAATGGACAAATGTTTAACTAATTTGGAAACTCTTAACAATTTGAGGTGCAAACAAGGAATATGAAATACCTTTATTGCTATATTAGAGCAGATAAGTTATACCTATACAAAGACAATTTTCTTCTATTAATTAAAGACCTTAAGCAAAACCTCGGAAGGTGGTCTAATTTGAAGATCAATTTAATAAGTAGACTAAATATTTTCAAGATGATGTGGCTGCCAAAATTTCTGCACATATTTCTGACTATATCTATTAAGTTTGACACCAGCTCCTCAGATAGATGTTTAAAATGTGGCACGCAGAGTGACCCCTTAATACATATCTTTTGGTATTGTGATAAAATTAGACTCAGGAGAACACTGAAAGATGGATTTCAAGAACTTGTAATTGTAAAGTTGCATTTTCACTAATGATTTGTCTCTTTAAAAATGTTGGGAAAATAAGATACTCATCTGGATGGCAAATTTCTTTTTTCATCTTTAGTTTATAAGAAGCTAATATTACAAAACTGGAAAAATAAAGAAGCACCTACACCTCAAAAATGGAAAACATAATGAAATACTATTTGAGTATTGAACGGACAATGTTGGAAGACAGCAACAAAGAGGAACAAATTCACATGATATGGAGCTCAATTTACAAAGCTCTGTAGATGTGTGTGAGTGTGTGTGTGTGCGTGTCTGTGTGTGTATGTGTGTTCCTTAATCCCCAGAGGTAAATCAGCAGTATTATGAGGAGTCCCTTCAAGCACAGGATGAACCCTGTTGCCCTCAGTTAAATGAGCTATCAAGCCAATAGTTGTTCCATGCAGAAAAACAATGTCTCAGGTTGAAAGGAGCATCTGCTTCATGTGTCATTTTTTATGTCTTTAGTAGCCTCCAGCAGGCATTGAAGTTTAACTTCACAGCCGCGCTGAGCAATAACAGTCATGTTAGTTGATGTTAGTGAGACAGTGGGTGAGTCTGTGTGAAACCACAGCGGGGGTCTCTTTAAGTATGGTTCAGCCACATGAGCACTTCACTCGCAGTTCAGAAAATCACAAATAATCCATTCCTTGCACACCTTCAGGCATGAACAAAATGAGAGAGGGACTGTCTTTATGCAGAGTGACTTTGAAATGTGTTTTATTTAGAGTTGAGCTGACTTCTTATAGGAATTCCACACTTTTCCCTCTCCACTCGTTTATGACTTTACTTCATCTCCCATGTGACCATTGAAGTGGATGAGGTCAGGAGATGTGAGAGTAATGGTAGATATCATTGACTGTGTTGCTAAGTATAAGACAGTAGTTTACCGTAGACAATAACTGTGGCGGTGGTGCTCCGTCTCTTGGCCACGATGTTCTTAGCCACGCAAGTGTAGTTGGCGGTGTCAGAAAGGCGGGCCTGTTTGATGATCAGGTTGTGGTCAATGGTGATGTAGAAGTTTCTGTCATCTGCGGGATCAATAACCTCCTCATTCTTTAACCACTCCACCTACGAAGAAGAAGACAACATGAAAAAATGAGAAAAGACAAACATCTCGGATACAACAGAAACGTATTTTAAACAGAAGATGTAAGTGGAGATATAAGATGGGCTGACCTCATTAAATTGTGTACAGCTATATATGTTTAAGCTGCTGTAGTTTTTCTCGTCTTCGCCTTACATTTCAGTGAGTGCCACGATTCAAGCACAACCGTTTGTCTCTGAGGTCCTGCTACAAAAAGTCAATAGCTACCATGCTCTTTTTATTCTCCCCTTAGAACAAAGCACTACAATAGCAACACCATTGTCAGACAGTAGAGAAAAGAAAACTCTCCACAATTCCTGAAGCTGAGAGGCACTCTGACCTTTTCTTATGAGTTTCATTTCTCTAAATGATACTGATATTGAACTCCTGGCACTATCACAGAGCAGGGGGCCATTTAGAGTCTTTATTTGGCTGTAAATCACCAAGATCCTTTAACTCTTCAAGGGGTGTAAAGGTTTCGACAAGAATAACACATGCCACCTCTGCAGCCACTTTGATTCAAAAATATTTCCTGGTTCTCTGGTTTTCTTCAAAGAGGCTGTCCACTGATGAGGAGGCCTGGCAAACAACTAACTTCCTGTGCATTGTGATATCCTATGGGGAGCGGGACCTGATAAGAGATAAGACACCAAGGAGCAGTACTGGCAAAGATAAGCAGGATGTTTATATAGGATCTCTCTCATGAGAGATAAACTATCTTGAAAAAAGTGGGGCAATAACCTGATATGAGTCCTGCCAAGACAAAAAAGTCTGTGGGCTCACTGTTGTTGTTGGATTTCTTACGAACAACACAGAAACTGCATGTAGTGGTACAGATAAGTACAACACATTGGCCATTGTTGTAAAACCAGCATTGTTAGAACTTTCTCAAAAGAAAAGATGGACTGATTGTGACACACACTGGGTTATATGCATCGCCAGCCTCACTAGAATCTAGCCTGAAATGACATACACTATCAAAGATGCCATCAGCGTCACACCTCAGCAAGGCTGCCTGCTCTATTATCCAGTGGAGTGAACACACTGGAGGGGCTGAGAAGAACATATTTTCAATACTTCACTTCACAATTATTTCACACTTAAACTCTTCCAACCCAGGCCTCTTTCAAATCAATGCATACAACACATACATACATTGCATAAACCATAAGATACCTTTTCCGACATGACAAACTTACACCTGAACAAACACTAGATGCAAACTTAATATCTGCAGCGCTTTATAGTAAACCTTTGGACTGCATTTTATACAGCACCTTTCTAGTCTTATCGACCACTCAAAGTGCTTCACAACATGTCAATATTCACCCATTCACACACACATTCATACATTGATGGCAGATGCTGCCACGCAAGGTGCCAACCTGCTCATCAGGAACGATACAGTGCTTCCTTCCCAAAGCGCCCCACAATGTTGCTATGCTCACCCATTCACACATACTCACATACTTTGGGGTTCAGAATCTTGCACAAGGGCACTTCAACGTGAGGACCGGAGGAGTCGGGGATCGAACCACTGACCTTCTGATTAGTGGACAACCCGCTCTACCTCCTTAGCCACAGCCGGCCCATTGTAAGCATGATGTGTATTCTCTCCTGATTTCGTGGTGTGAGTGTTTTCTTCTGTAAGCACGTATTAGCTGAATCAATCTCATGGAGCCAGAAAGGATAGGATTCCCCCACCAGCTGTCTACTAGCTGAAATGAAACCTCTCTCACACACGAGCACAATGCAATAAACTGCAGTATGACATAAGTTGCGATGCGTAGGAGATGCATTACATCTGTCCATCACTTACAGATTGATTTTTAGAAATTATTTTCATTCCTCAACATGGTGCTGCAGCATTAAGAATAACTCTTACCACACACAAAAAACTAAAAGAAAAGGAAGTTATTAGCTTACATTTAATTTATAACTAGATGTTTAATGAAAACAGGTTTATTATTACACATCAGTGAGAGCTGTATTATGAAGACACAAGACACTAAATATCTATTCTGTGTTAACAGTGCATGTGATGGAATTCCTGCCTTAGTACTATTTAAGTAGTGAAGGAAGTCACTGTGAGAAAATTATACAAAATTGACAATTTCATTGTCATTTTGTTGACAATTTGTATCACAGGTTGTTACTCTTTTATACATTTTTGTGCCTGAAATTACGTAGACTAAAACCTCCATCGCTAAAAACACATTCGTTAAGAATGATGATGCAAATAATGCTTTATCAAAGTAAATTGAAGAACATTTTTTACTCAAAGACTTTATAGCAAAGCATGTCCGTATGAATCAAATTAGGCATTTTGGTACTGTGATATTGAACTGGCTTGTGTTTTAATTTTATTACGACTAATGTGTTTTGACATATGCTGAGGTGACACTTGGACATCTGCCACGACTTTGAAGCTTCTAGTAATAGCAAAGATATTTTCTCCTAGAGGTTTCAACACTGAAAATATCTTTTGTAAAGGTCCTCTTATCACATAAATATACGATAAAGGTGACTCTGATGCATTATCTTGATATCAGACCTGTAATCACTATGTAAGCAATGATTCACTGTTAAAACTAAATCAGAATAGTTTATAAAGAATGGTACATATCCACACGATTGGAGATTACAGTGATTATAATGCTTGCATCAATGTATTTATTGAAAAAGGATTACCAAACGGCACATTTATTTGAGAAGTATGTGTGTTTTGTGTTACAATATCACCATCAGTCTGTAATACTGAATGAAACTAACAAATATGACTAACACGACCAGAGAGAAGGACCCTGTAGAGAACAAAGATTTGACAGTGATATAATTGCCATTTTGTGTGTCCTTTGTTTCCTACGTCATGCTGAAGAGTAAGGGAACAAATCTCTAATAAGATAAATAAAGATGATGCAAACAAGAGAAACAAAGCTTTTGTGGACTTGATAAATATTTGGTCTCTCGGTGCTCACATCAGTGTGTGCAGAGCACAGAAGTGAAAGGTCTGTTCTTAGAATAGAGATTGACAGTTGATACAAAGAGGTGGTTATCCAATTTTGCACCAATCACAGAGGCAGCAGCCTCTCCAAACTGCGTTCAGATGTCAAGAGCACTTTTATATGAGAAGGTAATTAAAAATTCAACAAAAGAGCTTTTCAGTGCAGATGTAGGGGTGGGAGGGAGCCACAGTGACGAGGGATAGAAAGTGGTAGAAACTCGTGTCAGAAGTGAGAACGTGTGTGTGTGAGGGAGCAAAAGTGAGCAACAGTTCACCCATCATTTATTCTGTTCCGACTATAATTAGGACTCATTTATAAAACCAGAGATGAAAAGGTAAGCCAAACTCTGCGCCACACTTGTGAAAAGATTTCAAATGATTAAAATTCAGCAGAAGACTACATCACACATAGCACTTGTCCAACTTTTTCTCATGCCAGCAGATTCAAACACGCACACACAGATACACAAACACTCATGCACTCACAGCTCGTTAGTGTCTGATTGGCAGTGGAACATCTGGAGAGGTAATTGGCACATTTCTTGTCATTAACGAAGGGAAATTGCCACATGTCAGCTGTCATAAAGAGAGGGAGTCTTCCTGTCTGGTCGGGGGCAGCCAAGTGACAGAGAGAGAAAGACAGTGTGGAGGAAAGAGTTCAACATAAACCTAGAGAAGAAGAGAAGGAGATGGACAAAAAGCAAGACAGGTAGCACAGGAGGACACATCAGGAGGAAGATATATCACCACTGAGAGCCAAGGATAGACAAGAAAAAACAAACGTGTCTTTAGGGAGGAAAAAGTTTACTAAGCGGTGACTTTTAATTGAAGAGCTGAAGTGAAAGAGAAGCAATAAAGCAAGAGGTAACCAAAGAAGATCCCACTGAGAAGAGACAGGTTTTTCATCTCTTTAGATCTGGAAAATCCATAGATCTATATATACTGGATGGTAGAGGAAAATAAAGACAGGTTAGAAAAAGAGATATGTCAAAGGAGGTGTTGACAGTGTAGAGAAGGGAAATCACTGATGTTCTTTGTGAATCAGTGACATACAGGCCAATAGAGACCTTGTGTACAGGTGCCCTGTTTCATTAATATGATCAAGCAGACAGAGTAGGTCAGTATAGGCCTGTCAACATCTTGTCTTTAGCTGTAGTGATTTGTGGATGCCTTTGATAGACTGAAACTGTGTCTCATTTTAGGGGCTGGATCCTCTGAAATGTGTAAATGATGGGGGGACAAAATCCACAGTCCTCATTTTGCGCAAAAATATATTCAAAAGTTTATTTGAATCTTATATAAGGCTTCAGTAGTCTGAGTTAGTCAAATAAAGTGCATAACATCCAAAATAAGTCTTTTGAGTGCAAAATTCCCTTTTTTTGTTCCCCTGGACAGTGTTTCCTCCAGTGCAGCTGCAGTGGAAGGATAGTAGGAAAAAAGGGAATTTTTCACTAAAAAGACTGTTACTTTAGAATGTATTATCTTGATTTGACTAACTCAGACTGCTGAAGCCACATATAAGCCTCAGATAAACTTCAGAATATATTTTTACACAAAATGAGGACTGTGGATTTTGTCACCCATCACTTACAGTCAACTCATGTTAGGAAGAGATATTTAAACAGCTGGTATGAACAGGAGGAATGATTACAGCAAGCAAAACCTGCTTCAGTCCTCATATGGGCACCACCTATTATTGTAAGACAGACTTGAAAAACTGTGAACCTATCTTTTAATGACATTTTCAGCTAATCCTCCTTGTAAGTCGGGAAACATCACATTACCACGTTGTATCAACCAGGTATTTGTCTTCAAGTGAACACTGGTCACTAGTAAGAACAGCACATAAACTAGATCATGAAAAATCCACTGCAAGGTGTATAGATATAGGTGAAGCCAGACATATACCACTTTGTGTGTTGTTATTATTACAATAAAATTAAAGTTACATGGATATATTCTCTATTTAAGGTTCCACTGAATAGTGTCAATACTTCCTTAATGTGATTCCTGTTAAAATGACATGGAGCAGAGCATTAGACAATATAAGATGAGTCAAATGTAAACCAATAAGATGGACAGAAAAGCTGAATTGTTCAGAAATTTGTGATGACTTCATTGGTCCTACAGAGAAGCATGTGTTCACCACTGAAGATGCACTTTTTCCTGAAAGTTCAAGTGCTTATTCTGTGGGACCTTTAACCTCATGTACTGTTTGACAGTTGATTATCATTTGTAGAAGTATGAGGGCAACTGCCTTGTGATAAATGTGTACAATTTAGGCTTTCAAGTTAAAAAGTAGCACCAAAATCTGCTATTAGTGTTGGTCTCTGTGTGGCTAGACCGTCTCTTTTAGGGTGGAGGCACATTTAGCCTTGAGTTTCAGTGTCCACTGTCGCTTCTTCTCCGAGCAAACATTACTGTCTGCGGACCTGGCTACAGCAGCGACGTGGGAGTAACTGTTGAGTGGGATGTTTCTGTGCTCTGCCAGGGTGTGCCAGCACAACACTAATTAGCCAAATATACAGAACACACTGTATACAATCCACTCACTTGTTAAGAACCAGTGCAAGGCAAAACCATTCATTACTCATCGCTGTTGTGTCAGAAATAGAACGTACAGCAGAGTGTGGGGGAGGAAAAGGGGTGTGAAAAGGAAGAACGGGGAGAAAAAAAAAATGTTCCACAGCAATGTGCGAGACTCTTCTACAGAGAAGTCATTATGAGCTCTCCTGCTTCTCCACAGGAAGTCTAACTATCTACCCGATGTAATTTATTCATTTCCATTTTTTCACAGCATACATCCGCTCCAGGCTTGAATGACACACCTGGAGAATGAGCCACAAAAGGTTACAAACTGATTATTCAATCATCCACTATGAGACAACAAGCCATATGTTCTGCCTGCGTGACAAGTATGGAAATGTGAGCTGTATAAATATTAACAAGTCGAAATACACTAAGGTGTGATATCTTGAGATGCAATGAGAAAAATGTTTGTATGTATGTGTACGCCTGTGCTACTTGTATTTATATCTGTGTGTGTGTGTTTGTGAGGGTGCATATGGAGGAGCAGGAATGGGAGGAGGCAGGAGGGTGAGGTTGGGTAATAGAGGTGGAGTTGGAGTGGTTATTACTGAATGTGTCCATACAAAGGAAGGATCACTGAGACTCCAGCCAGGAGTAATGACCTCCTTCTGCTCAGTCCTGCCTGAAGCCTTAGTCTGCTGAAGAATAGCCATTTCTTGAACTAGGTCCTAGTTCTAGCTCCACCGTTGCTTTTTTTGTCTTGTTTGTTGAGGAGGTATCTACAGTATAAAAAAGGATTTGTTTAGAATTTGGTGTACAAATCATCTTTGGCCCAAGGATCGGTTAATTATATGGTGACGATGTGAGTATGGGATCTCTGCCATTATACTTTTTGTTTTTAAGCCAAAATTATTATTCTATATTCTCATGGTGGGTGGACAAGTGAATTTACAAGTTGGCTACTGAGAGGCATGGCACGCACACGCTATCTTATGAGAAATATTAAATGATAAACTGATATAAACTATTACAGCTTTCGCCAGTGAGAGAACTGTGTAATACACTCTGTGCACGCAGTCCTTGGTCTCCTTGAGTCTCCTCTGGCCTTTAGAAAAGCTTAGACGATAACTCCACCAAGGGAGAGGCTTTTTGTGCTGTGATAGAGGTCAGTACTCGCTCTCTGTGTACAATACAACCTTCAGGAGCAAGGATAAAAATGCTGGAACCAATTCACGAGCTCAGTGCAAACAGTTCAAAGACTATTTTCAAGTGATAAAGAAACTTTTTACCCAAAAATGAGAACTCTCTCATTATCGTCTCATTACCATGTTAAATGAAAGTACTGGCACCCAGCAATGTGCTTTCCCTACAGTTCCAGGTTGCTTAATGAAACGTGATATTTTAAAATCATTTTATGCCCTTTTTAGAAGTGTAAACAAAGAAGCTAGGTTTACTTTTAGGGTTTGGAAGAAAGCCATGATGGCAGGTGAACCACTGATTCAAAACACAAAGAATGCCAATATTATAATACAGGCAATATATAAGTTGGTCTTGTAGCCCATTTAGCACATGTAGTAGTTCCTTGGTTTTGTTTTCCAATTTCAGTTTAAATCATTGCAGCAGTCTGGAGCCATAAGCCGTGCTTCTACGCTCTGTTTGATTAAGAATAATATTTTATTTTCATCTGGTGGTCTGATCCTTTCTGGTCTGATCCTTTTTTCAAAATTTTACAGCTAAATGTTTGTTAAAGCCTAGAGAGAAGGAATGGCAGCTACTTATGGACTACAGCAGAGCTCAAAAATATTGGGCTACTAAGAGTAAATCACAGCCTTTACATGGGAAAACTGCAATGATTGACAGGTAAGTGCCTGAGGAGCAATCTTTGGTTGGTTGCTACAGGGATTTGGTCTGGCCTCCTGGCACCTTCTCTCCCACGGGTAGCTTTAATGAACATACATTTCCTCTTTCACAGGGCATTGAAATGTTGTTACTCTTCACATTCCTGGCCCACTCTTAACAGGTGACAAGGTGACCTAACAAGCCACTGTTTGCATTATGCCTTCACTTTGCTTATTAAGTGGAACTGGGCCAAAAATCAACAGTGATCACTGACATTTACATGGTCTGATGTGCTGAAAAGGTGGCTGCTGGATCTCTATAAAGGGCCACAGTCAAGATATTCAACCTAGATGATGAGAGTCAGTACATTTAGTCAATAACAAAAACAGAGGAAATTTGAGCCTAATAACAAAACTACTACTGTCCTTCTGGAGCCACAGAACTATATGAGGAAACCTTGAATTTGGATCTAGCTGCTGATCCAGCTGTCGAAATTCATCTGACTTAGTCTCTCACTTCTCTAGATGAGGGAGTGTGAAGTAAAGAGCTTTGTATTTCGTGGCTTTCTTCTCAGTAAAGCCAATGGACTTAATCATGGCAGCAGGGCCCCTTCCCCGCAGAGCATCAATGACTCGTTACCCATGATAACACGGCAGGACCCCGGCTGACTGAGGAGATGCCTGAATTAAAATCCTGCTTCCATGGAAACAGACTCAGCAGCTCACAGTGCTGCATCACCTCTGAACTCTTGTCTTTCTCTCAGGGCTGAGATAAGTGCTCTGAAGTGGAGATGGAGGGCATGGCGGAAGAAAAGAGGAAGGAACAATAAAGCTGCATTCTTTCTCAAAGGAGATTTAAGTCCATTTTATGAGCCTGACACATATTATTGAGTATGAAAAGAGTCGACCGTTACTTGTGTAGAGGCCCTTTAGATTTTAATGAAAAAGCTTCATGGAGGATCTCAAAGGGAAGGTTCTGTGTTGAGCTGATGGAAAGCCCTCTATCCTCATCTTCACCTTTGTTACTATATCCATAGGCAGCACTCAGAAAGTAAGCCCATGTCAAACACAGAAACACAGCAGAGAGCCTCTCCTGCCAAATCACTCCTTCCCTCTTCCTTCCTAGAATAGCATATACAGTTCCATTTTCCGTCTGCCCTTGATTAAGTATATATCAAATATTCATGGCTATGGAAACGTGTAACAATGACTTGTAGGGAGCCTGGTGAGTGTTTAATGTATTCAGACCATACAAGACATTCAGATGACTGAATCCTTGTGCAATTTCAGAAACCTCACTCACAGTATTTCAGTCCTCCAAGGCCAAAGTTCCATTGGTAATGGTCGCAAGGAGAGCCAAAATAAATGCCTGCTGCGTGTTTTCTTTGTATGTGTGTGTGAGAGAGGGACAGAATGTGTGTCTATATGTATATGCGTTCGACAACACTACACGGTTACTTGCCGTACTTGAGAAAATCAATGTATAATGTGTGAATAATCTGTCAAAAACAAGGGTTGGGATACCTCAGTCTGATGGGAACTTCTGTTAAGAAAACATGCTGCATCATCACAGGAGCAATCCTGATTATTCAGCATAATGTTTAGTTTTCAGGGCAACAGCCCCCGCAGGAAAGCCAACAAAGTCTCAAAACCACTTAAATAGAATCACAGGATGTCATTACTGTGGTAAACCATCATGACAACCTATAATGCAAATCATTTGAAAAGTGGGAAGACAAAGGAACAATGCAGAACTGGATGCTGGATCAAATCACATACTGTAAAGGAATGCCACTTTGCAATCTGAGATCAAAATTAATTGTGACTGACTTACTTTGATTCTGCAGAATGGCTCTTTGAATGTATGTGTGTGCGTGTGTGAGTTACTTTGGTAACTCCTCGTCTCTTCCAGCTGCAAAAATCTGGCACTATAGCTGATTTCGGCAGAATACTTTCCTGACAACTGCAAAATATTTACAATCTTGAAGTGTCAGAGTTTGCAACGTTAACTGGTTAGCAATTTTAACAGTGATTGAAAACATTATTTTCAACCGGGATGAGACAACAGATTTTCTTCAATCAAAGCTTTTATTCCACTTTTAAAGGAGGAAGCATGATTCCTTCTTCTAGTTCATCACTGGTGAATCTTCTTCTGCCAGCTGGTCAGCCACAATCATACTGTTCACTCTATACAATAGATGAATAGACTTTCAGTGCTTAGTTGAGTTGATGGCAGTTATCGTGTGTGCCTTTGCTTGCATGATTGCTAATGTCTTTGCTGGCACGCAGACATGTGAACATGCATGCGAAAGTGCAGTTATGTGACAATGCAGTACATGCGCTGTCAGCACAGTGCATGTGTGTCCTGCTTGTCTTTTTCATGAAAGAGCAGCTTTGGATCCCTGCCACAAAACACAATGTCCATCACATACAATCCACATGAATTAACAAAAGCGCTGTAAGAGTATGGGTTTTATGGCTCAGCCACTGTCTGCCATGCTGCCAGCCTCTCCCTCGTAAGGCAAAAGGAACCACAGAGTGAACTGACAGCCCACTGGAGGCCTGACAACAACCCACTGGATCCAACCCCGACAAACCTCAACAGCTCTTCTCCTTCTGCCTTCAGCCTCTCTCATCTTCTCTGTATTTTTTTGGTCTTAGAGTGGGTGAAATATGACAGATCGTTCCTTCACAACGGCTGCTACATATTTCTGCAGATTCATATGTAACCACAGACTTAGCCCATCTGCTTTTTCCGAGGCTTTTTCTCTGGCGGGCTTGTGTGAGAAAAGGCCTGACAAACACAGATGAAAAAGCAGCATTCAGTTGTGTCCTTTTTCCCACTGAGGCAGCTGTGTTTGAGTTTAGAAAAAAAAGAGGAAAAATAAATTGTGGAATGGAACTGTTGTCTTTTTTCATAGCCATGAGGTAAGTGTGAGTAATTAAAGAAGCTGAAAACAGAGCAAACCCCTCTGCTGTCATCTGTAGTAGCTCCCTGAACCCATGCATCTATTTAATATATTTTCTATCAGAATCAGCTACCTACGTTTCCATTGCAAAAAACATTTACTTGCCTCCAACTCTCACATATCTCAATCCATTCTCTCACCCATATTCTTTTCTTTTTCCTTCTTGTTTTTTGCTGCAAATCAGTGCACTTCTCATGTGTGTTTTCATTACAAAACGTAGTTTGGAGACTCAATTCTTTCATCTGTATTACCACTGACCACTTCTGTCCCAATAAGTCATATCTGTGACTTAGATGACACTTAATGCAGGATCTAAATCTCACGCTTTTGTCACTTTCAGATATTTCACAGTCATGAGCAGCAGGTCCCACTCAACCTCATTTAAAGAGTTTTCCAAATACCATCCAAGATAGGAAGAGGAGGTCATTCAATCCATTATGGTATAACCTGTATTCATGGCTTGAATACTCACAAAGGAAATATTCAGCCTACTGTTATGCATGCAGACACTTCTCCCTGCTTAATGCGTCAGAATCTGTTTTCACCTCAGAATCAGGCTTTTCACATTGGAAAAAAAAAGCAACGTTCAAAGATGGTGGCTTTAAGTTGCATTAGATATTTGAGCCTCACATTAATGCTATGTTTGCTTGGAATGAGCACAAGAGGGTAACACTTACAGATTCTTCTATATTAGACATGGTTGACAAAGTGTACAGAAAGAAAGTTGAAGAGAATCACAGTTATATTAAAACAGTTGCAGATGTACTGCTTTTGACAGCAACACAGAATATAGCAGTAAGAAGTCACCGTCTGTCTGTTGGTAAGATTACTACAGTGTCTGTTCTTCTAACCAACTACACTGTAGCACATCTGAAGTTTTGCACAATTTTGTCAAGTAAATATTTTGTTCAAACAGGATTATTTATTTTAATTTTGTTAGTGCTTTATACTGTGGCTGTATTTTTGAATGTGCATTGTTTTCTTTTGTATGCAGTCTACTTTTGGGAGGCACAATTTCTTTAAAGAATAAAGTATGGATGTAGTACGAAATTTGAATTTGACCATTGCATTTGTAGGAATATTTAAATCCATTTCTTAAAAATTGAATTAATCAAATAGCGCAATATTTTCACTCTTGGTGATGTGATGTCAAGTTCATGCCTTATCCTTTCCTCATCCGGACACATAGGAGATGTGATCATATACAACAAAACAAAAGGTCAAATGCTAATTAAACATACCAGAATTAAATCCCCCAACGCTCCTTTCAGTACTGTAGATAGCACCACTCAGCCAGACGTGCCAATACACTTAATGTCATTCTTGCAAATCACTGTTCAATTCAGCTCTATGCACAGCATGTGGCAAACTTCAGTATTGAATAGAAAATAATCACAACATGTAATAGGACAACGTGCTGTCATCATAACAATAAATAAGCTACAGTAGATGTCTACTTGTCAGATTAAGAAAACAGTCTGCTTTGATGACGAACTTCTTCTTCTTCTTTTTATGCTTTCCTGTGGAGGGGTCATCCACTGTGTCATCATGTAGCCTAGACACCACGTCATCTCTATTGTCAAACGAGCACGAGCACTGACAGTGAAAGTCCATTTCTGATTTTATTGTTGTTTGCAGTATGGACTGTTCTCAAGTTGCAGCCCTTATATCTTTTTTTAAAATATCCTATGTTTATTTTAGATATTTTGATATATAGATGGTCTATGGGTGAAGCAGCATAAATCACTATGAGGAGGATAAAGTTTTGTCCCCTACCAGGGACAAAAATAAATCAGCAGAGGCAGGGATATATAGCCTAGACCACAGGGGGGGAAATCCCCACCATCTCCCCCGGCAAATCACACCCTGGCAACCACCATAGCAACAATAGAAAGCCTGAAAAAATCTTTGTAATAACTGACAAACTAAACAACATATACATTTACTGAACAAAAATTATGAAAATAAAATGCACATTTCTTGCTAAAAATGTTATCAATATGCATTTTAATGCCGAAACTAACTTAAAATATTGCATTTTCCACTTTTCTTTTGGTTTTCACAGACAGAAACTTGACAGTCATGTGATGTGGATGCAGCCCCCCCCCCCCCAAAAAAATGTAGACATCTTACAATTATAGAGCCATTACGCATTTTGATTTGAGATTGTTCTCATAGAAATAAAAATAAACAATCATTGTTGTTAGTCAGAATACAGAATATAATGTAGGCAGGGAGAATTTTAAACAATCTGTTCAATGTTTTTCTTTCAGAAGGGGTGAATTGCCACAAATGCTGGATGTCTGTGAAATGTCATTGTGCCTTGTAGAACTTAACCAAACATTTTTTGTCCGCTCATTTGTTGAACAGATGGGTGGTTTGATAACGAGTAACTGCATTAAAACAGCACTGCCTCTACTTCACCAACCACTAATGCATATCTTTACCCAGACAAAGTACACTATAAACAATAAGAGGTAACCTTAGTCTACATCTGGGTTACCACAGCAACCCCATATCTCAGAAAGCATAGATCTTCCATGATTGGAACAGAATTGACACTGAGATCTTAGACAGGTGCCAGAATCACCAGTACTACACGGCTGTTACAGCAACACTATCAGACTGAAGTCTGGATTGTATAAGAATAGTCTGCAGTGCCAGTCCCAAACTTTCGTCCATTTAACATGTCAGCACTTTCAGCGGGGATAAATGCTGTGCAGTTCCACTCACTTAACTCAGCTTTTCCAGGTCAATCCCAAGCCTTTACAGAGTTCAGTCCCTACACCCCCATCTTAAAAAAAGACACCAAAGCCCCCCACCCACCCATCAAACCACCCTTTCATCCTCTATTTATGTCCCTGCAATCTCAACTGAGCCTTTTCAAATGCAGCTCTAACAGTGTTCTACTGTAGCGCAGGGAGGAAGTAGAGCAGGGAGGAGAGATTGCCTGAACTAAGGTAACGCAGGGACACAACTAGTTTTATTCTTTTTTCCCACAGCAGGTAATTACAATTTCCCTCCTCTGACCAAATTGCAGTGACTGGCCAATGTTCAGGAAATACCCAAACAGCTTAAATAGCCCAGACAGCGGTGAAAAAAATGTCCTTATCTGTGCACTGGACTGTGGCAGATTTATTCAGTTACTGCATTACAACTTCTGAAATGAGCATATTTCAAAGCTGTGGAAAATTCTGCAATCAACACACACTGTTTACCTTTATGTGCCATAAAAGACGATGACAGGCATTACCAAAAACACATAATACATGCTAAAAAATACACATGCCAAATACAGTTAAGGACATTTTACTGTAGCTACCCATTATATGCTTTAAAAAAAAAAAAAAAATCACACTAGAAATGACGGTGACATGTCAGCAGGAACCAATCCGAAAAAGACATAAACCTCTTCTCAGAAAAGCCAGTTTATTGGATTTGAGGTTGGAGCTTTTGGCTGGGTTTAGTACGTATAATCACATTTATAACTACGTATTAAGTGTACCTTTTCAAACAAAGCATCTACTTTTCCTAACAATTACAGTGTACTGGCTCAATGACATGACTTTTGAACCTTACCTCAGCAGCTGGGATGCCTTCAGGTGGGCGACATTGGAGCAATACTTCCTGTTCCAGTGACACTTCCTTCCCAAGAGGCTCTTGGTCAAATGTCTTCCGCAAGTCTACAATGAACAGAAAGCACATTGTGTATCAACATTCACTTCTATCTCAGTGACTGGTAGACATGAGGTATATTTTGGAGAGCCACGTTTAATATTAAATGTGGAATCAATCAATAATAGTATTGGTAATAATAAATCATCAAAAGAAAGGGCAGGGTAGCTCATCAATAATAATTGCCCCTGTGCTAAAGCAACAGTATGTATTTCAATGCTAGAAACAGTGGCTGAGATTTATGCTTCCTTTCTATCTCTCCCTCACCTTCAGCACACAGATAAATTGCCTGAAGTAGATGGAAGAAAGATAGGGAGAAGGGGATCGCTCGCCCTCCAATGAAAAACCAATATTTTTGTGGTGTGAGAGCCCTGATGGAGTAGTGCAGGGCAGGGATAGTGGAGCTGACAGGGCAGGATTACTGAAGGTGTCACGCTACACTGGAACCCGAAGCCCATTAGACATATATCATCACCTGCTGCACAGACTGTGAAGCAGCAGACATCATATACAACAACAGAGGAGAGCAGAGGAGAGGAGAGGAGAGGAGAGGAGAGGAGTTTAATGGGAAGCAACAGGACCGCTTGGGAACTTTGGAGTCACTGAAGCATCAAATCCACAATCAAACATCCAAACTCCAGTGATACCATTTCCACAGCCTTTGCAATAGTCCTGGCATACATACTCTTTAACCCTCTTACTGACACATTTAATCAACGATGAGCAGACCAGCAGCCCAGGTGACAAAAGCTTAGCTGCAAAAAATCCAAAGAACTCCTGGCCAAGTAAAACTCACAAGTATGAGACAGCAGTATATATAAAGTATGGATTTACCGCCGCACATAAGAATTGCGATGAGTGCATCAAATGCGTTCTCTGCCTTGAGACCCTCTCAAATGAGTGTTTAAGCCCTTCTAAACTTCAGCATAAAGGAAGAGCATCTGGCCAGGCAGTCGGCTACATTCGTGCAGCGAGCTACTTTCCCCGAATGGGCATTGAAGGCATCGTTTTGGCTTCATACCGCATTACTCATACTAAGAAACCACACACAATTGGAGAGGATTTGATTCTACCAGCTACCAAACACATTGTTAGAGAATTGCTTGGTGAGGATGCTGCCCAGAAAATCGACGCTGTACCACTGTCTGATAATTCCGTGAGCCGGCAGATTAGTGGCATGGCTCAGGATGTGTCCACTCAACTCTTGGAGCAGGTGAGAGCCAGCGAATATTTCTCACTTCAGCTGGATGACACGTACATATTGCATGCGCAAGACAAAGTGTGTGCTTTTTCGAAGAAGCTTACGCTATGATCAAACAAGCTCCAGGAGGTAGCTGCAGAAATTTTCCCACTGCTTTACCAGGAGCTGTTGTCGTCTAGTGATTTTGGCACCAGGGATATTTCAGAGACTATTTCCCTGACCTTGAAAACACCCATCTAAACTGGAGTAGGGACCCCTTTGCCCCTGGATTTAAAGTCACAAAAGGAGCTGATTGAGATGACAAACTCATGGGATTTAAAATTGAAATTTGAGGCTCTTTCCCTCCTTCACTGACTACAGGCTACATGTAAAAAAAAGACTATCCCACCCTGGCTGAGAGGGCTCTGAAATGCCTTTTCCCTTTTGCAACCACCTGCTTGTGTGAGTGTGCCTTTTCAACTTTAAAAGTACTTAAAACAAAACACATTGCATGTCTACATGTAGACAACGACATGCATATGGCACTGACAGACACAATCCCACAGATACACACATGAACAGACACACACACTCACACAATGTTGTTGAATTATGTGTTTTTTTTTCATATCAGTATTCAAAAGCGTGATCTTTCAATTTGAGAGCATGATATATTGATTTCACATTAAGATTTTGTAATGCTTTCCCTCAAACCCTGCCCTCCCACTCAAATAGCCCCTGCTTGTGCTTAGATTTGCTCTGCTTCTGCTCAAACTGCATGCTTGCACTAAGATATATTGTTGCTTGGACAGATTTCCTGCTCTACAGCTTCAGCCCTTCTCTTCGCACTCAGGCTGCTTCTGTGCGCTCGTGAAACATCTGCTGTCAGATTTCTGCTCTGCTCTCAGATTTTTTTGTGCAATAACCCTGTCAAAATTCCCCAACCAACAGAATGTCAGCTGTAGTGTTAACCAATGAAATTATCTCTGCCTCTATGCAGGTGTATTCGCTTTGCTTCTTAGAGTCCCGTATGGGCAGTTACTCTTTGATAGGGTTCATCCACTCCTGCTCTCCAGGGCTTTATTAAATGTACTTCCTTTGCTTTCTTGTACAACTTTTGTAATAAAAGGACAGTTAATGTATATACCAGCGCCTATACGTTTTCTTTTACTATAATAGCTACATATAATAATAGCCGTACAGCACACCGGCCTCCCGTTGGTGGGGGAAAATGACATCACCTTCATGACTCAGGAGTGAGTGTCTAGCACATCGCCAAAGTCAAGGAGCTCAAGTAAGCTTTTTATTTTAATGGTGCTATTACTTTCTTCAAATTGAATTGGTTAAGTCATATTTGTGGTGCGAGAATACATCCACTGATAAATGATATTGATAATATAAACGCTATTGCTAGGCAACTAACATCAAAATGGACCCCACTGTGTTTCTTTTTTTTCTTCTGTATTTTAGTGTTTAGGAATGAAAAAAGTATCAACAACAAAAGTAACTAGCTGACACAAGACATTACAAAACAAAAGCAACCGCAATGAGCTACTACATTTGAAAAACACTTTTCTTCTCTTCAAATGATGATCACATGATCAAAGTCTGCTTTATCAGAAAGGTTTACATATAAATATGTATTGTAAATATATTAAACACTTCCCCACTTGCAGGTACTATACCTGCATATCTTCTTACTTACTTGAGGTTCTTAACTTTGGCGATCCGTTAGACTCCTGCTCCTGAGACATGAAGGTGAAGTCATTTTCTCCTCTAGCACACTGACGGGAGGTCGGTGTGCTATACGGCTACTATTATATGTAGCTATTGTAGTAAAAGAAAAAGTACCGACAATGCTATATACATTAACTGTCCTTTTATTTCAAAAAGTTTCAAAAAGAAGGCAAGGGAAGTACATTTAATACAGCCTTGGAGGGAGGGAGTAGATGAACCGGTTAAAGAGTATGGGACGGTCTAAGAAGTAAAGCTAACAAGTCGACAAGGAGGCAGGGATCATTTCATTGGTCAACACTACACGTGGCATTCTACTGGTTGGGGAATTTTGAAAGGGTTATTGCACAGAAAATCTGAGAGCACACCGGAAATCTGAGAGTAGACGTTTCACGAGTGCACAGAAGTAGCCGGAGTGCGAGGTGAAGTGGTGAAGCTGGAGAGCAGGAAATCTGTCCAAGCAACAATATCTCTGAGTGCAAGTACACAGTTTGAGCAGAAGCAGAGCAATCAAAGCACAAGCAGGGGCTATTTGAGCGCGAGGGCAGGGTTTGGAAAGCATTACAAAATCCAAACGTGAAATCAATAAATCATGCTCTCAAATTGAAAGACCACGCTCCTGAATAAAAAGCCCCATATTGAATGTTGTTAAGCTAAACTGACAAACAATGCTTATAATGGAAAACAGAAGTATTGAATCTAATGGAATGATTAAAGATTGAAATACAAATTTGCATTAATAAAAGTAAGGAAATATATTCAGAAGTTGCTGTTTTTTTACATTTACACTTACATTACATGACAATGGGCTTTTAAAGACATCTTGAAAAAGGGGGACCCCGGCCAAAAGCTAATGCTACGTGGGGGGCCTTGGCATGGAAAAGTTTGGGATCCCCTACTCTAAATTTTATTTTATTTTTTCCTGTACAACAATTCTGCATGCATTCAAATTTATTTTGCTTTTTAAAAAACATTTATTAGAAGATCAATATGTAAAACATCTGTAAATCTAATATGAACCCCAAATATGAACCCAACTCTGCTCATCACCATTAAACCAAACATGGACCAGTCTCTCATACAAAGGCAAGAATAAATGTAGAGCAACACAAACCAAGCTGAAAATGTTATCTGTGCTATAAGTACAAGAGCGAAGAGGTTTTCTATGACCTTAAAGTCAAGCTCTAACCCTTAAGAGTTAATTGAACTAAGCAGGAAGTATACGTCTTCAAAGACTGTGTGAGATCAAGTGTTATTATTTTTTTAAATCAGTCAGCTCTAACATAGGTGTGCACCGGTTGCAACAGTTGAGAGTCTCAAGTTTTGCTTTGACTTTACTTCTAATCTCTAAGTTTCTTCTGCATACTGAACCAATATATCTCATTTTTTTCTCTACCTACACCGTGTCCATGGAAACAAACCCAGAATGACCATGGTTCAGCAATTCAATCTCTGGAGAAGATATGGCATTTCTTCTTTACAGAATGTTATAAACACAGTAATGGGCTGCTATTGAGATTGTGTAATACCAGAAAAAAGAGATTTATTATATTAGATGGTTCTTAAATACCACATTGATTTTGAATTCAAGTTTTAGATATGAATATTTTGTAGACTGATAGCAACAGCAGATGTGCAGTGACACAGAGTCTCTCCAAAAGTCTAATGCAAAGTATATGTCTGAATGGATATACTGTAGTATGGAAGTAATTCTTACAAAGTTTGTTCCTTGTAGGCATCATTACCTAGAATAAAAAGAGCCATCCCTAAAACCTGATCGGGATAGAGGTTAAATTTACCGATTTCATCACTTGCTTTCTTTTTGCTGAATAGCTATTACATGAAGAGGCATTATGCTGAAATAAGAGACATTTTACTGTTCAGCTAAATTCCCTACAGGGGAAACTAGATCATGTTCTTATTACAAAATACATGATCAGGCTACACCCGCAAGCCATAACGAATACCTATAATCATTTTAAGGTTCATTTTTAATTCGGAAAAATTAACCTTAAAATAACAAATTCAATGAGAGCCCTTGTCCCAATTCAACCCGAGAGTATGTGTGTCTTCAGGGGAATATGCTATAACTCCACAGTTTTCAATGTATTATAAAAGCTGAAAGGGTGAGTATTGAATTGAAAGCAATTTCCATAAAAATCTGGTATGAAATTAAAAGAAGGAATGACTGGAGGGGCTGAGACATTGCTTTATAGAATTTTATACAAGGACAAACAATTTGTTTTTCATAAGACGAAAAAGGAAAGGACAGGAAAGGAAAGGAAAGGAAAGGAAAGGAAAGGAAAGGAAAGGAAAGGAAAGGAAAGGAATTAACAAAACTTAGTATCAAAAGAGTGCTTATCGTTTGAAGTTGTAAGAGTCATTCTGCTGTTGCTCTGCTGTCAGAACTATAATGTAGAGATAGATCCCACAGTAGTTCAAATTGCCTCCAAATGATTAAAGAATATGTAGTCACAGTATGACAGGTGAGGGGGAGAATCAGGCACACCTCCTCCTACACTGTGACACACTTTATATACAGTCAAATCTAATAAATTAAATTTGATCTCTAACTATAAAAATGCAAGTCTTGACTGGGCAGGAAACCGCTGGCCTGTCTGCTCAGTGTGCAGTATTTCAGCATGCCATTTGGTGGTTTTGGATGGACCATACTGCCTAGCAGCACTCACTGGTGGTAGCATTTATGGTTGTGTTCATATGGTTGTGTTCATAGCAGGTTCTGGTTTGGCCCAGAAATGTTTAAACAATGGAGGATTGTGTGTATATCATAGGAAAATGTACAAACCAAAGAACATTTTTTAAATGCATGTACAAGATCACAAAAGGCAAAAATAATAAATGTGCGGAGATAGTTACATTTCTTCTTCTGTTGCCAGAAAATACACACTGTCACACTGTTTTTTTTTTTCTTTTAGTGTAAAACCAGAGCCTGCCACAACTACCACCAGATGGATGCAATATTGTATAGACTGTATAAATCATAAAAATCCTGAATAGCCTGAATTACTCTTTTGGTAAAAATGACATAGGCAAGTGCTTGTATTGTTTTTTCATCTTGATTTGCAAACATTTGGCATTATTCTTGATGAAACAATTAGTGGCATTCAAGTGATTATTTTGTACTGTATATTTATATTGGATGTGGGTTTAAATTGTGCTTCCTCTCTCCTCTCCTCACTTCTCATAACCCTGCTCGGTACTGTGGGACACTGAAGGGTGTGGGAGCGGCTGAGTTGACATTCCTGTGGGAGTCGCACCATTCTCTCGTCAGCATACATACACTTCCAGCCTTGCTTGTCGCCAGAAAGATACACATATGACAGCCATTACCTTATTTGAACGCATGTGGCTACTTGTGTGATGCTAAATTACACCAACCTCACACTTCAGAAACAGTCTCTGCCTTCCTTAGTAAATCATTTGGTGCTGCAGTAAACCTGGATTCAGAATGACAGTTAGGACTTACCAAGATGACTTTTGAATTTGAGGTTTTTATCATTATTATCAAGTTGCTCCAAGTAATAAACTTAAGGTTTTACTTGTTATGTTGTACTCATAAAATTACAAGGCCACAAACAAACAAGAAAATCAATTTCCAGCTTTCTCAGTAAACATTACCCTCCACAAATCTTTTGAAAGGCATTTCGGTTTATTTGATTTATTTAATATGCTTCTATGCAAATACTTTTATTGACTCTCTTTGGCAAGTAATCACTACACCCCAACAATGAAGCGCCAATCAAAACGGTTTTGTGGAGGTCACATTAAGGAAAAGCAATCATAAGGAATTTACACAGACAGAGACTCTGACAATACCTTTAGCCAGACCAGCCATTCTTGCAAGAAGAGCCAGTTCTTCAACACAACAACCTCTTAACTCGCCAGTGCTGGCTCTGACTCACTGTCTGATTAAACTGTATATGTTTAGATGATGGGAGAGGAGAGGAAAACAAGCCCAGTTTCCATTATCCTAACGGGATAGAGTCTGGCTCCGACAAGAAGCCTGCCTGGAGAGAGAGCCCAGTAGAGGAGCTAATCCATTCAGCAGAAGCTAATGGAAGGGGAAGAGGGGTCCATTGTGATTTGAGGGATAGGTTAGTGCTGGCAGGCTGCTCATCATGGGTGATTATAGGAGGTGGAGCAGCGGGAGAGAGCACGGTGGGAGACTGAGAGGCATGATTCTGATTCACCAAGCTAGTTCAACAGTAGCAGAGCTACTGGTGTTTGAAAGAGAATACACTGGATACAGAGATAAACTATAGAAAACAGAGAGGGGGGACAGACAGAGACATAGAGAGTGATATAAAGATGCAGAGAAGGAAAATGAGAATTAGGGGAGATAAAAATTGAGAGGGACGGGTATACGATTGCTACAGTGAGTGCCTCTAAATGGAGTAGATCAGGTGAAAACCATGGAAAATTGACTCCGTACTGTGCTACTTTGCTATATTGTATGTAGTGGAGATGAAATCATTCTGACAGTGGCAGCCAAACATTAAGCTGATATCCCTATCCAGCCCTATCCAGCAGTGATAACAATATAGACTAGAATATAAACTGCAAGTGGGTGTTGCCTTTTCTCCTGTTCGCAGAAAGTCAGAGTAGAAACTGCAAAGCTGGGCGGGACATGTCAGTCACAATGCCTTGGAATGACTTTGACAGGAGTTGAAAGAGCGATGATCTAGCTGATACTATAAAAGAAGTCCCTTCAGGTGGAATTTTGACAACAATGTGTAAGCAGTTGTCTTATGTAATGTGCATTGTGTTGCAGAAGAATTGCTTTGATGCCACAACTAAAACTCTTACAACTCCGCTTTCCTCGCTGTGTCCTCTGAGGTTTCATTACCTTTCAGATTTTGACTGGCAGATGCTTTGGGGAACAGTTAAGAATGAGCCCACACTTTAGAGGCAACAGAATGTTTCTCATTACTTGGGAACAATTGTGTTATGCTTTTCAGTAGGAGGACAAACACACAAGCAGAACAAATGTGGACCACCTACAGGAAAAAGAGGGAACACTGGCATAAACATGTGCCATAGCCTCTCTTCTGTGTATACACTGCTGCTGCTCTCCCCTTCCTCCACACTGTTTCTCCAGGTTTATACTGTACACAAGGAAACTGATTCAGATTCTGTAGGCTTTTTACCAACTCAAATTCAAAGGGACACTTGAGTCCCATGTTAGTAAAACCCTTTTTTTCCCACAGCTGCTATCTCCAGAATCTATAAATCTGTCATGATACTCAAGTCAGTCTGTGGGATGCATTTCCTTGGCAGCCAAGAGATTTTGTTTGGAGAGGAATACAAAGATGAGAAAGAGGATAAAGACTGAATAATGGGATGACGAGATGGTTGAAGGGAGGGGAGAATACTCACAGGCAATGCGGACATGGGCTTTGCGGCTCTTGGTGGTCCCTGCAGAGCTCCAGGCCACACACTGACACCAGAAGTCCTCCGGCCCAAACAGCTCCTCCACCTGCTGCCGAGTGATCTCAATGCTGGCCTCTCTCACTACCAGGCCTGTGAGGAAAGACAGAAAGGATGGAAAGGGAGGGAAGAGATAGAGAAAGCATGTGAGAAGAGAGGGCAGGGATGGGAATACGAGATATGGGAAAGAGGGAAAAAAGGAGGAAAAATTAAGGGGAAAGGGAGAAAATGAGTTTACATTAGAGCATATCAAAAGTGAACACAGATAAGAAGTGACAATGAGGAATTAAAAAGACCAAAATGTATCCACTGATCTTATTTACACCAACCTCACATAATCCACACATCTAAATGTTGTATTCTCTAACATGGCAAAAATTGATGGTAATGTCATTATAGATCCCATCAAACAATTTGCATCAGTCACATCACATGCTTTGACACTGGGTATATGTGTGTATGTGTGTGTGTGTGTGTTTTTGTGTGCTTGTGTGTGCGTCTGGCCCCGATTCTAGAGCCAGAGCCTTGAGCTGTTGGGTCTGGGCCTTGTGGGGGAGGATTCTCTGCGTCATGGCTAACACAATCCTGTTTGCTAACTCCTCTGATTACTGCTCATCTGGGTGCCAGGACCCAAACAAACAAATCATCCCCAAAACAAATGCCTCTACCAACAGCTGCCCCTCTAGAGCAGATTACGCCTCTGCTACAGCGTGTGTATGCCTGCGCACGTTTGAAAACGTGTACGTGTGTGAGCATATAAATTAAGTGAATGCATATATGTATGTATGTATTATGCAGTGAAAAGGCATTCAATGGTGATATGGATCCTTCCCAATTTCCATCCAATATTATGCCTTATTTCAGCTCAATCCATCATCCTTTTTTGATTAACAAGGATATTTGTGATGACAACAGTGGTATCATGAAGTCCTCGTCAAAAAGAAAAATTTACTGCAATAAGACAGCTTGCATTTTGCAGAAATTATGAGACGACGGCTGGGTTATGCTAGAAAAGAACAAGTTCATACTATGTGCTGTCCGACCACATTGGAAGGCAAATTGTTTATAGCTGTACTGAATGGCCAAACTCAAAGGTGTGGTGAAAAGCCAGCTGTTATAAAAAGGGGCAAGACGCTATAATTGTTTAAATATGGGGATAATTGCACACATTTTCAGACAATCTCTCCTGGAAGACTTTGATTCTGTTGCACTCAGTTGTAACCACAAAAAGTGCCGGTGCCAGACATTAGAAAGGTGCTGGGGGAAGGGGTTTCCGAAGCTGTTTGACCATCCGACAAGTTCTGAATGATTATACTGGTGCCTTAACACTTCCATTTCTCTTGAGTATACGAACCCACCGTGAACAGGGTTGATACTAATAGAAGTGAATCATTCCCTATGCGGGGCAGTCCCTATAATTCCAGGAGTGCGCCGCTGGCCTCCGGAACAACCGGATTTTCAATATGCATGGGTTCATGTAGGACACACTTTACGGGACACATTGACCCAATAGTGATGCAACAGTTCTGCAGATTTTACGCAAGAACATGCTATGAATATCCCATGCCACCTCATCCCCAAAGTGCAGCTCTATTAAGTTTAGATATGGTGGTTGTGCAGCCCACTGGAAAAAAGTCAAGTTGATGTCATTTTCCTGGAACTGTCATGCTCATGAACCTGGTCAGCAATAATGTTAAAGTGGACTGTGACATTCAAATTATCCCCAGTTGCTACTAAAAAGGGCCTTTTGTGTGCCTAGGAACATTCCCTACGGAAATACACCAGCATCACCAGCCTGCATCATTACCATGAGGATAGATGGATCTACAGATTTATGTTATTTGTATACCAAAGTCAGACCCTGTCATCAGCATTACAAACCAGTATTTGTCAGACCAAGGAACTTTTTTTCCACTCTTTAGTCATCCAGTTTTGGTGATGACTTGCTCTGTAGTCATTTTTTTTGTTCTTAGCCGACAGAATGACAGAAACTGGGAATCTTTCTGTTGCAGCTGTAGCACATCCAATTCAAAGAGTTGTGCACACTGTTCTTGCACTCAGCTGTTGATTGGTTATACTGTAGCCTGCCTGTAATACTGACCAAATCATGCCATATTTTGACATTTCTTTCTACTTTCTTTATACTTTACTATATACTTTTATACTGATTTTTAATTTTCTAATGTATGTATGTTAAGTCTATAAAAAATAAAATGTAGTTTGCTCTAATATCCCGTAATTACGAAGGCCCTGGGAGCTCAACACCCTGCAACTTAAGAAAACACATGCAAATAAAACATCAATATAATAACACATGCGCAGCATTGAGAAAATGCGCTGCAAATTCAGACAACAGTACATAACAGACAACACAATGAAAGTGTTTCCAGAGGACACTTAAAAGTGATGAACTGATGAACATGTCTGGACATGCGATCACAATGTTAAAATAAACCAAAAACACTCTTAGCTTATTTTCCAACACCACTGACAGATAACCGACTTCAATAATGTCAATGACGCCATGAGTCATAAACCGTGGCAACAACAAGCATGTCCAGACAAGTTTGTCACTTTTAAGTGTCCTCTGGAAAATTTTCAGCTGTGTTGTCTGTAATGTGTTGTGTTGTTTGTATTTGATGCATTTCTGTAATGTGTTGTGTTGTCTGATTTTGCAGTGCATTTCCTAGATGTTGCGCATGTGTTGTCAAATTGATGAAGATGTTTTCTTAATTTGCTTGTGTTTTGTCTATTTGCATATGTTTGCTTAAGTTGCAGCTCTCAGGGCTACTGTACCTAACACCCTTTCCTCAGTGCACATCATTACCTGCCAATTCAAATGGAAAGAAAAGAGTGGTGAGGCCAGTGTCTCTTGACAAGACACAAATTAAAAGTGCTGCACAGAGTTCAAATTCAAACAGATGACTGTAGTGGAATTAATTATGTGGCTGTTGACAAAAGGCCAAAATATTTAGTTCTAAACTGGAGCTTGTCCAAAGGTCGCTGTAACCTACTGTTAACAAGCTAATCTAACTAATTGTTAGTTAGCCAGTCAACTGACATTTGACTCGCCTTTATCTAAGCAAGATATGTCTTTATAGTCTCTCTTAGTTCCATTCAGTGCATTTGTGGCATTGGGGGAAAATGTGAGAAGGAGTAAGCTTTTGACAAAAACCACAAACACAAATGCTAAAACTTCTGGTGTTAAGGCTAATCACTAGATAGCTATCAAGCTATCAAGCATTGACATGCTAAAATGTTTTGGTAACATTCCTCACCCCATTGGAAACTTTTAGCCACTAATAACAGGAAGTATGTTTCTCTTGAGCGGATGTTTGTAGAGTTTGTCAGATGTGCAACACAACAAGATGTACTAGGACTAGTACATATATATTTATAGTAGTGGCTACACAGCTGCAGCTAATAGTGGTAATGATCATTTACTTCACCACTTTTTTAAAACTAAGTTTACCTAAGAAATATGTTGTTGATGTGACATCATTATGATGTGCTGCTTTGGAACTGTGTCACAAGCCACTGACTCATCGGTGTCCCAGGGTTCAATCAGTCAGCATCCCTAATCTTTGCCTGAGATCTAATTCACTACACACAGTGATTCACTACCTGATGAACTAGAGAAAAAAAATGAGCGAATTTCAGACACACTGAGAACCTCTGCCAGTAATCTAAATTTGACAAAAGAAGCATTACGGTAGTTTAAATTGTGTAAGCACACTAATAACTGATTCATCAATAAACCTCAGATGATATCTGGATATAATCTCATTTTGCCAATATTTGGATACATTTTAAACTGAAGTCAGAGGATGATTTTGGTATACTGATGATTGCGGCAATAATTGCATGAAATTACAAGTGACACATAATATGTCAGTCTTGTATGTTGTGACACTACCAAACAATCATTCCTTTAATTTCCCTAGCATATCATTCAGTTTAGTTGTGCACTCTTCTTTGTCATGTATATAATTGTGACAAACACATAGTGACAGGGGAGACTTTGTGTCACAAAGTATACGAAGGATTGGGATGATCGCTTCAACTGCCACAATGGAAATGCCTATGTTTATGTTAATAACCATTATACGCCTTCCCTGGATGACCACAATTTGTACAAAGGTTCAGGGTCTACTCTACAGTTTGAGTAGGTGTCTGAATTTCTGGTTGAATGAAAAATGCAAAGAGAATGGATGCTTAAAAAATGAACATGCCATTTTACTTCAGGTTCAGTGCATTCACACTGCCTCCTTGTTCTGGCACACACACCAAGCGCAGTGACATCCCACACACCAGCTTAACTCTCATGTAAAATTTACACAGTGTGCCGACAGGCAGAGGAGCAGCCACATCTGCTGTGTGAGTCTGCCTGTATCTGTGCCTCGATGCATGATGTGTGAGTCCAAGTGTGTACTGTGCATCAGTGTGTATGTTTGAGTGAGTGTGTGGATGTGGGTGTGAGGGAGCAAGAGTATTGTTAGTTTGAGGATGTCAAGGATGGATGTAATGTTGGGAGAACATCACACACAGAGTAGCAGAGGGAAAATCAATAGTGGAAACAATAAGTAGATATGAATTCTCTGAGGGTGTAAAACGTACGCCTGAATCAGTTAATTTTTTCTGTCTGTGCTCCAGACTGTTTCTGAAGTAGGTTCTATGGTGATGAATTAACTGTCTGATGTTGTTAGAATTAGCCCACGGTAACGTAACATAGCCTAACGCTATGATGACGACTTGCTATAAGTCTACTTAAGAGTCATTCATGACTTCATGGCTATTATTAAAGCTGGATTAAACTCTCCATGATGTGTTGTACTTGAAACACATCAGAGGGATCACTTAAGCAAAAGAGCAGTGCTCTCAACTAAGCCTGCTGACCTCATCTAGTGACTTCATATGTTAGCTCAGCTAGTGGCTCTTAGTACGCTGTATAGCATTACAATGATAACAACAGAACAAAACAGACACAGAATTCCACTCAATATGAAATCAAGAGGGGCAAAGCAAGTGTGGACCATGTCAGGGCCAGCGATGAGTGGCTACTTTACACTCTGTCAATGTGGCCATTAGCTGTAGAAATGATTCTACAATATGTCCCATTAATAGCCGGCTGAAGCAGGGTGCCTCATTGGAGATGATTCATTATTAATGTGGTCATTAAAGTGAGCTAGCCTAGCTCCTTAGTGTTAGCACTGGCTAACATTATTGATCAGACCAGTCAGGCAGAAGATGAGGCACTGGTCATTGAAGGAGAGCTGAAGGAGGAGGGAGGAGGTAAGTGCTCTGATTATCTGGCCAGATGAAGAGCACTCCTGTTTGATCTTCTAACTCATATCTTAGAGAAAGTGACAAGCTGTCTCCAGTGTATATTACTCTAGCCTCACCTACTTATAATTAATTTGCTGCTCATTTGCTCAGATCAATGCTCCTTTTCCTCACAAGAGACTACAACATGCCCTCAACTCTAGGAGGTGAACGCTACAGTGTTCAGGTGACAGCAGGATGAGTGTCTGAAGCTAAATCATCACTGTGGAGAGACGGCTATTAGTCAAAATTGCCATCACACATGATTCCTCCTCACTGCTTTTCTCCTGTTAAGTCCACATTTTGTACAGCTGATCTGAATCTATGGCTTCTTTTCATGCGTGTCCCCATAATTACACGCAAAACAGGTCTCAATTCACATCAGAGGGGCTCATGGTCACATGCAACAAAATACTTTACCACAGGTGCAATGACAATCCATTCTGTCAACTGTATAAATATAACTTTTTTCTTTTTTCCCTTCTTTTTCGACAAGCATATATTTACTCTGCCATTTTATTGTGTTAACTGGCTGCTGTTCAAACGATAATCACATGCAAACAAATGCTCTATTATATTCTACATGTAATCACCTGTTTCTTGGAAATTATAATGTCCAATTACACCACATGAGATGGCAATCAGTTTTATGTACTGTATGTACTTTTGTGGGTTTTTTGACTCAAGAGTTTGCATTCCATGTGACCCACTGCGTGTCACATCCACTGGATTAAAAAGCCTTTGGACAGAGCATATACCAGCATGAGGCCTCTTGAAAAGTCCCTGCTGAGAGCTGCAGGTGAGTTGTTTCGTTCTGTGAAAAATATTGTTCAGGAGAAGGTTATCAGTAAATCAAGCCACATATTGCTGATTATATTGCAACTACTGATTGTGCACAAATTGTGCTTTTGGCAGGTAATTGTTTACACGACGCAAACATCTTAAAAATGACTGTCATTTGTGTCATGCAGTGCCTATAAGAAGTATTCACTCTCCTTGGAAGTTTTCATGTTTTATTGTGTTATAACATTAAATCTATGTAATGTGACTTTTTTTGTCACTGAGCAACAGATTAATCCTATTTAATGTCAAAGTAACAACACATCTCTACGAAGAGATCTAAATTAATACCAAATATAAAATATAAAATAATCATTTGCATAAGTATTCATTCCCTCCAAGTCAGTATTTAATAGATACAACTTTGGCAGGACTTACAGCCCTGAGTCAGTGTGGATAGCTTTGGACATCTGGACACTGCAATTTTTCCTCATTCTTCTGTTTTTGACCTATCATACCTTTTTTAAGTCTGATGGTCAAAAAGCTAAATTCTGGTCTCATCCTTCCATAGAACCTTCTTCTATTGCTTTCTATTTGCTACTCTCTCATAAAGCTGCAATTAAGGAAGCACCTGGGCAACTGTTGTCTGCACTGTCTCTGCAATCCCAGCCTCTGAAGCTTGTAACTCCTTCAGAGTCATAGATCTCTTTGTGTCCTCCACCACCTCTTCTTCTTTCATTGTTGCTCAGTTTTTAAGGACGGCTTTCTTTAGCCAGAGGGTTTGCCACAATACTGACTCACCTGAAGTTGGACCTACAGGTGTAATTATACTACAACTAACTGAAACTCCTTGACTACACACAGGCGACCTCCATTTACCTAATTATATGAAAAAGACTAGTGATAATGTAGATGTGTCCTATTAAAGAGGGTGAATTCTTATGAAAACATACCTGTAATTAATTTAGGTCACCTTTTAGATGTGTTTTCACTTTGACATTAAATGTTCTTTTCTGTCGATAAGAAAAGACAAATCTACTTTGATTCAAAGCTATAAAACAATAAAACATGAAAATTTCCTAAAGGGGGTTGAATACTTTTATATGCACTGTATTTGATGAGACCACTGCTTTATTTCAAGTAAACACACCTAACACACACACAGAAACAGTTCTACAATGCTGTTCAGGTGTATCTGTGTATATGACAGCACCTTAGTTGTCACGAGTGACAACTAAGGTGTGTCAAATATCTGGATAAAACCTAAATGAACACCAACATCTGTAGTCTCTGTCCTCTCTCTCACTCGCTTAATCTTATTATCTCTCATTTAATCTTATTTTCATAAGATAATAAGTTCTCTCCAACATGAAAGTGAGACATAGAGAGAGAATAAAAGAAAAAGAGAAACACAGGGATAAGGAGAGAGGAGAGAGGGAGAGATCCAATTTCTTCAGGCTACACTATCAGTGGTATTGACCAGGCTGGCCAGTTTTCATCGGTGTTCCTTTTCTGTCAATCTGGGGAAATCAGAGAGCAATGGAGTGGGTTGAGAGAGGCTACACACATCCACTTGTGGTGTGGTGTGGTGTGTGTGTGCGTGTGCGTGCATGTGTGTGTGGGGTGCAAGAGCATAAATGAATGAATATCTGTGCAGTAAATAGCCTGTGGATATGGCTGTGTGGAGTGGGTACGTGTATGATGTGTGGGTTGTTTTCCATGTTGATGCTTTTAGCACAAAACCTTCTGACACAAAGGCTAAGAGCCACTGCTACCTTCAAACCTCTTCTTTGTCATAATGATAACCACAAAACACATCCTCAGATTTGTGTATTCTTCCTAAAGTACACTAGGTCAAAATGAAAGCATTTCAGGTTGGAATTCAGGTTGTTTTCCAATACTCCCTTTTTTATTTTGTGCTGGCTGCAGCACTCTTTTTGTACCTGTGTAACTGCTTTTTTATCTTGTATCAATGCTGCAACATGCCTGTCTGTGCTGGCTGTTGTCTTTAATGCCGTGTCTTAGATATTTAGATAAAACATGTAAAAGAATGCTAGCTGGTTCTTTAAATCTATGAAAGTGTGTGCTCGTGTGCTGAAACATTCACATTTAAGTGAAGTGAGTAGCACTCAGCGTGTCTGTGTGTGTGAGCACGCAGACATGTGTGTGGCAAAACAGTGGGATGAAAAGGGTAAATGCGATGTGATTGGTACCTGTGGGCGACAGAAAGAACTCAATTTCCAATACAGCAGCTGAATGCAGCCAATCAGTGCTGGGCTGTTGTGTGTAATGGCTCTGACGCCTTCAGGGGCTGAATTCTGTCGAAAACAACCCTGTTGGAGCTTCACTACATTCACTTCCTCAGGATGCTCACAAACATGTACATAAACACACATCTGAACCCTCAAAGGCACACACACACACGACAGAATTGGCGGTGCTAGCATGCCGAAAGAAATGAGAGACGTTCTCATTGAGACGCTCTTAGTCAAGGTGATGTCAAATAACATCAAATAAGCTGGCCTGTGAGATTAAGTACCCGAGCCATTTTGTGTCTTTCTGCATGTGTGTATACGTGTTTGAACACACATTTTCGTGAGCAGAAGTTAATGCATCCTGACATGCTTCAAGTTGACTTTTTCAATATTTAACCAAGTCAAGATCTTTTGCTAACCCTACACAAGTGCCTTTCTGAAACATGACCATCATGCTTTAGCGGATATTGTAGGGGAAGCAGATAAAATTCATTCACTGATTTAGATGCACACTTGAATGTGTGTGTAGCTGATGTGTTCACTGACCAGAGTTTTCATCAACCCGCTCCTCCACGGTGTGCTCCTTCTGGTGAACCCACTCGCTGTTGCACTTGAAGTAGATCTGGGTGGCGGGCGTGGCCTTGCAGTACAGGTTGACTGGTTTGTTCTTCACTATGTAGGCCTCCTCTGGCTCCATCAAAAACACAGGCAGCGGCTCCGGGGGGTCTGAAGGAAAGGTTTCCGGCAGCTCACCAAGACCAATGAAGTCATCGTCAACTGTGAAGGGAGAGGTGGCAAACAGGATGGAGGGAGGGACAGAGGAAGAGATGGAAGGAAATATGAAGAGGGGGACAAGTTGAGAAGAGAGGCATAAAGCCCCAGAAAAAAGAGAAAGAGAGAAAGGGTGGGTGGAAAGAGAAAGGAAGGCAGACAAGAGACAGTGGGACAGTGTATTATAACCACAGTCTTTGCATGGGATTATCCATTCGCACAGCACACAGTGAAATCCCTATCATTTGATATTTTGGAATGTTTACACAAGTGTATTTTAGAGCGCAGGAAATTCTGGGATTCCTCTCAGGCAATAAGACTGCATGGATTTACAGAAACCGGGCCTTGCTCGGTCTAACCACAACCAGCTACTGCTGAGAAACGAGACAGAGGCAGAGCCAATAATGAGAAGCAGAGTTCAGAGGTTGACTCTGAGGAACTGAAGTTATAAGCTGATCGCTCTCTGTCTACCATTTTCTCTCTCCCCCTCTCTTTCTCTTTGCTTTTGTCTCTTTCACACACACACACACACACAAGCCCATAGACGCATGCATGCGCACACACATGCAGCAGATCTAATGACCTCAGGCTTTTGGCCCAGTTTGTGCCATTCCTCGGATACTTCTGCAGTAGACAGATACGCTTCCCTGTAATTACAACTCCCTTTCATCTCCCTGTCTTAAATCACATACACACAGCTGCATGTGTATGCGTGCTCGCACACACACAAACATGAACAAATGCTCACAGTGGCACAAAACATCGCAAGCACACAAATATACGGGCATACACGCCCACAAGCGAGCACAGCTAACTTTCTAACTCTTTGAAGAGTGGAGGATGAAGCCTATTCGCCACCCCATTTGTCACCTCCAGAACTGTTCTATTCTTACCATCGAACCGGTAGACATCAATTATTCACAAGTGTGAAAGAAAGAAGGCAGAGTAATAGAGACAGAGATACAGTGGGAAAAAACAAGGTGAGAGAGAGAGAGAGAGAGAGAGAGAGGGAGGGAGAACAGAGGGAGACGGAGAGAGTAACTAAGCCTGACAGACTTAGATTGAGACATCGAAATGGAGTTGGGCAGACAGAAAACATAGCACAGGAGGACAGAAAACAGGAAGACAGACCCGTTTGGATAATAAAAGAGTTTATCAGTCCATCAGTAATTCTTCCATGTCCTTGTATCTCCCGCCTCCCTGTCCTGTGTGCGTGGACACACTGGAGCCTTGTTGTCTGACAGAGGCTGCCTCCTGGTTGTTTTGGGAGCACTAAATAATGCCTCAGCTGAGCAGATATCTCCCCACTATGTCTCTCTAATGTTATCTTTCCCTCCCATACCTGCCACAGATTGAAGATGATTACTGGGAAATGAAAGGGCAAGGGGAGCCAATCAGAAAATGACCAAACCTGCCCATCACCATTGGGGGAGGAGGGTTTTTATTTTTTTTCTGTGTACTGTTTTTTGTTTGTGTTTGCGTATGTGTGTGTATCAGAGAGTGGGTATGTGTATGATTCTGGTGAATGCTCTTGTGCTCTTCTATGATGTTTCTGTGACTGTATCAATGTTATAGCTTTTCATCAGAGAAAGTTCACACTTGCCCCTCTCTTTTCTTGGCTCCTAATCTGCTGCTAATTGCACAGAGGCAGTAAAGCCCAAGGTGACCTCTGACCGTTAAGAGTAACTGCCTCCTTACTCAGCTTTGATCGACCTTCATCTTTTACTGTCTAAATAAGAAATAAACTATGAAATATTGTCAAGCTTTTCATTGGTCTTTATGTAGGTGATGACTCTTTAATGTAGAAGTCTATTTCAGCAGACCTTGGCTTAGTCTGTTCGTTTTTGCTCCATAGTCCTCAGTCCACCCACATCCTCAGCCAGGGGACCCTGACCCAGAAACAGGCAAAGAGAGGCAAGGAAACTCATTAAAGATTGTGTTAGCCTTCTTTCACCCTCCATTCCCATTATCTCTCCATCTCTCTCTCCCTCCTGGCTCCTTCGCTCTGTCGAACTGTGAGGCACAGAGATCTGAAACGAGCATGAAAGCGTGGCTCCCTTACACACGAAGAGACGCGCGCCTCATACGCTCACACGCATACACTCGTGCCAGCATTAATGTGCACAGAGGCACACACAAACTCGCTCACAGATATTCAAATTCATCAACTTCCTCAGTGCGAGAAATAATAAATTCAAGTGAATGGAACTACCCTCCAGTGAAAAATCAGCCCAGAAATGAAAAAAGAAACCACATGACAAAATGAAAGACCCTGACTCTTACCAATCACGCTGTCCCCGCCACCCCTCCCCGCCCACCAACACCCAACACCCACCACCCCAGCACCTACTTCAGCCCTCCCTCGTGAACAGAATACTGAGAGCAACAAGAAACTCAAAGAGAAACGTTACTTTTTTCTGGCTCCACCTCCCCCCAGCCTCCATTCATATGCAATGGGAAGACAGTTCATGATACAATTGTTTAGGCATCGCCCTGTTCGAGATGATGCAATCTCTGTGGGTACAAACAGCCATGATGTATATCTAACACTCAACAAGTGCAGAACATATTACCATACAGTACTTCTAGAGATCAAATATGCATCCTGAGGTGCTTATTTAGTGTCATATTCCTTTAATTGGTACATTAATATGGCATGACTCCTTTGTTCGAAATGCAATATGGATTTTTCCAAGCATTTGTAATTCTGTGGCTTGATTTTAATCAGAAAGTTTTTAAATTGCCTCCATATTGAGTGTTTAAAATTTAATGAAATATGTCCTTGCAGCACTTTTATTCAAATTGTATTTTGCTCTGTAATTAGGGTGAGTTTTCCTAATTCACATTGTAAGTCTTATTAGTGAATATTTTAAGAGTCAAATTGAATATTAGTTGAATTTTATATCAGTTCAACATCCCAACTACTGAAAAGTTTTGAATATAAATGAGCTGCACATTGTTCTAAAAATAAGCTAATGAATGAATGAAGTTGGCCCTCTTGCATTGTCAATGTGAACTCATCAGGTAGGGGGCGAAAATGTCTGTAAAAAAGAGGAGACTTAAAGAATGGTGGAAATTAATCGAATTAATCCAGTCTTAGCAAGTGGGAATGAGCAGAGGTTTGAGAGGGTCTTGGCAGTCAGCCCCTCCTTGGCTTGAATTGACTCCAATAGCTGTGGGAGTGGAGCAATATTAAAGGATGATTACATTTTGGACGCAAGCAAATCAAAGTCAAACCAGGCTCATAACACTGGCACCGCTATGTATTAAAGCACAGTCTCAAAGATAAGACATACAAAAACTTCCAAAAGAGATGTTACATCTTAAGCTAAAAAAAGAACATCTGTGTTACATAAATGCATAAACAGAGAAGTGCTCAACACCCACACCAGACTCACACATACACACATATGTGTTCAATTCAAACATATGAGGTAAGACTCCATAGCACTTTGGACTATACAGTATGTGGTTAACAGCTTGCCAAAACCCAAATTACCTGTCCAATTAGCCAAAGGTCAAGTTTCCTATGCTCCTCATTTTTTCTGAGTTTGTATTGACAGTATTTTCCTTGAGCGTTGTCTGGGTGACCATCACTTCACTGAATCTTAGACACAACAGAGACATAATGACTAGCTTACATCAATAGTTCCCATTAGAAATGAGCACTGGCTGGCTGTATTAAGTATTATCCAGCATCCATCCATATGCAGTTCAAATATACTTTGAGATGAGCTACAGTAATACATCCAGAAGCATTATTAGTCCTCACCCCTGCAATCAGTATAGTGCTATCAGAGGCCATCAATACCTTAGTCACATTAATGAGTTGCTTGTGCTGAGAACAGTGAAAGCTGATGACAGGACATCCCAAGCACTTTAGACATTCAGTCAGTGTCCAGGCTGCGATGACTTTGTCCTGGGCTTTAGTTGCTCCTCTATTGCCCCTGCTCTGTCACAAATGCACTTAAGACCATAAACACGTCAGCGTCTTATGTCAACAGGAGCCAAAGACGATTTTCTATGAAAGATGCTGTGGAAAATTTGCCAACGCAAGACCTTGAAAGATTTATGTAGATTTCTCAAGAGTAAGCAAAAATTGCATTTCAATGCAAAGCCCACACACATTATGTACTTATGGCTATCAACAATGTGACTCCATCTCAGTTGTTACACTGGAGTCCCCCATTCATATCATGTGGAAAAAATATTTAAATTTTTTCAAATATAAAGCCAACAACAAAATCTGATATAAAGCCAAACATTGGTTGGGTTGTATATGGCATATATCATGCTTTTTGTGATTTTGTTGTTGTTGCTAAGGTCATTGCTAAGGTTGCTCCACAGGCTGTTCACGTTGCCCACTCACATATTTCAGATTGAATTTGGGCTTGTATGGATGTATTTGAGAAATTTCCATTTCGGGTAAAGAACAAGAAAAAATCCAACTACTATTGTTGAAGTGGAAGTCTGCTGAGGGGGGCTCATGGAAAGGGGGGCCTTAAAGAGACAGGAGCTAAAACGGCCTGTTTCAGACAGAGGCTGAACTGAGGGGCTGCATAAAGTGCTAGTATAAGATAAGATAAACTCTAGATATGGACCTGGAAATGTGCATGATACCTCCCCTTTAAAGGTATGCAACACAATATCTACATTGTTGAACGATTGATACAACTTCAATGGAGCATTGATTATTGTTACGCAAAAACCATGAGTTTGATGTTTTAACATCTTAATAGTGGTGACCCAATAATCACAAGTTAATAAAGATACAGACAGAGACAGAGATGTAGTTTTGATACACATAAAAATGCATTCCCACAAACACATACAGACTACATACTATACACCAGTGGAAGGCAAATAACTGCCTGTGGGGCAAATCTGGCCCTCCGGTAAAAAATATTTGATCCCTTGATGAAAGTTGAAGTTCTGATTTTCATAGTTTACATTAAAACTTTTACATAATTTTTCACAAATCTAATGCTTAATCTGTAGATTTAAAAAATACAGGGTTTGTGAAAATCATAATGAATATAAGCTTATTAATTCTAATACTGCCCACAGACATGAGAGACATTAATACCGTGGTTGCGCCATGCCATTTGAACAGTGCATAGCCTGCCAGGAAGGTGTAAATTCCAACAGTTTTAATTCCACAACTTTAGCCAATTCATCCATAACAGATTGGTTCTTCACAACAGTGGCAGCGCCAGAGATTTTCTTTTGCTGGTGCTATGAGGTTGCTCCACTTTTCAGCAAGGGTGCTCTGAAATGTAAGGTTTCCCATTAATGTGCCAGTCTTCACAGTTTAATTTCTACTGCAACATCCCCGATACATGAACGTATACATGCACACACACATACATACATACACAGTATCCGCTCCATGACAGATACAATGTCATTCTGTGTTTAACACAAGGCGAAATATTCAACTCATGGGATATAGATGTAAGGTTCACAAGCCTGCCTATGTAAACACACCTCTGAATATATAAATTTCACACAATTATGAGGTTTGTGCCCATTTCAGCCTCAGATTCTGAGATCACAAACTCATGCTACGAATACCTTGACTAATGAATCAACAGTATTCTGTTCCATAGACTTGATGTTATATGAATGAGCATCACGTAGAGATAACTATAAGGAGTCAGAATTTGTGCCTCAACCACCAAATGCATTTCATTCATAATGGGCAACAGAGAAAAAAAATCATGCACTTACCAATAGATATCTTCACAACAAAACAATGCGTCTGTTGTGGTGGTTGCGAAGGCATCAATGATTTTGTCGCTGTCCAGGGCCCTTATTCTCTCAGTGTTTATAGCCAACAGTGCCAGGTTACTGATTCAAGAGTCTCCACTGCTGCTCCTCAAGTAGATTTTCAAATGACGCTAACAAGAAAAACTGTGCTCACAGCTTACTGATGTGATGGGAAGTGCCAAAGACATGCATATCACTTTGTATAAGTCTATAAATGCATCTTTGTACAGCCTCATGACGGATAGGAACTCCTGAGCACTGGTGATAGTATGTCCCTGTTCTTCTTTTCTTTGCAGTAACCCACAAGCCTGGTAGAGCTCTGCAGACAAGTTTTCCTCACTGATTCCATAATGATGGGCCATGGGCAGTATATGCCTCGAAAAGATGTGCGTTTGGGGCTTAGGGCCGGCACACCTCTCAGTACATCATTTGTCTGTTGAAAAGCAGTGTTTCATCTCCATTAACAACCTGTCTATATATAACAGGATAGAGAGAGTGCATTCTCAGGTCATCCATGCTGCCTAAGTGTGCTCCTTCTAATGGGGCCTCCACAACAAAACTCCAAATGTCGAGCTGTTTGGGCCTGCCTTCTTTCACGTGGTGAAGTCTGTGTTGCAATTCTTGTGTTCGCGCACAGGCCTTCTGCTTGCTTTCAGATTTCTTTCCATTTATCTTCTGTGCACGTTTCTGAGATGGCAGTGATTACAGACTGGGCCAGATCATCTGCCACTTCAAGATCAGAATTGGGGGACTGCAGCTGATCTGACATGAATTTAGTTGTTCTGAATACATCCTTGAAAAGAATGACATGCATAACAAACTTCTCTTCAATGATTGCACTGATAGCTCTTTCCCCTGTCCTCCGGTGTGGGTTTAACTGGCCGTTGATGTCACGCAGGGTAGCCTGGATCGCTGGGAGAGTATTCTTGACTGCCCAGATTGCATTATACCGGCATGCCCAGCGAGTGTCACATTGCTTCTTCAGTTCAACACGCTGTGATGTTGTCTCATGTTCCTTTTGTTTTTTCATGAAAAGATCGTGCACCAGCGACCCAGAAAAAAACTCGTAGAGCATTTACAGTGTCTCAAAAAACTCTGCTGCAGTGTCGACATTATACACACAGTCCACTAACACCAAGTTGAGCTTAAGTGCATGGCAATGTATATAAATTGCCTGTGGCACCTCCTTCCTGAACTTTTCCTGCACTCCATTGTTACATCTCGATATTACCAACTAGGGTTGGGCCGATGGGTAATGCCATTGTCCATCACCGATGGCTGACAGTCATTGACCACTGAGCCTCTACCATCATAACATTGTGATTTAAAAATAATATAACCATAAATTAATCAGCAGAAGGTTATATTGGTGAATAACCAATAAAGTTTGTCTCTTGTCTCAAAGTGCAACACAGAACATATATTCATGCATGAGTCATTTTTAGCCAAATGAGTATTTAAATATGCTGTAACTCTGATAGCACTCACTTACTAATGGGATAAATGACGTCTGTCGTCGATCAATTATATTCTGAAATGAATTAAAAGAAATAAACAAACCATATAGGCCTACATTTCTACTGTGTCAGTTAGTGGCCCCAAAATGAAAAAAATCCTGAAAAAACTGGCCCATGGTTGAACCTAATTTCTGACCCCTGCTATACGCTATATACAGCATACACTATGTATGCTGTATACACTGTGCAGTAGTGGCTCTATCACCTGTCTTGCTGTATACAGTATGCCTTTGCAGGATATTTGTCAGACTGTTTTTCTTACATCATATATTGCATGTGAGTGTCTGCGATAACAGCTTTTGAATGCTGGGCTCTGACACCACTGTGCAAGATAAGCTCTCTATATTCTATCTGTACTCAAGCAGATTTATTGTCCCAAAGAAAACACTGTATCAGTGGGGCCAATGTTTCCCTTCCATCAGGGGAGAGTCAAGCATGAAAAAGGATGAGCACTGACATAAATCTTCTCCCTCTTCATTCCAGTTTTATTCCTATTTGTCCTCTTTGCTCTCCTCTCTTTCCCTCTCGCCTTCTCCCCTTAACTTTTCTTTCCAGTCATCCTTCCCATCATCCAGTCTATACAGTATATTCTGTCTCCCGATGGAGAAAAAGATCGGTAAGTGGTTTGCCAGATAGGCAGACAACAGAAAGCTTTACTAGGCAATGTATTGCTATGCTGCAATGGGGAAGGACAAGAGGTGGTTTGCAGCTGAGTGGTCAAGCAGAATAATAAACCACTCAGCTGTCATGTCAATTGAAGCAGGATAAATAGACTGTCAATCAGATCTACCTATAAATGTGCTTTGAGCACACCTACCCATTATATTGAGTGAACATAAATCAATGGAAACGACTTTCTCTAGTCAATACTTGTTAGTATTGGATTAAGTAAAGACCCATTCATCCCAGTGGCTTAAATCAATATGTATGGCTGTTGTTTTAAAAGCAAAATCCTTTAGAAGCTCCATGAGGAACAGGCAAATAAGTGCAAGCTTCCTTCCACTCTAATGTCTCTTTACAGTCCAGTGCTTTATATACACTAATATGTCTACACACATTGTCTGCAGGGCCCCATCTTTCGCTTGGCTGCAGCAGGTATTTATTGATTACTGTTAGGGGCCAGTGACCCCTCCCTTGCCCTGTCCTATCTGTGACTCTCTGCCAGGGTGTGCTAAGCGCACTCATATTTCATCTCTAGGGAATCCTGCCATCACAAAACCCAGCAGGGGAGGAGTAGTCAAGAAAAACAAGCAGACATTCTCTAAAGTTAAAAGTCAGGTGTCTCCAACATTAACCTGCCAATCAGTTCACAGCTCATAGTCATGCCACCGCAGACCAGAATCTCAATGACCTGGAGAGATGCACACTAAAGCCGCCAAATAAACCAAATGAATAATTCAATCAGGGCATTATATAGAGGTCCAATTCATGGGTCTTATCTTTACCAGTATGTGATGTAATTGGAAAAATGATTCTGCACAAATTGATTTAGCCCACCGTGGTAAAGTGCAAACAGGCTACTGAACAGAAAGCAGTTGTATCACTGAGGAGTGGGCCTGGAGATAAGCATTTAAATTGTATCTACCCAGAAATGGACATTGAGCGATAAACAGTAACCTGTGTTTTCCCTTCCCCTTTTCATATATCTCCCTCGGTGACCTTATAAAGCGGACAGAAAAGAAGAGAATCTCGTTAAAAAAAACATAATTAGTAAAAGCAGCCATCAAGTTGTCTAATCAATTTCAGACCACGGTTTTATTACTCTGATGTTTTTTTTCTAACTATTCCTGTCTTTGCTAGTCATGTCTTTCTCATTGGGGGTGTTTACATGTTCTCTCTGGTCCTTATCCCTGACCTTCACTCAGTCCTCTCTGGCTCGACTCTGGCAGGAGGCAGCTGGTGGTTGCCAGGGTCATGCTAGGCCTTGGCCACTGTCTGTCCAGTCACATCACAGTGCCAGGAAAGGCAAGGTCAAAGCATCATGATAATTAAGGCTCATCATTTTCCTTTCCTTTTTACTTATATATAACCCCCAAATACTCAAATTTTTTGAATTAGAAGTTTAAATTTATTTTCATCCAGATTCTGTCAGCACATATCTGTAAGTTGTTGTGTTTCCTGCTGCAAGAACAGACTGTTCACCTCAGTAATCGAAATCCTCTTGCAAACAAAAACTGGTCAGACATTTATTTTGATAATAGAAATTGAAGATAATGGGGAGAAAATGGAAATGAGCCTCGGAAAATGTGCCAATTTCCATCTAAGTGAAAACATCCATAAATGCAAAATTGAGATTTGTACTGGAAATGGCATTTTTAAAATCTGATTTTCAACTGGAACACTGACTAACTAGCATTTTTTCAATTAAATTAAATGATGAGTCCTAGTGTTAATGGGATAACGATAACTCCCAGAGGTGAATAGACACCATCTTCAATCCAAGACTAACAGAGAGTAAGTAAGAGAATTTCAGAGGTCAGGACTAGATTGTTGAGTGATCTTAGGAAAATGCACAAATAGGAATTGAAATCACCACTATCGGTTCAATTTAAAATGTACAAATGGTAGTGCAAGACCATGTGTGGTATTCCTTTTGCAGGTTACATGTGTTTACATAAACACTGCAGAAAAATAATCCTATTGAGCCATGGAAACAGTAACACTGAATAGTAACTGCAAGACAGAGGTCATGAAGACTTAAAATGTGTAAAGACCAATGTAGGCTTTTCATCTCAGTTCCACAAAGGTCACATTGCTTTGATGCATGTTTCCACTCTTTTAATTTAGTCTTTTATACTGTTAGAGAATGAATTTGTGGATCGCATTATTTTAACCTTCTTATTCACATGCATCACAATCTTACAATCTTTGTTTTTCTACAGCTTTTCTAAATGTTTTTCTACTCACTCTCATTTTCCACCGTCCTCTCTTCACCGTATATTCCTGTTCTCCCCCCTCGCCTCCCCTGCCCTTCCCTCCCCCCCATTTGCTCCCTCCTGGATGAAAAGCCATTTTGGTGGTTGATTGGAGAATGATGCTGCTACTTAGAGAGTCACTCCATCAGCACTGAGGGAGGAGAAGAGAGCGCAAGGAGAGAGGGAAAAGCTCAGGAGGAGTAGTGGCTCCCTGGGGCGCTGTAGCTGTGATGGGTGAGCTGTCAAACGCCCCATTGTCCAAATTACCCAGCAAGCACCATGTCACCACCCGGGACTAATTTACAGTGCGGTGCTGTATATGGCACAGACATCGCTCTCTGAGTAGAGTCCGTGGGAGAGACAAGAGAGGAAAGGGGTGTAAGGGAGGAGTGGGGGGTCCAACCTAACACCTTCCAGAGAGGTACAACAGGGCTTCAAACACAGACAGTCTGAAGAGAAACCCTAATTAACTTCATGCAGCTTTGGCGTTTGCTGTCTTTCTGCTCCAAGGCCTCAATGACAGGTGTCAATATGAATATGTGTCATGCTCCTGTGCCTCCACACCCACCCACTGCCTGCCAAACACACATATTCATTGATGCACAAACACTTTAGTACAGTTTTACAGCAGCCATTGCATACAGAGGCCCCTTGCTTGACTTCACTTGCTGTCATAACGACTGGTCCTTTTAGCACAAACTGGCATGGTCATTCACTTGTCACATGTCACACCCCTGGGTGTCCAAAGCCAGACAGGGCCATCACCCTACCCCATACCGACCGGTGGGCCATGGAGTGGAGCGGTTCTTGTCAGAGGAGACATGTTGCACTCTCTGACCCCTCACTGTGCCCAAAAGCTTGATTCGATGCCTCTACTTTGGCTAATTGGCTCAGAGCAGCGGGCAGCCCCATTCTGCTACCAGTAAAAGGCCAAATGACCAGAATGGAAAACATACAAACAGAAAGAAGACAATGGAGACACAGGATCATGCCATCATGCCTTCCAAAAATTATCATCCCAATAAACTAATTTTATAGCAACAGAATGAACTCTTGAAAATGAATTGTGAATGTAAAGTGTCTATGTGCTGATCATAATTACAAACTGTTGTATTCATCAGTAGACATATTTAACAGGGTAGTTCAAAATTTCATTAAACCTGACATCAGAACAGAAGTCCCAAAAAAAGACACTGCCTGACCATCCTCAAAGGTAACATCTCACATCTACATCAAAATCACATCTCCTGGGAGGAAAATGAAACTAAGAAAGGAGGAAGCATCATAGGAAGCATCATATTGTAAACTCAAAGTAATTCACCTGTATCTTGAGTGAGAGCTGTGTTGTAAAGATTTTTCATGTTACACTGTGTGATTTAAAATGACCTGGGAAGAGAGACAAAGAAAAAGATTCAAAGAGACAGCAGGAAAAATCTTTCTCAAGCTCTCATGTCATTTCTTCACCACCATGCAAGCAATTCGCAAATTCGAGGAGGACTAAAAATTTAGTGAGAAATAATTCCTTTTCCTTGTCAAATGATAACCCTAAAGGGAGAGAGTACATATATAAAGGGAAACAGAGAGTACATACTGTACTGTACATAAGGCTGCAGAGTTGTGAAGTAACTAAGTACATTTATTCAACTACTACACTTACTGTTTTTACAGTTTTAAAGTGCTTTCCTTGAGTGTTTCCATTTTATATTGTTCTTTATACTGCACTACATTCATCTGTTCTTATCTACATTTTGAGTATTTTTTTAGCTGCTCAAAGCAGCAACTCCAACACAAGCAGAAAACTATTTACAGACACACACACCCAAGCAAGGCCAGAGAAGTAGCATAGATGTATGAATGATGACAATAGTAATTGTCAGTCCAAATGACAGCAAGAAAGGGCAATTATCACCATTCATTTCTTCACAGTATGTTCTACGAAAATGACATTATATAGAAGAATATGCATCACCCCCTACACATGTACATACTGTACATTTCACACATAAAGACACACAAGGATAAACACATACATGCACATTTCACACACACATTTCCTGAAGCACTCAAATGTCCGACCCTCCTCACACAAAATCCCTGGCAGCACTTTATCTGAAGGACACTACAGACTGCAAGTGTGTCAGAATGTGTGAGACACAGTCCCCAGAGCACAGTCTATTCTCCATGTCTGTCACTGAATCTGGCTGCCTGCTTACTGCCCTGAGAAACACACATACACAACCTCCATCTACACATCAACCCACCAAATCTGATTCTCACCATCTTGTCAATCAAGTTGCAGGGGCAGAAACCACGAAAAGGTGTACAGTGTTTTAAGAAGTACTCAAGAACTGCATCCTCTAATGTGTCCCCGACTCTGCCGCTGAATAAAGGTACCTACAGCCATCTACTAAATACCTCAGATGTGATGGGAAATGAGAAGATCAGGATTTACCGTATGTCATAGTACACCAAACATGGATGTATGCCCTAATGCAGGCTTTGATGGTGTAACTGTGGGTCTGTGGGTGCAGGGGGGTGTATGTATATGTGTTTTTTGTGTGTGTACATGTGTCTCTGTGTGTCTGTGTGTGATGGCTGAATTAATGTGACAAGGCAGATGTAATGCAGATTCATAAATCTTAGCCCCAGGATCAGTAGAGGGAGAGCAGGAGGTGATATATTAAAAGGCACACACACACACACACACACACACACACACACACACACACACACACACCACCGTTATGATGCTGATAATAAAAACAAGACCCCAGCCGCAATAGCCAGCTAATAGACATGACTCTTTATCTGGCCCTGAGGGTTATGACATGCACACATACACACATATACACACACACACACATGCACACTGCACTGCAGACACACAAAGCACAAACTCTATCCACTTTTCCAGCAATTTATTATGCTGCTTTGAGTCTAACAGCTCAAGTGTTAGATATGGCTGTAATGCTGTTAAAATCTTAATACTGTTTCACAAGCTCACTGTTGTACAACATGTTAATTCTTTTACTTACTGTGGAGCATTAGATGGAGCTCTGAAAATAAAAAAAAACCATGACAGCATTTCCGCTGAGAATACTGTAGCGATACATTGTGGCAAAAACACAAATTAAGCTAGCCTGCGTTAAGTTCTGACAGGCCTTGTTGTCAAAACCACTCTGGCCATCTGATTACTGATCAGACTGCCAAGTTCCTCAACAGACTGTTCAGCAAACTATGACAGCTGATTGCTCGCTATCAGATCAGATGGTCTTTTAAATGCTCTAATGAGGAAATGTGTTTGGAGGTTTTATTGTACTCCCACAAACCTGATTGTTGGTTCTAATCATGGTTGCTATTATCGTGTCTAAAAGCTGATTCACACACATACACATACATACAGATTTATACTAAATTCACAACAAGTAGCTTCGTTTTTTTTATTTCAGGTTGTATGGATTACTATGGATTTCTGTATACACATTATAATCCTTTCATTCTGCTGGCTCCCATCTCAGTGCAGAACGACAGTCATCATACTTGCACACATGCAGTAAGCCAAGCTGGTTTAGCTGCAGACATATTTTCCAGTGAATTAAAACAATAATTAATGCTGCTCCTAATACATATCTGCATTTCTGAGAACACCTGAGATTCAGCTCACATTCACAATCATAAACATACATGAGTGGGCTTGCATTCTTGCAACTGCAACATACTTGTTATATCACTTAGACTAGGTGTATTGAGGAACCTTTCTTTTGTATCAGGACATAGCATATTTGCTGAACTCACTCAAATGAAAAGGGCTGCACAGGAATTCAGCAGGAATTGGAGCATGTTTGGCTGCCTCACAATAGTTTTGTGGTGTAGAATTTTCAACCTTGTATTTCATTACCTCTGTTTCTTTCTGCATGTTTATTCAAGGGTATAACCAGGATGCTTGCTGGGCTTATGCCTAAAATGAAAAAAAGCTTTGTAAGCCTTCATGGGAAACTGCGACATGCCGGTTGCTTCACATAGGCTACTGTAGATACATGTACAACAGTAGTAGGGTGGTGGCTTTGGTATTTTGGGAGTGTACCAGCACTTGCACATGGTTCATTTATGGACCTCGCTTGAGCCATTTTTCATTTCATAGACTAGATACCTCTCAAACAAAATTAGGTACCTGCTCTGTACCTCAAAACACTGTATTTGAGCTGGATTTGGCAAATCAACATATCAGGCTTGTTACATTGACTTCTAGGGGAACAACTGTTGTCTCAGCCCATTTTACACAATTACTTTTCCCTGTGATATCGACTTGCAGAGGAATGATAACATACAGTAGTTGGATAGGGTATCATATTCACATTGGCTCCTATACAGGACACTACACCATATTCAGCTTGGATGATCGATTGCGTCCTTTCTGAGCCAAGTAGTCGCTGCTCACTGATATCACTGCATGGAGGGGAAGTGAGTTTCCAGAACAGAGGTACAGAGATACTGACGAAAGTACAGTAATTGTACTTCTTCTTCATGGTATAATAAATACTGATGGAAGTGTCATATAAAGTCATATGAAGGCATGTCTACACACACACACACACAAACACAGATATTGTCACTCTGACCCTGTTCAGACCTACTATCAGAGCATCAGATATATCCGGACTGTTTCTACATCCGGCTGAGATAGCATGCAGTTTACACCTGGAACCAGAGTGCATCTCAAATATATCTTGTGACCACTTACAGTATGATCAGATCATACTTCCCTGCTCACATTTTTATTTGGTCTTCGGGGAGAAAAACTGTATACTGGTTGAAACTACTCTTCAAAAACACTCAAAAACCAGAAGAAAAAGTTGCAAACAAAAGTACATTGTTTCAAATCAGAGTGACAGAGAGAGAAACAAAATGGAAACTTGCCTCCGGTACATAGTTTTGTTTTTGTGTTTGGAAGCTTTGTCTTGCCATATAAATACAGCAAAGATGAGGCCATGTGGTCCCATGCATTCCCAACCACCTCAAAATGAGGCCTAAGTGATCTCAATGTTCTCAGCACATTTTGGGTGAATTCATACTTGTACTTAGAGTTATTTCAATACACCATGTGACCAGTGTGATGTGACTCAAACACATTCACACATAAAGACATGTAACAAATTAAAGAAAAAAACTGAATAAATGATTGGAAATACGTAACTGCAAATGCTTCCATTTATATCAGTATGAAAAGGACATCATTCGTTATGGCCTTTGCAGTTATGCAGTTGAACATCTACGGGAGATTACAGACCAATGTAACAACAATCATGTAAGTTTATTGTATGTCACATTGTGCAAGATGCCTAAAATAAAATCTTGGTCACAATCTGTGTCAGACTATGATATCAATTTGAGGCATGTCAGATTGTGTGCTGAATGCATGGTGAAGTGTAGCACTATGATGTAAATAGAAAAAGTACAGGAAAGCAGAGGCAACGTCATCAGCTAGGATCATCCATCTGCACCGCCCATATGTTTTGAAAATGCAGCAAAGTCTCTTGTGTTTTCCCCCTACACTTTATTCAAACAACTCCACTTATAGAATGTCACACTGACCGGTGTATTCATTTCATGTCATATTCTGATTGGTTTGTTTGTAGACGTGGGTCATAGCAGCAGTCACATTGTGAGAATTTGGTCTAAAATTTCTGACAATGTCAAAATTTAGCCTCGGACCTTCTTTGGTTGCCAAAGCTCCATATTGGTCATCGGTGGACGTGTCTCACAGTGCAATCTAGGACCATCATTTTGGGTTGACAACAAAAGATTTCACCATGTTTCACTCATGATTGTCACATTTTGTCTGAGACCGCCCAAAATCACACAGTATAAAGGGGCCTTTAGACAGCGTTTTCTACTATCATTGTCAAAACAGACAATGAGGGAAAATCTTTTGGAAGAACTGTGTTCTTCCCTCCAGTGGAGTTCCAGAGATGTCAATGCTAAGGAGCACTGAAGCTGCTCTGGCGGCTTGAGGTGGCCCAAAACCTTACTAACACTTTATTTTGCCACCCATCTGTATACATAGGGTCGTTATAGGATCACTCACTTTACAATATAATACAGCACACAATGTTAGAAAGTGGTGACAGTGTCTCTCAAAAGTACCTACATATAAACTACCACTAGACTGACTGAGTCCAACGCATAATAGAAACACACAATAACACACAAACCCCTCACATACACTTCATACGCGCGTACATGCAGGCACACACACAATAAGACAAGCTCGCACGGACCTAACACCTGTTAATGGATGTGTTAAAAGGCGCTTGGTGGGATGGAGGACAGTTCGTGTGTGTGTTTGTTGTGTGAGTGTGTGGGGGGGGTGACTGCATTAGGGAATCACACACCCAGCTCCACTCACCAGGGGACTTCTGTCAGCCTGTGATTTTGCCCTATACCCCTCCCAGCTCTCTCCCCTTCTCTGCTGCTCACTGCTGAAATAGGTCAACCCCATATAATGGAAGGGCAATGAGGAGCAAGTATGCAACCCCCCTCCCACCCCCTCTTGTCCCTCTGCACTAAACCACCCGTTAACTCTGCCAACCAGCAACAGAAAGCAAGAGATGGCCCCCCATGGACACGCAGGGTCTGACTGCGGAGAGAGAGGCAGAACCAGCCACAACATGCCGACCTCCCAGCCACAACAGCCATTTACACAGGCACGCTTGAACAGAGCGGGTTCCAGCATTTGGAATGTGCACACTCAAAGACAAATTCGCATCAACAGCTTAAAATGCTTGTCTCTGCAAAATTTAATGAGAAGGGGAAAATTGGAACAATTTAATAATGGATATTGTGTGTATTGTGTGGAACTGTTTGCAATCACGAAATAGTTCATCACTGTCACTCTCCTTAGGAGCATGTGATAGAGGAGGACAGAGGTGGAGGCGAGCTAAGAAACAGGTTTACAGAGACTACAATGTTCCAACAATGTTAAAGGGGCAGTCCACCAATTTTACATGTAAAGTCAACTTAATTGTCATGGAGAGTACAATAAAGCCTATGAAAACAGTTGCATAGTGTATTCTTCCATGTGACACCGCCCACATATCTCAGCTTGGACTTATAGACTACAAATTTACATGCGGGGAGGGTCTAATGAAACGCACTATTGAGAGCATTATGGGAAGTGTCAAATTCAGTGTTTTTGGAGCCAAGAAAGAACATCTTTGCCTCCACTGAAAAATATTTATCCCCCAACTTGCAATTCTAAATTGCAGGAGCTCTTTTTTAACTCAACCAAGATGATACTTTGAGTTTAAAATTGTAATTTAAACAGCATTTTAGCGTCTATGCAAAATCAATTCAAATCATAGACATGTATACACCTCTAATAAACTATAAGTCTCTATCTGTTTTGGTATTATAGACAATGCATGCCGAAGAATCTCCTCACATGCCATTCTCTGTCTCATCTATTTTTTTTGTCATTTAAGAATACTCCTACACACACACTTCCTGTGTGTTCATGGTGTTTCTCCCTGGGGAATCACCTTTTTGCATGCTTCATTGGGATCTACTCTCATGTGTAGCCATAAAAAGAAAATTTGCATGGAAATACCTATGAGGGTAGACCAAAGCCTCAACATTACAGAAAGATAGGGTTTGAGGTTAAATACTGGAGTGGAGGAACAATCTGCAGTCATTGATAAGCTGTTTCATAGCATGTAAATGGGGAAAATGAATGGAGCAGTTCTATTAACAACCCATGTGAACAACTTTATTAAAAATGGTCTTATTTAGAATAAAGTCAATAGGTTGCTTCCTGCAGTCAATGTAAATGTAATTATTGATTCGAAGGGTATATCAGATACACTGCTATCTCCTATACCCATGTGAAATGCTAAAGCATGCATGCATATCCAGGCATACACACACACACAAGTGTGCATCCATACATATGAGTGTGCAAAGACATAATTCCAACAACAATTCTACAACTCCACATTTCTTGGTCCATTTTTCTACTCCTCCTCTCTTTTGCTTGTCTTACTTCTATCCTCTGCATCCTCCTGCACTCTCACGTTGTCTACCCTCTGCAGTCTCCACTGGCTGTGACCTTTTCTCCAGTGGAACAGGATACTGCCCATCTCCATCTCCCTCATGCATTAATGATCTGTGGTAAGCTGAGGGTATCTGTCAGACTCCCAGCCTGTCCGCTGCTCACCCACTTCCAAGGACGGAGCCCAGCCAGAGCCGAGCTCAGCCACATTCCCTGTCACCCACAGGGAAATGCAGATAAATAGCCACAGATAGCGATAGCTCCACAGTCTAAAAAGTGGAGGCTGCCTCTTCTCATCTCCACCACATACATCTCTTTGACACTCCCCAGTGGCAGATATCTAAAATACTAGAGCAGAGAGATGACAGCAGGCAACAGACATAAAGAAACTCAGCCAATTATCCTGGTTTCATACTGAACCTCACTGCAGATACAAGATGCTGAAATGAGGCTCCTCCATGAGTAGCAATGATTGCTCTGTTTCATACCTTCTGTTTGTCAGAATTTAACATATACTATGATAATGAGAGCTAAAATTAATCCATCCACCCTTTTCAAGATGCCCTGATGTCCTTTTCCCAGCATCTCTCTGCAGCTCTTATTGACAGATCCCTAAAGTGCTCTTTTGGCACTGTTCTTTTTGTTCAGGGAGGTCTAAAAATTTGAGGTGAAGTGATCTTGTAAATCCTGATACAGTCTGTTCAATTCCTGCACATTTGGAAATGGGACAGGTGATTAGTTCTCAAGTTCCTAATGTAATTTTGTTGGTTACAAAAGCCCTCTGTGTTTTCACCCTTTTCTAGCCAAATTTATGCTCCAGACCTCAGTGGGATTAATGAGAGAGAGAACTGGCTATGCAATCTTGGTTTCTTGTATCAACTTTTTTGAGTCACTTCCTAGAACTCCAAGACCAGATGTAAGTTCAAGCTCTCTGTTTACATCACATGTAATATTTTAAAGCATTTGAATGAGGATTTGGCATAAAAATGTACTGTTGTAAAATGGATGCCAAAATGAAAAGATTACAGAGCTAGCAACTGAATACACTACACAATAGATTGGTGTAATATTGATAATATTGATGGTCTATCTTCTTTCTGGGACCAATAAAAAGGCGAGAGACTTTTGCAGATACACAATAAACCTTCTGCCATCAGTGTTTTCAGTGTGTGTGTGGGTGGGGGGGTGGGGGGGGTGCTGGCAGCGGAGGTGGGATGCCTCCTAGGCTGATGAGAATGGGCCTATATTTAATAAAAATAGGTCTATCTCTGACAATGCTCCTTCAGTTGTTTTCAACAACAATAACAGACTGATTAAAATAGAGTACAATTATAGGTACTCCTCTCCTACTAAACAAAATACACAGCTGTGCAAATAACAATAAAAATGTAAACAGAACAAAAATAACAACAGGCCTACTTGCTCTGACAAAATAGATAAGTTTTTGACTGAGGTAGACAGTTCTTTACTGGACAAAATGTTTCCTCCTATGTAGCCCTGTACATCTCTTACAGGTTTTTTGCAAGGAAAACTAGCCTATCAACAGGCTCATGCTGTGCCACAGACTGCATACTTAAGACAGGAAGTGAGTGTGAAGAGAAACAGTGCAGTCAAATGGTAAAACACCTGTCTGTGTTTGACTTGGCTACCAGTGTTTACGAGTGGACAGCAGATGCGAGCTGCTTAGCAACATGGGGTAGTTAGTAACAAGCTAGTTAGCCAGCATGGCTCCATTCCCAACTAACACTACTGTTTATCATAACCTATCGATAAAAAAACAACGTTGGCTAACTGCATGTGAACTCTATCTGAACTGTTGTCGATGAACCCAATATCCTCGTTCTCTGCTTGGATTGGCAATGTGTCCCTCTCTTATTACAGGAGAAATTGTGAGCGAGTGGGTGTGGGGTTGCGTGGAGAGTGTGAGAGAGGCGAGATGCAAACACTGGCATGGCTTTATGGAAGAAATGGGTTATGTATTTTAACAAAACATCAAACTATGTCAATACAAACAGTATTGTCTCATCCTATCTTTCACGGGGGTGGGGAGTCCCTTTGGGGGAGCAGCCATCCCTCCAAGGCAGTGGTAGGGGAAACACTGTTACATGGAGAATAGCATATTGAAGCTTAAAGGGGACCTATTATGCTCATTTCCAGCTCTATATTTTCATTCTGGGATTCCACTAGAGTAGCTTTCCATGATTCACAGTTCAAACAACTCCTTATTTATCTTATACTGGCCCCCTCCTTATATACCTATACTTAATGCAGCCCCTCAGTTCAGCCTCTGTCTCTACAGGCAGTCTTAGCTCCTGTCTCTTTAAGAACCCCCTGCCGAGGAGTCCATTCTGTTCTGATTGGCCAGCTGTCTGGAAACCTGCCAAGGGGCAGCCATGTCAGAGTCGTGTTAAGTTGCTGCTGATGCAAACCCAACATTTCCTGCTTTACTGCTTCATATTAAAAGCTTTTAAATGACTACATAACAGGAGACTTTTATTGTGAAGAATTTACAGGAAATGAAACGTGTTCTTCACTAAATTAGCAGAGCTTAGTTAGCAGTGCTAAAAACCAGGTGACACAACAACATATTGACATATTTGGAGCTATTTGTTCAGCAGATCAGTTAGAAATAATGCAGGGAGGAATAGTACAAGCAGAAACAGCCAAAGTGATGATGATGTCTGATGAAAAGCTGCAGATGACCAGCACACCTCCAACAGGTAAACAACTTATTTTACTTTGCCATGCTGTGTAATGGAAAAACACTGACAGCGTGGCTTGGTGTGACTGCTCCCAAAACAATGGAAAATGCCATAATGTTAGCAGAGCAGAGCATTAAACTCATGCATTGTGCATGGAGCAGATGACCATCTGAAAGGCTGAAAGTAGAAAAAACCATTGGAAACCGAGTGTTCAGAGCAGTCTGAAGCCAGTGCCTTTTGCTAGGGATTACTTCTACATGTGTTTACTTCATTATTTGAAACTTAGGCCACATTTAATATGAACATCTGACATTGTGACATTTTATATATGACTGAAAATATGGAAAGTATAATAGGTCCTCTTTAAAATTCAGTGATATTTCCCTTTAGGACAACAATGGTAAGCTCCTCGGGCTAACTGAGGGATATTGTAATCAGCCTCTTTGGTGTATATATCTCACCCTGTCACTTGCCGGGACTCATTCCCCAAAACCCTAAGATGCATTCTGACAGCTGCAGAAATCCTCATCTGGGGGGGGAGGGATGAAAAGATTTCTTCTGTGCACCTCCCTGCCGCTCCATACCCAAATATTTGACTTTGCCTGTGATCCGCAGCCCTTGAAGGCTTCTGTTGGGCTTTTCCACGCGACTGATCTCTGTTTTCAAAGCAGGTGTTTAAAACACGACTGACAGAGAAGCCTCACTCGTAAACCAGAACAATAAAAACACAGAGAAGAAGACAAGAGGAGAGGAAAAAAGACAAAAAGAGATATTTAAAAATTATTTGTCAAATATGACTGTATACTGGGCATTTCAGATCTTTGATTATATAAATCAGGCAAGGCTCAAAGGTTAAATTAGACATGACAATCACATCAAATAGCGGCATGTCTGGCTGCCATGCTGATGCAACTCCCTGGGGTTCCTGTCTATGGCGAGCCCTTGATGTCACTGTTCACACTCCTACACAAATGGCCTTCAGCCATGAAATAATACACACTCTGACACACATGCGTACTGTACGGACCAGGAGCATGTATTCCATTGCTCACACTAATGCAGGCACACAATATACAGAAAAAACTTCACAGGGAAATCAGGCTGACAGATCAAAGAGTTCACACACAGGGATGAACTTTTCAGAACGTTTGAAAATCTACCAAAGGATGTTTTCCTAAAAACCAATTATCCCTGCGGTTGTGTTAAAGGAATGACCACTGCTGCTTCCAGTTCATATCAGGATTCCACAGATCATAGAGGGTTTTTTTTCCATTCCTATGTGAGCAGTGCTCTTGACATTCAAAGCAGCTTTACCAAAGAAAGAAATAATTTCAAAAATACGTTTTTTTTTGTTTTCAGCTGTCAGAACGTATAAGTATTTACATGACAAACCATCATGTAAAACATGAGTTGTAATACGGTCTTGTTTTTAGAAATTTTTAGTTTGATGACCATGTGTTTTATCTAGACAACCTTTGAAATGGCTTCATGAATCAAGGATGTGCACATCTTTCTCATCCCATTAAAGAGCATGTAATCCTTGAACTGAATTTAAAACATGAAAGGTTTTCACTCGACAGCAACGACGAAGAGCTGCTACAGTGACATTTACTGTCGGATCATATTAGTCAGTAATCACAAAAATAAGCACAAAGTCTGACCTCACTGCAATCAACTTACAAGTGATGCCTGAATAGCATACACACACATACAAACACATAGATTGACATATATGATTCTGGATGATATGATGACCTAAAATCTAAAGTATGTCAAGATTGCATGTACAATAAAGATAAATGTAGTATTTTTTTTTAAAAATACATATTTAATTATCTGTTAAAGATACTGGGTTGTTGGTTGATTGGTGTCATTGTCAGTTTAAAAACATTTACTGAAAATTTCAGAGTACATTTAAGTCAGTAAGAGATGCATGATGCCAGTAGTTCAATAAATCTGGATTATTATCTTGCCCTATATACAGAATATACCATGTGTATATACTGTACCCACATATCAAGTGTTATAAACACACACCTTGAAATTCAATATATCCTATCTCTCCATGACACGTGGGGCCAAACACTCAGTAGTGTGAGTGACAGTCGGGCCCAGGAGATACACACCAGGGGGTAAACACAGTGCCTTAATAGAGGGGATGAAAACACAGCTGGTAAGAGAAAAGTCAAGTCAACTCTTATTTGTATAGCCCAATATCACAAATCACAAATTTGCCTCAGGGGGCTTTACAGTCTGTAGAGCAATACAACATCCTTTGTCCTTAGAACCTTGATTCAAATAAGGAAAAACTCCCTAAAAAAAACCCTCTAACGGGAAAAAAAATAGAAGAAACCTCAGGAAGAGCAACAGAGGAGGCATGCCTCTCTCAGGACGGACAGACATGCAGAGAACACGGTGACAGAGAGAAAGAGAGTGGTAGCTACAGAGGGAGAGATGGCGTGATATGGGGGGGAGATGGGGAGGGGGTAGGGGGGGCTTCACAGGCTAGTAGTTCAGCTCACATCACCTTGCCAAACTGTCACTGCCCCCTATGCGCACCTCTAAAACATCCCCCCCTCTCCAGCCCTGCCTCCCTACTCTCGACAGAATGATTAATGGTGTATCTGGTCATGCGAGCACGACTGCCCCTGAGTACACTAAACATTATCATAACTTTTTTTGCTATAATCTCTGGGAAAAGCCCAGTGTCCTCTGTAAAACAACTGAGAAGAGTACCAGAGGCATCATATTGTGTCTATTTGTCTGTCAATGTGTTAATAATAAGAGGAATAAAGAATGTCGTCTCAGATTAATGACACAGTTCTGGAGGGAAGACTGATAAAATCAGCATCATATCACATTCTATCTCCTACACACTGGAATAATCTAAAACTATTAAAATCCAAAAATGATCTTCCATGTACTGACAAGGGGACAGCACTGAGCCTTTCCCAGCGCCTGGGTCATATTTTCCTAATGTCTTTTTAATATAGTCATGTCATATTCCTGCTGTTCCTCTAAACATTCTTGCCTATCATGTGCTGTGCAGTGTGTCAATAGTGCCATATTAAAGGCAATATACCATGAGAGTGGCCTACAAGTTTCATATCAGCTCTGTATCCCCACAGGATCCATTACTGTTTATAGGGCTGTACATTAGCCTCTGTCTGCTGCCATTATCTCCTACACACTGCTGAGCACACACTCAGCATATCGCACTCGACAAAGAGGGCTTTTCACACTATGCAGACATGCAAACACAAATATCCACACAATTTACACACATCTACAGGGGTGCATACACAAACAGAAGAACACATGATACACACACGGAAAATTGAAACACACATGAAAATCTCCATCACATACGGCAAAGGGTTCTGTCTGCAGCATGAAAGTGGTATGAAGTGTGTTCAGCTCCAATATGTTGTGCGGTAAAAATACAATTTAGATGTGTGGCCTTTCCAGACAGCCCGTAGAGATTTGTGTTTCATTGGAGGAATCTGGATTTGGTCTCTGCTGAAGTTCAGTTTGGGTTTTCCATTACTCTAATCAGGGAGGGGAGAGGAGGAACACGTAACCTCGTCTTACATATGGAAAGCCTCATTTTAAGCCTGAATTATACTTCTGCATTGAGGAGTCATGGTAGCAATTCTGTAGGTGCCAACAGAGTACAGCAAATGACTTATAATTCTGCTTAGCCTTCACCCTTTTATCGTCTCTATTCCCACTCAAAACTAAAAGGAAGTCTTATGCATTCATTTCTTGAGAGAAACTCACTATGTGATACAGATTGGTAATAATAACCACAAAGAGAAAGTTTGCCCTGGAAATTACTTTTCTAGATGATAAAAAGCAACTTTTGCTAGAAATCCTGAAAAGCAAAAATTATAACCTCCTCCATATAATGAAGACCAGGCAGGCCAATTAAAAGTTCTCGTCCATATAGTATGCAAAGCCCCAACATGTAATTAAATGGAAGCAGACACTGCAGAAACCTATGGTGAAGGTACTCATCAACATAGTGTAAGTGTAAATCACACTTTATAAGCAGTAAAGCTCCTTCTCAGAGCTTAATAGGGGATAAGGTAGTGTGAATGGATGGTTGGTGTAACAAAACATAAGCTAAAGAAAAGGAAGGCGGAGGGGGAGGAAAGCAAAAAAAAGGATTCTAAGGAAAGACACAGTGCCAAACAAATCCACATAAATCCCGGCTGTTTTTACTTACAGTATTACATTTGTAAGGAGAGGCTGAACCTAAAAACCAAATCAGCATTCACTTAACCACACAGGAACTAAAGAATAACACAGTGAATTTACTCTTTTCAGAAATAGACACATGCATTAAAAATTCAATGGGGAATCAGCTGAGCAAAGCACATGTATCTCATATTAGGTTAATTATGCAACTCTACCGACATATCCCAATGCAATAACGCTTCTGAGGATATGACAAATACAGTATTGTTGATTGCATTAATAACACAGATGACATGAAGCCTGATATATCCTCTATATGAGACTGTGCACACAGTTTAATATGTTTCTGTGGTGCAGCTGTTGCAGAGGAGTTTGTGTCCTCTGCTGTCAAACTGTGTGTCACTCTAACATAACCTCAATACCCCGTGCTTTTCGGGCACCATCCAGGACTTGATGCTTGCAATGAAGACTGCAATATGCCAAAGGCCACACACTCAGGGAAAAAAATCTGTGTGATCTGCTGAACAGCAGTCTAAACTCACACAAACAAACTGCATCCCCATAGAATGATCACATCTGCTGTGAACATGAAAAACATCTTTTTTGAGGAAGATTGCTTTGATAACATATATTCAAAACAAAATAATTAGCTCAAAGGATAATGTGAGGTCACCAAAGAAAAACAAGTTAATTTCAGGGGTTATGGGATAAACCATAATAATTACGTAGCTGACAAAAATGTAAATCTGTTATTGTGTATAGTACAGTGTATCACCAAAACATTTATTTCTAAATGAAAAAGTAAGCCCTATAATAAGATTTACACTACACATCTCCAACACTATACTAAACAGTCCCATTAGGTGTTCACAGAACATCCTGGTGAAGCCTGAGGCATCTATCACATTGAGTTCAGAGGTCCTGGCCTTCATAGAAGTATTCAGGCATCAGCACACAGGGTGATCAGGTCAGGTCAGGGACTATTTCAATCCCACTTCTCACTACACACCTCTCCGTCTTCCTCTCCTGTCAGTTTTTTACAAGCTGGTCAGGCTATAGGCCAGATGTTCTTTAATACACCCACACTTCTATCATCAGTCATTCCTAATGTTTTCTCTGAGCACAACAGTGCATGTCCTCTCCTCCTCTTCTTCTTCTGAAAACTTGGCAGATCTCTCTAACTGTGAAAAGGGCACGCTCAAGATGTAGCATGTACAGCAAATCAATAACAACAACAACAACTTTATTTTCCTCTTCAACTCATGCAGATGATGTACTCCACAACTTATAATTGCGCTACTGATTAGGCTCGTCCCACTGCATATCTCCGCCACTTCACAAAGCTCATCAGGCACATCTGTTCCCAACAGCACCAAACAAGAGGCACATTAACAAACAAATAGATAACAATTAGTCACGTTTGAAGTCTTCTGTTCCATTAGAGAGAAAGCTGGGACTGCTGGCTCCAAGGAAGCACAAATGCCATACAGTAGGGGCTTCCTGGAAATAAACTTTCAGCATTTTGCATCATGGTGACAATGCATTTTAAATCATAAGACTGGGAAAACGCACAAGGCTGGATTAAAATTAGAATGTTGATGGCGTATACAACCATTCTCAGTGGTGCTGTTTCAATCTTTAGTTTAAGTCAACATACAAAAATAACAGACATCTCTGCTGTCTGCTAGAGACAGACGTAAGAATGTGAGGTGCCGCTGAGCTGTCAGTCATGCTGCATTAGGAGACGACTCAGGGCATGGCTGGGAGTCAAAGGTTAAAGCCATTACGAGCTGGGTTTATCCACTTTCTGACCTTTAACCATCAGTTCACTACACTCTATCTGTCTTTTCTTCTCAGCACTTCAAGTTAAAACTGACCCGGTATGGCAGCAGGTGTTACAAAGCCTAAAGCTCAATCATGAAGACATAAATAGTACATTTTAGACAAAAATCATTGTAGAGAATTAATTTTGGTTCAATAGTGCTGTTATATACTGATCAGTATAAATATCTTGGCTTGACGCTGGACGAGCACATGACTTTTAAAGAAGCTGTCAGTGATGTAGCTCAGTCAGTCTACTTAACAAAGTTAAACAATGTGGTAATCTGAGGCTCCATACTTATACACAACTCTATAATTCATGTGTGTGTCCTGTGTCTGACTATGCTTCTAGTGTTCGGGGTTTTCATGAACATACAAGTTGCAACACTGTGCATCACAGAGCTTTTCAATCTTTTTTGGGAGTAAATTTACTTCAGTTTTGGCCATTAGTGGAGATATGGGATGGGAACCTCCAAACATCAAAGATAAATGTCAAATGCTTCAGCTTTGGAATAGACTTGTGAAGATATCTGATTAGAGACTCACTAAAAAGATATTTAATTGGAACATTTTGCACAGTCATCCCTGGGCTAATGAGTTGAAATCCTTATTTTATTTGAACGATTTGCCATCTATTTTCCAGAACAGGTTACTTTGTGATCTGAGTAAAATAGTCTGTTGATATATGGCATTAGCAAAAAATGACAAACGTATTGTTTCATAAAGAATAGCTACAGTGTAGAGCCTTATGTGAAGTATAATTTAAACAAAAGACAAAGATCCCTATGTGCACAGTTGCGTTCAGGAACATTACCATTAGCCCTAGAGACTGGCAGGCTTAATGCCACTGCAGAGGAGGACAGACTTTATTTGTTGTGTGAGCTAGCTGAAACTGAGAATGAGGTTCATTTTTTGTTTTACTGTCCTGTCTACGAGGATGTAAGGGATGTACTTTTTAGTAAAATGACCTCCATTTATGTTGATTTCTTTGGCCTGGATGATTATGAATAACTTGAGTGGTGCTTCGGGAAGGGAACCTTTTTGTAGCAGATTTTATTTGCCAAGCTTGGGAGAGAAGCCAGAACATTTTGTTTAAGACCGAGCTGTAAAATAATCTGTAATTTAGTAATGAAATGAAATGTAATGAAATGTTTGACCACTGCAACTGTACTTTTGGTGTCTTGTAAACCAATGAAGGTTGAGCACTTTGTGTGCATGACACGAAAATAAAAGAAAATCAATCAATCAATATGCTAAAGCTCAAAAACACATACTGTGAGCTGCAGTATAAAGCCTCATTTTCATAATTTGTCCACACAATAATTACTTTAATTTTTAACTTTAATAGTTCACTTGTTCTGTTGGTGTCTTGCCCATATTCCCCCTGCTGTTTTCGAGCTATTGTAAAATCCTTTCTCTCGCCTCCCCTATCCTTTTTCCATCTTCCGAATACTTTACAGTTGCTGTCCTTTTATTTTTGATGAGAGAGGGGAACAGGAGGTCTACCCCAGTGCACTCCCAGCCTTATGTTTTAATATTTAATGGAGATGTGCAGTTATACCAGCAAAACACACATACACACACGGACACGCGCCCTCACACTAGAACTGTGAGTTGCTGGTGAGAGCAGGTGTCGCTGGCGAATGCTAATTGAACTGGTCCATGGGTCAGTGAGCCTTCCTGTTTTCCCTGCATGGCAGTGTACATTCTGGCAGTGCAGAAACCATTGTTGCTGGAGGGCACTTCTGCCTCACTGTACAACAACTACTACACTAAGGCTTTACAGTAAACTGGAGAAAAGCATCTAAGGCCTGAAATGGCGAGGATTTCAACTGGTTATTTTCTTTGCTAACCAGATGCGCTACAGATAAAGATGTGCTGGTGAACAGACATCAATCTATCTAAGGTGTGTCTGAGGAACTCTAATTCACTGTCTCATTCTCAAATCACCAGCATCCATATAGCTTCATTTATGTCTCATTCACATTGGGCAAATAAGGAAATCGAAAAAATCCTTGATTCCACCTTATTCAACCTCTAAATGTAGCGTTTGATTTGTGATGAAGCACACACACACACACACACACACACACATAGATCAGTCACAGCTAACATTCCCATCTCCCTGAATAGAGCCATTACAAATGAAATTGTCCCTAGCACAGACATTATAATATAAATGAAAAAGTGTGAGTGATGCAGTGACACATGCCATGCAAGGGCAGGTCCGTGTAGGCCGATCCCTACAGCCTGCTAAGTTAGTAGCCAGCTGATGCTCGTTAGTCTTGTTCTCCAGTTACATAAGTTCAGCTACCAAAGCGATGGCTTTTGATGCATGAATGTATAATTCATACGAGTGAACTTTGTGAAATGCTCCAGACGATTCTAACTATACAGATGAGGAATAATGTAGCAAAAATACACATTTTAGAATATGCTTACCTATATGCAGTGGAGTCAGCAGACAGAGTGTGGGAGAGAAAAAGAGAGGGAGAAACATGAATTAGCATAAGTATATATGTTGCATACAAATAAAAGGCAGTACATCAAAAGTATGGTACATATTCTTTTTAAACAGACACGTAAATGGTTTTGTAGCTTGGTTGCATGCTAGGAAGAATGCTTTTATAGAATTTGAACAGAACATTTAAAGAAAGAAACAAAGAGCATGTGGCTGTGAAAGCCATACCACTGCCCCCTGTGCAGCCACACATGGCTCTGTTTCAGAGATGGAGGAATTCAGGAGGAACACATGTTTCCGGGAGCACCATCAAGTATGTAGAACACAGTAGAGTTTACAGAGTTGGGGAACCGGCTTTAATTAGAGTTAAGCAGACCTGGCTCTATTTGTTTTCATTTGCTTGATTTATCCCCTTTCATTTGGCAGCTGGCTAACATGTCCCAGACCATCAGGCCAACCTCGCCTGAGGTAAAAGGATACGACTAGCCTTCGGAACGGAGGGCGGGCTCCGGAGCCGGAGAAAAAAGGAAGAGAAGCAGTCTTTAGGAGTTTACTGGACCACAGTTGAGGCCACCTGTCGTGGAGATATACTTGCAGGGTACCAATGAGGAGATGGAGGTGGTTCAGCTGCGATATTGCATGTGACCCGGCATATTTTCCATCGGGTAAACACATTTCCTTTCATTCAAGGCCTCAGGGGGAAAAGGACATATGAGTAGGGTCAGGGTGGGATGTAGCCTAAAGACCAAAGATGGGTTATTAGATATTTGGACAAGCACTCCAGACTACAGAAAGCGTTATGTGCCTCAGGGGAGATCTGCTGATGGTTTTAAGGCTTCAGTCTGTCTCTGTATTACAAACAGTCAAGGAACACAGAGCAAGCATCTGTGAGCATCTGTGAGATGCTCTATGCCGAAGAAGAAATCAATCAAAAGCTAACATCTGCCTCAGAAAATACATTCTTTACTGCAGTAGAATCTACAAACCATAAACTCCAATATGGAAGGGGAAATGATCCAAGACGTATGATCTAGATGCCTGTCATTGATCAGTCGCAACCACTGCTCACACACTTTCCCTCTTTTCTCATTTTTTCTCATTTAACTCTAACTTATATTGCAGTGAATGGGACTTTTAAGATTACAGCTAATGTGTATACATCTTAGCTTTGTGATCAGATTACCCCTTGCCACTGAAGCTGATCCATTTGATGTGGAGACACAAGGGATGAATTCAGCTGTAACATACGGTATCATTGCCAGCTTGTCATCAATAACATGTTCACAAGGAATAAACAAAACAAGCTTCAATCTAATACAAATTAGATACAGATATAAGGGCACACGGGTGGAGAAAAGTACGTTTCCTCATTTTGACTTTCATGTCATTGTGTAAATTGGCAAACCACAAAAAGTTCCATATGTCCTATCTCCACTTAAATGGCAGCGGACAGCAGGCAACAGCCTTGAAGCAGAACAAAGGGCCTGCAGAGAAAAACACATCACTGTTCAGTTTTTGACAAATGGTTGTAGTTACATTTTTTTCTTTTTGTCTAATGACTGAGCCTGCCTTCAGTCAAAGCCTCCCTGTGAGCAGCTGATCAAGCCCAGGTAGTAGATTTACAGTCTGGCCAGCCTGCAGGCAGCTGAGGGGTCTAGGAACATCAGTAAAGGGTTAACCAGCACCGTTAAGATTTAAAGGGGCAGTAAGTGGCTCCATTAGCCCGGCTGACTGCAGCAGCCAAAGGGGTAGAGGTGGAGGCAGGGTGGATGAAGGAGTAAGAGAGACAGGAGATGAGGTGCCCCTGAGACATCAGTCCAGGGCGTAGAAGAAAAGAGGGCTGGAGGGCAACGTTAAATACTGCTGCTCAGGCATCACATCAAAGCTACTGCTTTACCTTCCAGCCCCAAGACAGAGGCAGCACAGTCACTTGGAAAAGAGCAGGAAACACCAGAGGAAATGAGAGAGAGACCAAAAAGGGGTTTCATACCACTGAGCCTATACAGCTTCATAGTCTGCACATCTGAGTCTGATCAAGAACCAGTACAGTTGGTATTCAACTGCTGGCAAATCAGCTTTCTGAGTTTATGATCCTAACCAATCATTAATCAGGAGTATTTCCTGCTGTGCTCACTCTCTAAACTTTGACTGGATATTGACATTTGTGTGGTGGGGAGCTATACTAAGGATTCTCCAATCTGGTCAGACTGTAAATGTTTATAAAGTTGATTGTTCCCACTTAATGTTCTGTCAGCACTACTCAATTAGTTGCTTCTCTGAGAGGGTGACTGTGATTGGCCGGGTTGCCAGAGGGTTTAAACCTGCGTCCATGTGTTCTCCCTACTTAAGTGCAAGCTAGTGCTTTCTATACAGTAGTTAGCACATTTTACTTCAAACAAATACACATTGACCTGCCAAGAGATGATCTAATATATACATCAGACTGCTCAAACTGGACTGACTCATGTATTATTCCCTCTTTGTGCCAAATTCTGCAAAATTTTACAAGGATGTGTCAGGTTCAAATGAAGTTTTGAAGTACCATGTAGCTGGGAAACAAAATCTTGTGGAAAAAAGACATCAAATCACACAAAATACTCCATGTATACGCAATCCTGTAAGCTAAGACCTTTGCCATCCCCTCTAGTGTGTCTTTTAGTGTGATTTTCTTTGAAGTGACAAACGCTAACAGCATTGACTTCTCGTGTGACTTTGCAAAGACACTTAAAATATATACAGAGGAATGGTAAACTGTTCTCCCACTCACTTAGTTTCAATGGCCCTCAGTGTAAATACGTGGATGATGCGAGCGATGATAGCCTCCATTTAATTTTCCAACCTTTTAATTCGCTAATCTGCAGCTTTCATTTCAATTTGCGCTTTAACAAAACACATAACACACAATCCCTGCTCAGCAGTTTTGCACTTTAATAAGTGGAGGTCTCAACCCAGCACTTTAATAAATGTATTAATTCAGAGCTCACCAGGCAGAAACAATGCCAGCATGGGAGATAAATTCCCCAGTGTTCATTTCCTCTGTCTGTCTTATGGCTGATGCTGAGCTGGAGATGGCCCATGGGGGGGAAATGAAGATCATACATCACACTGAGGCATCCCTGCGACTCTAGCATGGCTTTGTCTCCGGTCTGCATCTGTGCATCTGTTTATGTGTATTTGCTGTACAGTAATAATACCATATGGCCATTTATAGTACATGATACAAAATATAATTCATTGACAGCAGACTTTTATAAAAAAGAATTAAGATATTATTTAAAGCAAGATTGATTTGATGTGAAGACGTGACTTGACCTTGTGATGTCTTTGCTGAGTCAAAGCCCAAGAACTCCATATAACTTTCTGACTGGTTATGTGTGTGTGTGTGTGTGTGTGTGTGTTTATGATTGTCCACTGCATACTGACAGGGCTTTTTATTACTAAATGAAGCCCTGTGGAAATGTTGCTTCTACTCAACCTGAACGTTTCTATTATCTCTCAGCACTGCAAAATACTCAAGGCGAGTGTTCTGATGGTCTATGAGGGAAAACATCTTTACTAGATAATAGCCCTTTGTCTAATTACAATGCCAGCAATCACGAACACAAACACAAACACACATGCATAGCACAGAGAGGATGGTGGAAGGAAAAAGGTGTTTGTTTGTTATGACAGAGTTTGTTGCAGCAGTGGTAAGCTGAGCTCATTAGTGCAGGCTGTGACAATGTGGATGACACGTTATAAAGAAGCTTCAGTCAGATACTACAGAGCTAATCACTATTGCAAAACCAGTGATTCCATTCAGTGGTCAGGGAGCAGAGACAAAATGTCTAATTCACTGGTTATGAATGTAACAGAAAGGTCAATCAACAAGCTAAAGGGAGTTAATAATGAAGCTGTCCCCCAGACCTTCCCCCAGACATGTTTAGTTGTCTGTTTGATCCTCCCTGTGTCCTGTCTGTTCTTTCTTTTTAGAATCTGTGTTTGCAATCTCTGATTGAGCTGAGTACACAGAGGTGAAAGGTTAAGTTGCTCACGTCTGTGATTCTTCAAAAAGCTCCTAATTCCTGACCGACCCGCGCCATAAACACGGAGCCCCATAATCTTCTCTCCCCACCACATAAACACACATGCATACATACACAAAAGACTCAGGTTCCAGGCCGTCGATAAAAAAACTCTACACCACCCCTCTTGTGTCATTAAGTTCACCTCCCTGTTCCCTTTTAATGGCTTTTTGAAGGGGACTGAAAGCTTTTCTCCTGACTCTCGCTCCCAGTTTGTTTAAACAAGTTAATTAGTGTGGTAGATCTGATGGGACTCCGGTGCCTCTTAGGTCTGTCACAGACTGTGCTCTGCCAGTCAGGGGGACAAAAAGACACTAATCCCATCTTAACTGACTGGCTAGAAGTAGTGGGGACAGAAGATAACCTGACCAAACATACTGTTGAATGAAATGAGAATCTAGAGGGCTGAAAAAAGACAAAAATTAAAGTTTAAACAGCACAGTAAAAGCCAGTGTTAGCTCTCATGTTGAGTCCAATTAACACTTTAAGATTAGCAAAGAGGAACTGCTAAAAGTTATAGATAAATCCTTCCTGAAAAACCTTAAAGTCTATTTTTATACCTTGTCTCCTCCTCTGATGGCCCAGATATCAGTATTGACATCATCATTGTAAAACTCTCTTAAACTCTCTCTCCTCTTTTATGGATCAGAGCACTCATTAGCATGCATGAACTATTACTCCCAATCAATATATCACCAAAGGCAACACTTTCTGCTTGGTGAGAGCACTAATTATTGATCACAGTTGAAAAAAAAAAGATTTGTAAGTCCACTACTCGGCTGAAGCACAGCGTTACTAAAAACTGTGCTTTTAATGGGCTAAGTTGTGACAACTGCAGGAATAAATCATAAAGGAACAATGTCCCACAGACGTTTAAGGTCAACTTCATTTGCTCAAGGGCTGCCTGGGATGTTACATACTGTATGCTGCGCAAAATTCATAACTTAAAAATGTCACAGTAATCAACATCCTCAAACAATCGCTGTTTACAGATCCCTGGCTGAGACAAGAGAATTGGATGACCACGCAATTTCTTTTTCATTAAGCTAGTAGGAAGGAGATGTGACTCAATTGAGAATTCAAAGGTACAAGAGTGATGAAGAGATACCGTAGGTGGAGAGGGGAAAAAAAAGAGGTGCGTGGAGAGGTCATGTCTCTGGAGTGATGGAGCTGAATGAAAACGGCTCCGTATGAGGAAAGACTGTCTGACATCCTCTTCAAAGCAGAAGTGAGACACAGAGAGCGGGAGGAAATGCAGAATGCTGAGAAGGAGCTGCGGGGGTTATTGATTAAGAGAGCAAGGATGTGTGAGAGGAGACAGCCCAGGGAGAGAGGAAAAGGTAGAGGTAAGAAGGTGGGATGAAAAAGGATGACTAAAACGTTACGAGGAAGAGCAACAAGGGGAGTTGAAAGCGGGTTCAGATTCAATCAGCAGGTAAAAAGGGAGAGAGAAAGAACGAGTGGGTATTGTGAGTAAGACACAATTATACCCCCACATCTCCAAAGTAAGCCTCTGGTGGCTGATGAGTGGATGAAAGTGCAGTCGAGGAGCAAGCATGAGAGATAGTGATAGGGAGATAGTTAACATGTTCCCAGCTATCCCCAGCACCCCTGCTGTCCCTGCCAGTCAGCAGGCATCCTGCTCTCCTCCTAATGAGTTGTTTACATCCACAGCAGTAGATCAAAACCTCACCTCCAAGTCATGGTTGGCAGCATCAATACTTCCAGATACATTAAGAATCTTAGGATTTTCACAGCCAATCCCTATTTGAAAAACAGGGGCAAACACATTATTACAGTTATAAGCACTTCTCTTCCCTCAGTTCATCCCTAATTCCTACAACTCGGATGCCTGGGGATTGTGTATCAGTCTTCTTTAATGACCAAGATTAATGTTAAGTAGCATTATGGTAATGGAGGTACCAGGCCTATTCCACTTTATTAAATAAAGCTGCTTGAAAATGAATATGATTATGGATTCTGCTGTTGTTAATGGAGCGTGGCAGAAAACAATGTTGACTTTTCTTCTCATTATTGTTTTGATATGATGATCAGGGTGCGTTCTGCTGGGTTCTGTTCTGCGTCTCGCGCACACACTCGCACACACAAGGAGACAGAGATGTAGGCTTCAAGCTGCATCCACTGCCATATAATCTAGCATCACAGCAGGGACTTTTGCTGCGTCTTGTGTGCGTTTGTGTGTATGTGTGTGTGTGTGTGTGTGTGTGTGTGGTGTGTGCGCGCGCGGAGGTGCTGAGTGAGAGACAAAGTACGAGACAAGCAAGAGTTACTGTACGCTCCACTGCATCCCCAGCACTCCCTTCAAATTTCACCAACAAAAGAATCATAAAGCGCTTTGAAAAAGCTGCAGAGCCGTGGATGCACCCCATGAGGATCCGCAGTAGCCCAGAAATCAAAACCTCTGCTATGAGAATTTTAAAAATGTACAAACTTCTCTTGGATTACAGTAGCCAGAATATTATGCCTATACCCCCTTCTGAGAGGAGCCCGGGGATCTTTAAAGACAGAAACATGAGAGCTGTCTGGATTAGGCAAGCTTTTGTTTGAGGCTCACCACCTGTATATGTGCGTGCCTTCGCATGTATCTGTGTAAGCATGCACACGTGTGGCAACGAGGCCAAACACATAAAAGCTCACCCTGACTTTGAGGTCTCCCCTCATGGGATGATCTTTCAGTTGTCCTCTGTCTCCTCTTCTCCTACCCTCAATTTCCCCCAGAATATCCCCCCTCTCTCTCTTTCTTCGCTGCGAGTCCCTTGAGTCGCAGACACCAGAGCACTTAACCTCAACAGGCCTCCCCCCTACTCAGTCTGCCCCCGACACAGACGCAGCGTCACGTCAACTCGGCTCATATTTAGCCCTGGATATAAAAGATTAATGGGAGCAGGGAGGGGAGGCGGGGGGCACGAATCAGCGTTTGGGGTCTGGAAAACGCTCCCTGCTCCTCCAGTCAGGGAGCTCTGTAGAGGGTCTGTAGTTTTAGGCGAAGTGCTGAAAGGAAGAAGGCATCATGCCGAGCTTTCCACCCTGGTGTCACTTTCAGTTTACCTTCCCCTGCTGAGAATCCTCCACCAATTATTTGGGCTACAGCACACACTGCTTTCCTTCCCGAAACAAACAATGACATCAAATACTGTGTCTTCTGGGATCTTTGAAAGATTAAAAAAACAATCTTTGGATTTTTGACAACTTTCCATGGAAAGTGGGGGAGGGGAGGGGACCCTAGCTGCAAATTCATACATAGCAAGCAATAATATTCATTGTGATACCTGTAGTACAATACCTACTGACTGGTAATTGAATATGTAGAGACTTTGTCGATAAACATTTAAAGGGCTGCTGCTTCTTTCTATGAAGAGATATAGCCCAGAGTAAGGTTACAAAAGGAAACAAAATTGGATAAAAAGATAAATCAATGGTATAAGTAGATTACACAGCACTGTCTATTTCTTTAAGCAATCTAAAGTCTCTTTTCAATCTCTGACCTGAGACACGGCAAGAGAAGGAATGAGGGAGAGAGGCAGTGAGGAAGATCCTGATGAAAAACACACACTAAGCTCCTCTCAGCACATCAAATATTAAGAGCCAATATTAGCCCTGTATTTGTCACCCCATCACCATCATACACACACACACTGCAGCAGGTGCAGGAAACACCCTCATGAGTGCGTACGTGCGTGCTTTTTTTGTGTGTGTTTTGATGTGAAAGTAATTGTGACAGAGGTGTGTGTACAGTAGCTGCGAAAATGGAGAGGTCATTCACAGGGCATTGCTCGAGAAAGGCACGCCCTCATTTCTGTGTTTTCTTGAGAGTCACGGGTGAAAAGTGAATATTTGTAGTACGTGGTTTCATCTCTCAATGTGGGAGAGGTAGTATGGGCAGCACCAAGCCTAAAGAGCTGACCTCATCAGTACAGCATACCAAAACTGGTCACCCCACCCATCCGAAAGTCTTTCCACACTCACCCTTCACAATCCATGGTGTCAGAAGTTCAAATATGTTATATTTCTGTTACACACATGACTGAAAGCGCTACGTTTTTTGTTTTTTTTAACCCACATGTCAATAAAACATCCAAGCAAAACACCACCTAAAAGCCAGCTGAGGGTGGTGGTGACAGCACAATGCTCCCAGAGGTTCAGAGGGACTTATTGGAAAGTATTTTGGCTACAGGATAACTGCAGCGACAGTTAAGGTTGCAGAGCGTTGCAGGGTTGTCTTGAGCTCACTCTCCCCAAATCCCTCTGTTCTCTTATTTGGCACTTCCCCTCTCCTCTCACCATCACGACTACTTCCATCAGCCCCCGAGACGCCTCAAACAAGCTTTTTCACAGAATAAAACGGAATATAAAATTGTGGTGGGAGCACTAGCTGTTACTGAAGCAGCCAAATTGGGGTCGGAGGACACAGAAAGCTCATCCAGTGGGCAGTTTGTGGCCACTTTGTCTGCCTTTCAAAAGCAACGTGGGACTCAGTATTCACTCTGCTCAGGGTAGCATAAGGTAAAGGTTGGGGGTTGGCATTGGGCTAAGAGGTGTGGCACACTCTGACTGAAGTACTGTTTTATGCTGCTCCCTGAAGTACTGTGCTAGAGAGGTCATGAAGTCTTGATTACAGTTATGATTCCATTAAAATGTTGCAGAGGTTTTAAGCAAATTTCTGAGCACGCATGTTTCCGTCAAGTACATTTATTTGAATATATTCAAGAGTATCTGGCATAGTTAAATGATTGTGATACATTATGAAATTTTATTTTTTTATGTCTCTGCAGATCCACTGTGGTTTTTGGGGGGTATCTTAAGCAGAGCCAAGTACAACATCAAGGTGTATTGGAGAATTTTTTTCCCATTAGCCATTATCCAATTCTTCTCTTTTTAAATATGCAAACTTCTGCGCCGGCTATGTGTTAAAATTTATGGGCAATATTTTTTATTATTATTACTATTCAGGTGTTCAATCAGGTTTTTTTTTATACAAACTAAAAAATGGACATATACACATACAGTACATTATAATTGATGTTTTGCTTTTATCAGAAAAGGGTGCTTAACTCAAAGCAATGCAGACCCACAACACACATTTCAAAAAACTCTCTTTCCTTACACCGACCGGCTATTGCTCTCCAATCTCTGGACACAGCGCCTTATTCATTATTCAGGTAACACGGGACTAAATCGATTTCCTGCCCTCACCCCTCACCTATCACCTGCCTCCTCTTCCTCTCAGATCAACATTCCACACAGAGTGCAAAGGGCTCGGCCGCACGAGCAAGTATTCAGGGGAATTTGGGGGAATAACCCGTATTTGAGCTGGTTTAGGATTTCACATAAACGCACCTTGATCCCTAAATCTCCTCTAAGCCTGTTTCAGTTTCAAACAGCAGGAAAAGAGCCTGCTCAAACACTTACGAAGGCAGGCTGCTGAACAGATCATGTACAGTATAGAGAGTCTACACAACCATACATCAGGCTGAAAAAGCCATCTGAATGTAAATGTCTCTAAAAGAATTAGTATTACTTGTGCATGTGGGCAGTGTGTTTGAATATCCAGGGTTTCACATGTACAGTATGAGTGTGTGTGGTTGTGTGTGTGTGTGTGTTCATAACCCCGTGCATGCATGCAGCTGCCCTCCCTACAGGGATCCGCTCCTTCAGACACATTTTCACCTCATCTGCGTTTAAGGGCATTAATATTGCACCAGCCGCGGTGGCAGGGTTAAATGGATGACTGGGAGGGAGAGAGGGGGTTGGCGGTGGTGGTGGTGGTTAGGAGGGTGAGGGGTGGGGGTGGGGGGGGTAGCTGAATGTCAAATGCAATCCCTCCACTTCTCCTTCCTTCCCTCTCTCTCCTTTTTTGCTCTGATCCGCTATGACAAGAGGAGTTCATGGGGATGCTGTAGCTGGCTCTCCACAGAGACAAGCTCCAGAGGGCCACAGCACCAGCATGTGTTCTCTGTTTAGAGGAATATACGATCCTTTTCATCTGCATTTACATTAGCGGCTCCTGCTGTTCTGACTCTCTCTGTCCATCCATCTTTGCATATGACAAATGCAACAAAAGAGCCCAGAGAGAAGAAAGAGAGCATAGTGATGAGATGTGCTGTAGACTCAGACTGTTAACTAAAGGAATATTGTGTCGAATTAAAAAAATATGTATTAGCTTATCAATGTGTTAAAGGTGTCCCTAGAGCCCAGGATAGCACATGTAGCACAATATGTTATCCAAGCCATCTCTATCACATTAATCTGCCCTGTAATTAAGTCTCGTTCCTATCATTGAATTCATCGCGGAGACATTTTGCTGGTCGAGAGGAAGAGGAAAATAAGGGGCGGGGCTCGTGGGCCCGAGGAGACTGACATCTGCGAGGTCACTCTGAGGTTAAGTTAACAGACATACAAGCTTCTGAAAAATTAAAAGCTTGAGCTCACGAAAGCTTCACTCTGAGCACAAGTAGCAAGACCTGGAGGAGTTGTGAAAAGAGTGCAGGGTATGCAGACACACATCCCACACACACGTACACACAGATCTGGTGTTAATGCACTCAGAGTGTTGACGTGCCATCGGCTTCCACATGGGTAGCCCTGCAGCACATATATTGACACACACACACACACACACACACACACACACACTCTCATTCCTCTTGCTCAAAGTCAGACACAAAAATTCACGCAAACCATTCCCAGTGATTGAGTGCTCAGTGAAGTGAACAGCTGCAGACACACACCAAAAGGACATATGCACCAACAATGCAGCTGATGGACAGATCATATCTCTTTTTCTGTTTTTTCTTTCCTTTTTTCTCTCTGTCTTCATCCACACACGCACACAGGTCCAGCGGTTGTTGTGCTTAGTGAAGTGTGAGGTATACGTGTTGTTATGCAGGGTCATGGGGGCAAGGTGTCAGCACTTCATCTCTGAAGTGTTAGAATGCCCATTACAAAGTGTTAGAATGCCAATTACCAGGAGTCTTAGTGTGCATCACTGGCAGAGCCAAGAGGTTTGGTTTCAAAATGTGGAGCGAGTGGGCGCAATGAAGTCAGTAGTTCCTCTATAAAAGGAAAACCTTATGTGAATGCTGTTTCCTGCATTATGTACATTTATATCAATTTAGCTAGTTATACACTGATGAAATGTATTATTTTGATTTCATAATAAAAAGTAGGACTCTAATAAGTGAAGCTGACATGTCTCCCCTCTCATCCCCGAGTGGAAACAACGCCCTTGGGCAGAGCTATGACCAAGCCAAGAACACCCAAATACTGTCCTTATTTGCCCCATGCAACAACATACACTACAGGATATTTCATTTTAAAACCATAAGCTAAAAGCTCAACATTTAATTGTGCTTGTTGCTTTATACTTGATGAAATACTTCGACTGCTAGATTGCTTATTAAATACCTCTCACATTCGTCAACGGTGGTTTGTCTGTAAATAAACATGTTTTGACAGGAGAGATCCAGAGTCAGTTAGCATGAAGCAGTTAGAAGGGGAAAAAATAAGCAAGCTGCCAAGCCCATCTTCCCTTATTGACTATCTGCCTCCACTGACCGTACAAGCACTTTTTGTCCATCTCTATTCAGAGAATTCTCTTAGAGACAGTAAACACAAAATTATCTCAACAGAGTCTCAAAGAATGTATTTTTGAGTTCTGAAATACAGGGAAAAAAACCATTCGATTTTAAGTTTTAGGTCTGGTTTGTTCAGTATGTCCTTGGGGTACGCATGGAAAATTTAAAAAAAATTCCAGCTTTTCTTGACATGTTGGACACAGGTGGATAAAATGTGGCATTCATCATTCAAAACTCTATCTGAGCTTCTTTTTTTTTTTTTCCAATTCCCCAAACCATATGCCATTTCATACCACATATGAGTTGTTAAAAATGAATAAGATTGTTCAGTTTTTCATCTCTTGTCATACTATTTTTAGGTTTTCAATAAGGAACTTGTCATTGTTGCTGAGGTTAGGAATTCTTCAGAGTGAAAGTACAGACAGTTGGATCCTGCATGGGTCTAACAAACACTGGTTTGCTTGCTCAGATGTGACTGTGCACTGTCCCAGTTCCCCCGAATACAATGAAGAACAGACTGACTCATTTACTTAGTCTACATTGCTGAGCCTATGCTACAGTAAATGAGGGTGAAAAGTCTATATTAATTTGGCTGATTCACTGAACTGGATGAAACAAGCCTTTTTTTGTCTGCTTTCATCAAGGTGGAAAACACAACATGAGCACAAAGTAGAACAGGGAGGGAAAATACATTCTGGAGATGGAAATTTTACTGTATTTGTGACAGAGAATGCTAGCTCATAATATATAAAAGCTGCAATTCAAAACCTTATGGTATGATTTAACTGAAAAAGCTTAAACACAGCTTAACCTTTCATTTTCCCAATAACATGTAGAAAACCTTTAAAAACGGCGATTTGTAATCAAGCAAAAAGTGCAACAGTACATCTTAAGTGCTTTATAGCTTTTCTATTTGTGCATTTCAATGTCTGCAAGTCTGCACATCACGAAGGAATAAAAGAAAAGCGGAAAGCTCAGTGGGGAACTGCAACCTTGAAATGATCAGCAGTCAAATTTAAATACCTCCTGATTTACAAAACATGCATCAGTCTCTCTCTCTTCTCACTCCACTGTGCATTGATTTGAAACCAGAGAAAAACAGGAGGCATCAGTGAAAATGGTGAGGGAGACAAGTGTGTCATTTATCCTTCCACCTCCAGGTTAATTGACAAGATAATTACAAGACTGAGGCGAAGGATGAAAACCGACAGTCAAGGGTGCACGCACGCCTGTAAGTGCATTTCTTAAGACAGAAGGGTAGATGGGTTCTTGAACATGTGCGGATGTTTTGAAGTGCAATTCATTATGCTGACAGCTGTATTTGTTTATTTGTAATGAGCAACTACATGGGCAATTTTTTCAAGGGAAACTTGGCTCCAACCAAGCTACTTTTGTTATTTTCCCTCACAAACATGCCAACAGCCTCTAACACAGTGGCCCGGGCTAAGCCAAATTGTTTCACAAAAACATTGTGAGGACATAACCAGATGACAAGCAGAGGAAACCAACCAGAAAAGGGAAATTGCTAACTTGAAAATGTAAATTTGCTATTTTGTGCATAGCCTGTAAAATATTCAAAACATGCATTTCATATTACAGAAATAAATTAGTAGAAAACGATAACTGATTTCAGTAAATGGATCCACCGTAAAATACCTAACATAGCAACAATCTTAAATTCAATTCTGCCAACATTTTCAATTTCAATGAAGTACCATGAGCTCGGTGAAGAAAATCAGTTTCACCTTTACTGTTAATCAGCCATAGTCATGTCTTTCCCAGTTTGAGAACATTTCCCCGGACAGAGCAGGCTTAAAGCAGCCCACACTTCTCCATGTGGCGGAGTCCTTTGATCAGTCGTACAATGTGCAGATGAAGGCTTACCATTGTTTTCGGCTTCCTGATATAGTGAGTCTCTTGGTCAAGGGCTTTGCTCAGAGCTTTTTCGAAGTCCCTAAGTGATGTTGTACACAATAGCACTACAGTTAGCAAACTATTTTCAGAAGAAAAAAACACTTTGTAAGATAACTATAACCTTTCATGCGTTTCATTACTTTAATTAGTTCTTGTGCATCCTTTTTTTTTCTTTGATTCATCTAAATTCTTGACACCTGAGAGGTACTGCAGTGTCATTTCAAACTTTCTGTTTAATTGCTGTGAATTACTGTCTGATGATTGACAATTAGGGGCCCTGTGATTGGCTGACAGGTGCGCTCCTAATAGATATGTAAATAATAGGGAAGGCGATGGGAGGTAGAGTCTTATTAAACATGTTTCCATGGCAGCACTTGAGATTGAGATTCTCTCTTAGATCAACATTATTTCACAAATTTAATATGAATTTTAAGGTTAGTGTAGCCTCTAAAAGGAGTTTCTGGCCCTGTTCTGCATTTCAAAGATAAGTGGTATTTATCTTCTACAAAAACACATACTCAATGGTCCCTAAAAATACATTGAGCTATTACTGTAAAGCTCAGGTAATGTTGTATACAAGAAGGTCCACAGAGAATTAGCATAAAAGTCTAGTACAAAGAACTGAATGATAAATGTGGCAATAAATGTAGTGGAATGAAACTTTTTTCAAGCGTTGTTCTGAACAACCAGACTTCTGAGTCCGGCCAAGAGGATGTCAGCTAGTCATTCATTTTGCCCCCAGGGACTACATTCAAGCTTTCTCATCTCTGGCGTCCATTCTCTCTGTGTCCCTCTCTTTCTTTCTGGTGCTATGGCTTTCCTCCTCCCTTGTTCAACAGCTGTGGAGCAGGGTTAGGGTCAAGGGAATCTCACACACACGCACACATGCACACACACACAAGGATGTGCTACTGTTAAGCTTGAATGCAGCTGAGGGTGTGGAAGCACTGGGCTGGATTTTCCCATGCCAATAGTTAACTGCGGGCTGAATTTGAAACTGTGGTGAGACCTCCAGTGCCCTCTGGATCCCTCCCCTGGCCCCTGGCCCTTGGCCCAGAGGCTGTGTCTTCTCCCCTGCTGGGACACTCAATGGACTCTGTGTGTATGTGTGTGTGTGTGTGTGTATGTGTGTGTGTTAATGGCCAATCTCAGGAGGGGTTCTGTCATTCAGTCATCAGCCTTTCAGCCACCAGCCTCAACAACCCAGGCTTCCAGCTCCTCGCCTAGGGCAAGTCATCTGTCTTTAAAAGACAACAAACTGGGATCTTTCCCTCCATCCGAAAAACTCTGCCTATTTCCCTAATGCTCCATTTTTCTTCAAGTCCCCGATTCATTTGCTGAAAGTCACCGTCTTGGTAAATATATCTTTCTGCCTGTTTTTGTCCCCCCTTCTGTGTTTTAGGCTCACAAAATTACTGTTTGCCTTGCTCTGTCCCTCCCTCCTTCCGTCCTCACCAACATCCATCCAGTCCCAGGGTTTGTGTAGAACATCTCCTGCAGAGGGAGTTGAAAGCATTCCTCTGCCTCCCCTGTCATCATGGCTTATTTAATAACTATCCCAATAAAGTCAACAACAAGGCCCACGATAACGCAAACCCCCCTCCACCACACCCTTTTCACTGTGGGCCCCCAACCCTCGCCCTCAGGTCTGATGAATGGGGCCATCAGGCATGCCAGCTGCCCCGGAGGTGAGCAGGCTGCCCCCGCCGGGCAGCCAGGCCACCGAGCCAGAGGGAGGAAGTGGAGCAGAGCAGAGCTGGGAAGGGCAGGGCCGGCATGCCAGAACTCACACTAGGCAAAGCTTGGACGGAAAGAGCTAGTGGAAATATGGAGAAACGTAGGGAGGGCCGGTGGAGCAGAGGGGTACAGGATGCACACACAAACAGGGGGCCAGCCTGGGCGCCAACAACACAGTGGGCAGTGTGGATACACTCACAACATGATTCTTTGCTCGCTGCTTGCTCATGACTTTCCAGTTTTCCGACAATTGTTCCATATTCAACTAGGCAGTTTGTGCACTTGACAGTTGGAAAACATGAAAGTTATACAATTCAATACATTTGCATTTGTCAAATATGTTTTGCAGTAATTACAGAAAATGTAAATCTTCTAAATATAAACATTTATTATAACAGTAACTCAGAAGCATACTGCACACCCAAAGTGAATACATGTACTGTTGTAGGTGCATACATTGCATTGTGTGTGGTATATTTTTGCATTTGGTAACACGTTTATATTTTGTGTATATAAGACAGAACCAGGGAAAAGGGGGGTAAAGCAAGATGAAGCCACATTATGAATCCTTAATTGGGCAAACAAATACTGGGCTTGCACGCATATGCATTAATCTATGAGGCCACACTCATGAATTAAGAATAAGCTGATAATTAGAGCGGGATACGCATGGTCATACAGTGCAAACACATATGTGTGACAATAGCTCCACAGCTGGCTTTTTAATACTAAACCATAGCTGTTCAGAAAATATGATGAGCTGTTTCCATATTACCTGTCATAATTCTTGACTCTACCCAAGCATATGTGATTCCCTCCCATCCACTCCTGCCAAATAACCAGCCATGCCCTCTATTCATTACACGGCAGTCTCCCTATGCCACTCATATAGCTGCTGCCAGCATTGGGTCTGTTGTGCAGACACACAGAGATGGTAAATTGGTCAAGGCAACAAAGCTGGCTTAGAGAAATGACAGAGTGAGAAAAGAGCCTATGTTTCCTCATCACACATGAATCTTAAAGTAACAGACATCCAGGATGAGGGAATGTTATTCAACTGGGAATGTGCATCAAGCCCGCACAAGACATATGGCTGAGACAAAAAAAAAAAAAGTACAGTAAAAGACATTCACAACACCATTTTTCTTAATCTAAGCTTCTAGGGAGAGAGACTTGTTAGATTTACTAAAGGATAGTTTGCCCGCTAGAGTCTTCAGACTACCACTATCTTTGATTTGCAGAGGAGTTGCTGCTATATTCCCTAGCAGCTGCTGGGTTAGCTGCTTTTCCTACCTGTTAAAAAAATCTTTTATCTCCATCCAGCTCGCTTTCTCTCTTAACATTCCCATCCCTCTACCAATGGGGAAATCTTTATTTTCGTATCCAAGCAAACATTTTTATAAATGCAAACAGGCTTTCTGAAGACAGCTCCAGAGGCGAGACCTGCCCTGTACCTGAAAGCGTTAGCAGCATGTCTCTCCTGGCCCTGGCCCTTAGAGTAAGCACAGCTGTGTTGAATATTTCCCTCACTCCTCAGTTCATTTGAGGGTGATCTGAGACCAGTTAGCCCCCGGGACACGGAGTGGTAAACAGGCCTGACTATCAAAGCAAACCAAACCCCAGTCAGAAAGACTGGAATATGAGCCTCTGACCACTGTAGCTGCTGATGCAGGCAGGTAGGCAGACAGCAGCTGGGCAGAGCTCAAAGGCTCCCTGACAGCATCTGACGCTTACATGACCTGGTGCTTACAGGCTGAGTAAACAAGATTCCCTAAATCATATGTGTGCAGCAGAAGGATTGTATGTCCCCTGTAGCCATTTCTGTAATCACTGTACACTTAGTGGGAAACGGCTTTAACTAACTTAATAATCACCCAGGCACTAATTGATTGTGCACTGGAAAATTCAAACCATCTGAGTATTTTTTTATACATAGTATGGAAAAGAAAACCTTTTGCCGCAACTTTTTATGTATTGTGTGAATGTATCTGGTAACTGGAAACTGAAGAAGACTGTTAATGGCTGACTGAATGATATTTATGGAAAGCAGTAAGGATAGTAAGAAATGCATTTAATGGCATTCTGGAAATGTTTTATGTATTTGATGAGGTCTGACATATGTGTATAGACAAACCTGCTCAAATTCACACTTGTACATATTGTAACATGCATGAAAAATTAACAAAATAATCCTTGACCTCTGACACTCTCTGTGGAGCCTCTTGCAATACCTCGTAAGTTATATAGGCAGAATATACTCTATGTCTCACACTCGCCTCATCCTCAAACTTTCCCATCCAAAACTGCAGAAACACACGTTAGTAAAAATGTAAAAATGCACAAAAACAAGGCAACTGGCGAGAGATGGGTATAATGAAAGCCTGGCAGGGTGGCGCCTAGATGGCTAAATTCGAAAGAGCTGATGGTAAAAGTTTTGTACCCCGCAGCATAAAAGCTTCCTCTCTAAATTCCGATTCAATAGACACAACTCTTCATCTGGCTCCAGTCATCTTCAGGTTAGTCATTTCACTGGGGATTGACCACACAAGCCATTCATTGAGGAAAAAAACAAACAACGGCTTTAATGGCCCAGTGTCCACGTGGCAGAGAGACCAAGGAAGCAGGCAGCAAGGCACCAAAGCGGCCATACTGCGACTGCCCACATCCTCAGTTCGACCCATCACCTAAACACAGGCTCGTGCTCCAGGGGAAATGACTGGATGCATTTAGCTCTCCTCATCACAGAGTACTATTCATCTTCAGGAAATAACATGCTCTGTGAGATGTGTTTAACTTGAGAGCGTCAGAGTAGACACAGCTAATGTCCTAACCACTATGCTCTTGTTGGTTTTGTCGAGAAGTAAGCAGAAACAAAAAACTAGCATCTAAAACTTGATAAGTATCTCCATTTAGTAACTGGTCTATGATGGAGAAACTCCAAGGTCAGATTCATCATTGCACATTATGTCATTATAACAAGCAGAAGGCCACAGCCCTGTGGATGGATCCTCACCTCTGTCAAGTTGTGTCAACCTCTATAAATGTCTCTCTGCCCACAGCAGCATAATGCCGCCGTATTATTGGAGAGCTAATGCTAATTAATGCTAACAGGTCCATCACAGCCTGCCCAGAGTAAATAAAGAGAATTTATGTCCCACTGGCCTGACACACATCTGGAAACATCATTTGTCAGCGCAATCACGGTCAAGTCTTTTCACACACTGAGTGTTAAAGAAACACATGTTTGATACTGTATAAACGTCTGCTTTTTTTAAGCCTTTGAAAAGTATGGAGTAAAAAAAAAAAAAATCACATGGAAACAGTGAGTTCATGTATTTCTTTCACACACAGCTGGGCATGTTTTGCCGAGTAGGTCACCAAAATTAGCAGTGATGTCAATGATGGATGTCCCTCGGCAGGCTGATCCTCAGAACCTCCCTTCAGAGGACTCTGAGTGTTTCAACATTCATCTGGAATAGACTTCATTTATAGACTGACTGTTTAACCAGTCATTGTGACACAGGATACATTTAAAAGACTCTAAGGGTTGAAATGCCTTTCATGTCAGAGGAATGACAGTAGTGTTAGTAAAAGAAGAGACCTTTTATGGGAACTAATTTAAAAAAAAAAAAAAGTAAGTTGACCCTTAAGAAAACCACTGTCTTATATCTCCCTCCGGCCCTGACCGATTCCACTCTTCACTATGCTCAGCTCAATCTCCCTTAACTTCTCTGGTGTTTACAGTGTAATTTCTGCAGAGGACTTAACAAGATCTTTGTGCTTCACTGGTTCTGCTGGGAAAATGCACAATGATTGTCTCTCACTGGATCTATTTTTCACTCAAACCATAACAACTTCCTCCTCTTCCTTTTACACCCTTTTTTTTTTTTTCTTTGTGAATGGGCGCAAAAAGCTACAAAATATAAACACTGAAAAACTAAAAAGGGAGTGGCAGAGAGAGAAAGACAGTGAACGTGTGTGTTCTTGGTAAGCTCCTCAGAGGTGGGTGAGGGCTCTGAAAGGCCACATTGTTGATGTCAAGGCCAGTCAGCATCAAAGGGCTGATTCAGGTTGTGAGAGGAGTCTCTCTCACTCTCTCTCTCTCTTTTGCTCTCTGCACACACACACACACACACTCGCACACTGTTCCACTCAGCCCCCCGAAGACCCCAAAAACATCATGGTTTACTGTTCTTCCTCACGGCCAAAGAACAATATTTGGAACTGATGTGTAAACTCAGAGTGAGGTCAAGGGGCACACAGTAACATGGCTTGGTTTGTGTGTGAGTGAAAAATAAAGTGAGGCATTCCTTATTCCCCAGACTTCCACTTGACTGAAATATCTCCCGTGGCTCAGACATATCATTCATGAATGATATGTTGTCTCCAGTAATGTTAGTGAATTAGTCTCCTTTTTTCTCAAATTCCTACTCACGCTAACCTCAAATCAACTCTGCACGAGCACAAATAGTTATGTTTGGGTATGTAAATGATATTGTTCACAAAATCCTTATGCGACACTTTTTCATTCCGTTCAAACCAAGAAGTAGGGAAAACCTTAGGGTTTATTGAGAGCTTTAATTACACCCACCAAAGCACATTATACTGGTGGTTTCTGTGTGTGAGTGTGCATGTTTGTAAGTGTGTGTGTATGGGGGGTATTAGTGCATGAATTAGTAAAGTTAGATACCAGGAGCTGCGCCACTGTGTCAGGATGAGATTTAACAAGCTTTAATAACGAGATTTAATGAGCTTAATTAGGAATCCATGCGATCCCCATGGAAACGCCTGAACCCCACAGAACCCGGCTCCGGGTCTGAGGAGTTCTCAATTGGATTACTGTAGCTAATGTCACTGAGACACAACAGTGAACAATAACAGAGCGCTAGAGGAGTGGCGGGTGAGGAAGGGATGAGGTAGGATGAATGGGAAAAACAGGGGATGGATGTCAGAGAAGGACCTTTGGCAGCGGAGGAATACCTGCTGAGGGATGATGGGAGGAGGAGGGAGGAGGGAGGAGGGATAACCAGCAGAACCAGTAGGATTAGTGTCGCTCAGAGATTTGGCTTGTGCACAGAAGACACGGGAGGACAAGTCTCTACCTCTACACCTTTTTCACTCCAATGTGAATTGTGCTTCCAAACCTAATTAGCCCCTTCGTAGGCTCACACTTATTTCCATTCCCTTGTTCTTTTCCCTTTTCTCAGCATAGGTGGATTTCTACCTATATCTTGCAACCAGATGTCAATTTTCAATCAGATACAGTACAGGGTTTCAAATTTATGGAACTGCTTTTGGGTTAAAATTTCTTCTTCGGTAAAGTCCTTTAGAGCATTTTTAAAAGCCTTCAATTTTGGTTTTATAATTCTATTTTTAACAGTGTGTTTTGTTTTTCTTTTATGTATATATATTATATAGGTAGAGATGATCAATAAGTCCTTCTATGCTTTTTTACTCTCCCTGCACATGTTAATGTGTGTATTTGTTTGATTGTTACTAATCTCTATAAACAGATATCTGCATATGAATGCAGAATCTGTAGGCAACAGGACAAGATTTTGGTACCTGAAGCATTCTGGTTTCTGTTTGCGCTCCACTTGTAGACTGAGTAGGATTGATCAATCACATTTGGGAGAGCTTTGGTTGCATGCAGGTAAACAGTCCGTGTGGAGAGCAAAAGAGGAGAAACGCTTTGGCCGAAATGCAATCTCAGAACCCATCGGCTATCGTCTGACCACGATTTAGCTTTTTAACTTTTTTTAAATTTATCTGTATTCATATAGCGATGTCTGTTTATAGAGATTAGCCGACATGTTGTCTGGACTGTCTGTCTGGAAGAGGAAATCTTGGCCTGGATATCCGTTATCGGATATGCCAGAACCCCTACACCAGAACCCCCAAAATATTGGCCATTACCCCCAAACGCTAAATCGTCCTCAGACAGATAAACCAGTGGGTTCTGAGATTGGATTGTAACATGCAAAATAAATGAACTCAACTCAAAAGCTCAAAACTCAACCTATTTTATGTGCACTTTAACTATATCTTTAAAAAAACAAAATGAAAAGTGGAAATGTCCAAATTTTGAAAGAAATCCCAGGTTTTTACATATGAGTGGGGTAAAAAAGTTGACATGTTTATGAGGAGAATATGCACAAAAGGAGATAGAAATGGATCAGTAGGACAACTGAAAAGGTGTGACCTGCTTCCAGATACAGTAGGTACATTCCTGCCATCCACTATTACATGCCAACAAAATGGACGGACAACATGATATACGTGGAGGGGGGGCAAGTCATCAAAGTTTCATAAATGCCATATTAAGTTGGAAAAAGCAATCAAATATCATTATACAGAAGAGATATAGATGAGTAACAGGTGCTCTTCTGACAATGTAATCTTGTTGCGCTCCCTTCAGAATATTCTCATAAATATGCTATACACACAATCATTTGCATTTGCTTTTCTTGTAGACTTTTGGAAATTTCCCTGGAACTAGTGCAAAATTTCAAGGCTAACCTAATCTCTTTCAACCCTTTCCTCCCTCTGCCTCCCCAGGATCAGTTTGCCTTCTGGTGACCACAGGGTGGTTCTGTAAAGTGCAGTCCGACAATGACGGAGTGACCTTTCAGATAAGCATGATAAAGCTGCTCATCCCAGCTCTTCCCTCTTCCTCCCGTTATGCGCAACCACACACACGCACAGACACACACAAACGTGAGCGTGCATGGACACGGAGGTGCACGCACAGAGGCATATCTGATGACCTACTCTCTGACAAGTTCTCCCTGAGGGATTTTAACACACACACAAACACACACATGCACACAAACTAGTCCTCCTCTCAAGCGTAGGATCATTGAGTGTCATCTGGCAGGTAGGGTATCACTGGACCCTGGGAGCTGGGAATATAGGGGGGTGACCTTAGTGGTTATATGGAGGTCACAGAGGTCTCTCGGACGACACAGTGCATCTATACATCGTCTGCCTTGTGCTGGGCTATACAGGGAGGTCATCTTTCACCATCTATCTGCTGGATTCTCCCATGCCTCTAGCAGGTCCCTTCATGGTCTCGCTATATATAGTTCCCTCGCTTCCCAGGACTCTTTGTGATGTCCCGTTGTGGTGGAAATAGTCCGGGGCTCATCATTATAAATCAGCCTGTTAAAAAGAATGAAATTTTAAAGAGCCTCTCCCTGGATTCAAACTCAAGTCTCCATTAGTGAGGCCAGAGTAAATGGTTGCTTGCATGGCAACACACAGCAAATCAACACAACAACCCATTTAATCACCCTCTCAGTCCTTTTGTCCTCCCTATCTTACTCCCTTCGCAGAGCTCTTGATGATAAAGTGCACACACGAAGATCCAGTAGAAGTCTTTAAAGAGGATGATCATCGCAGGTGTGTCTACTACTATCCATTTGATCAAATACATTGTCCATTACATCTGCGTCTGCTGCATCTTCATCCCTTATGTGCTGCTAGATGTGATTAAGATGAAAATACTTTACAGAGACATATTTTTCTAACCTTGCATAGGTTTACATAGGTTAAGAGAGATTAGTTGGGAGGAGAGGGGGAGTGTAAGTTCATCTTATCATGTTGTGGTCTCTGGCAAGGGGCATGACTGCTGACAATACACAGATAGCAGGCGGTGGGGATATGGGAAGGCAGAAACAGAAACAGGGCCACACAGCGGGAGTGGCCAGAAAGGCACTGATTAGAAGGAAAAGAGGCAGATACAAAGAGTCTGACAACAGAGCTTTAATAACAAAAGAAGATGCAGTGAAATATAGCAACTGCAGAGCACACACGCACGCACACACACACACAGCCACAGACTATGATTTCATTTCATGTCAGCCTTGAGGGAGGGCTGAACTATACTCGCCTCATCATCCTCCTTCTCGATCGCTCTGTTCTTGGCCCGCTGCACGCCTCCGGGGCCAGCGAAGGCAGCGATTAACGACAACAGGGAGAGTGTGTATAAGTGTGTAAGTGTGTGTAAGGCCTGATCGTTAGAGCGGCCAACTTGTGTAATACAATTATAGAGGCTGCAGAGAAACTGCTAATGTGCACGCAGGCAGCTCTGTCAGATGGATCAGGTATTGAGTTTTCTATGCTTAATTCACTTTCCAGCACACACATGGGTGCATTAGTTAGATTAGAGAAGCGGGAGGGGACGGGAGGTGGGGTTGTGCTACCGTCGAGCCGGGCAGATTTGTTTAGTGGTGGCTGTCAATTACAACCCTGACCCTTGCACTAAATGGCTGCTCATCCAGTGGAAAAAAGGAAAGTAGACAAAAGCCAGACGAGATTGGTAAAGACATGGCCATTTGCTGCAGAAGATAACAAGTGGCATGATGCGGAGTAAACAATGGTCAAAACACTGTGCATCATGCTACACCAATAAAACAGAGTGCTGGAGCCTGAAAAGGCAATGTGACCATCAGGAAGATTAGTGAGGCAATGTTATCACTAGAATGCTGCAGTAATGGGACAATACAAGGCCAGTGGTGGATGGGTACTTAAAAATATGAAATGGAAACAAATTATTCGATTTGCTCTTTTGAAAAGTCTGATGCAATTTAAGAGACTGATTGTGGATGCAATAACTCAAACACTACTTTCCCCCTTTCACTCTGTGGATTTCATTTGCACGACTAAAAAAAGAACAAATAACACAATATAAAATCCAAGCTCTATTTATACAAATATATAATATTACAACAAGTATTCTTACGGTAGTTGAGATAAGACTTTATTTCTGTTTTCAAACTTCACTTTGATATTTATGCATATTACATAGTTTCATAATCAAACAGAATTTTAAGTATTTTGGAGACTCAAAAAACTATATTGTAAATAGAAGGGCACAATCTGAAATTACACTGTGGATCAAGCACAAGTCTACATGTGTCCGACATTCCTCTTTTATAAAGTAGCATTTATAAAAATCAAAAAAGATGAAAAATAAAACTAACTACAGATTGTATTTCAGTTATTACTGGAGAGTAGGTGCCTTTGATCCCTCCTCACTACTGTACAAACACATTCATCCTCGTGTCCTCGTGTCTATGTAAAGCCATTATAGCTGTTTTTTACTGAAGCTGGAGCCACTTATCTCAAGGGAATAGGACTCAGGAAGACACAATCATGACGCTAGTTGGAGAATCATTATAACTCTCTTCCAGAGATGATAAATAAATTAAATCTCACAGAAGCTCTTTTTCTCCAGTAGCTAAATGAGCAGCAGGAGGGGGCCGCAGTTTCCACAGTAAACACCTCCCTCCCATGTAAACACATATAATCACAACAAGATGGCCAATGCAGCTCAGCTCGTAATTGTATCACTGAAGTGAGATGGTTGAGTTTTAGGAGGGGGCGAGCATTATTGCTGTTCGCAGCTGATTGAATTAAAATGTCTGCTTCACTCCCAAGAGACCACCCCGATACAAAGGACATAGATTATCTGTATGTAACTGAGGCTGTGCAGCAACAAACAATCTTGTAAGGTTTTACAAAAATTCTCTTTGTAATAGGCTTTGACAGTATTTTGTTTCCATCCGACACTCAGGTTGCTAAGACAGAGTAAGAGAGTATAGCCAAAGGCAGAGGAGAATAGAAATGAAGAGTAAAGTTGGATGTGACAGGCTGAGCAGAGGAAACCTTTAAACATTGATAGATGTTAGACAGCTAAATCCCCTCATTGTGACACATCCGTCAAAGCGCTGATCACTTTTGTCCTCCCAGTTGTCCAGCCCTTGTTACTTGCCTCTGCGTGTCAGAACTGCTTTTACCAATCCATTTGACTTTATGACCACAGACTTCAGACAGAACAGCGCGTTAAGGGAATGACCACTGACACTCCTTGGATTTGACAGGCCCAGTCGAAATTCCTTAGACAGTATACTGCATTCTGTCAAGTCCTTATTAAAACAAACTATGGCCAAAAGAATGAAAATGAAAGCTACAGTGTAAATATTCCAGCTTGGGTTTCACATGCTCTCGACCCTCAAACTCAATCAACGTGGAAACAACAGCCAGCAAGAAATATGGCAGTCAAAACTAAAACCAGGTTGTGCTGATATCTGGTGTTCCACAGAAAGGCAACACAATAAGGTTCAGATTACCCAACCAAATTTCCCAAGAAATCGCAAGAGAATGTAAATATGCATGTGAGTTAGTAATGCTCAAAGCTTCCCAATCCTTACAACAAGCTGGTTTGTTCAACATTGTTGTATTTGTTTACCAGATTTTTGCTTCTTTTCCATGAACAAAAAGCCACACAAAGCAGCCGGGAATAGCTGTGGGTTAATGTGCCTCAATCCTGGATGCTTTTCATCCTGTGGGTAAAAACCACGCAGCTTAGGAGTGGCTTTACTATCTCTGTCTCATTTCATTCCTTGTCTCCACCTCCCCCCTTCTTCTACTCTTCCTCTGGCCGGTATCATTGCTTTTGTTGGCGGGGTCTTACGCTGGAGCAGGCTGCTAAATAAAACATTTGGCATGGAAAGACAGTGATAACAAAAAAAAAAATATATGGCTAACAGAAAGCTAGTAAGTCGTTGCAGACTTGTAAAAATGAAAATACCATGATTTAGTAATGTTTAGCTCTCTAAATGAGAGGGCGTAAGGAATGTGTGCAATAGGATTTAAACAAGCAGCTACTGAAGGAAACTCATCAGGAGGTATGATTTAGCAGTGTACTGCTCCTTCCTTTACACAGCAGAGGTTACCCTCCTGGTGTTGCCCTCCAACTCCACCTCTCTCTAGCGTAACCCCCTCTTCTTTTACCTGACAGATCAGCTTACTTCATGTCAGCCTAAAAACCATGGGAACCCCTATGCACGGTGTGTCACCACTGAATTATCGGTTTCCGCTGCACATGCTCCAGCGTATCTGCAGCAAGCCATTATGGTGTATCAGTTTACAGTGGTGTGCTGACTCCAGTGCAGCTGGTGTACTGTATGGGGTCATAGTTTACAGAGGCCTGGAATTAGAGAAACAAGCCTGTCATCTTACTAAGCTCGGTCATTTTTTCCAAACTGAGATCTCATTTCTCCATCAACTTAACTTGAGGGAAAGCAGTTCTGCAAAACCTTCCACTGTGCTGAGAGCAATATGCCCAACTAAAATGATGGGTAGGTCCATATAATTCCAAAAAAACTCATGACCTTAATAGATAATATGTATGCACAACCAATAATTGCTAGTATCGGTACAGAGCACATTTTTTTAAGAACACAAAATAGCACAAGAATGAATTGATTGGTTTGAAAAAAGGTATATATAAATGCAGACATTTATGCTTTCTGACAGTGTTTAATAATAGCACTGAGTATGTGTAGGTAGCTCAATAAGGTCTGATAGTGGCACACATGCCCAAATAAATGTCTGTACCAATGTTTTGGGTTCCATGCCTGAGCAGATTGGGAGCCTGTAAAGGTTAAACAGCAAACAAGAGTTCTGTTTACTGTAGAAATTCTGAGTGAGAACACTCATCTGTATACAAAATAGGGCCAATTCAGACATTTGACCTGGTTTAGGAAAAAACTCCTGCTTTTTCCTCCCTCTCTGCGTTTCAGAGCAATCACCACAACAACATCCATTATTCACCTTCTGCCTACTGTTTGGTTAGCTCCTTGAAAGGGGCAAATGCACAGCTGGAAGCTCTCCTCTACTGCCGATCCCTTATATAACTTGAAGATTTGCATTCATCTACTGTACTGCACATAATTCCTAACTTATTAAAGGAAGCACACATTAGGCCAATGAGGACACGCGTGCATTGTGCTACAGAAATATTGTGAATGTGAGGGCAACTCCTTGATTTTTTTCAATCCTTTTGTGTTCTAACATCATGTAGGACAAGCAGGGACTGACACTTTGAGCTCATAAATAATTCTGACATTTACAGCAGTGAACTTTCAGAGCTATGCAGACTGCTTTCTGTCATTATCAGCCTCATCTCAATAGCTTTCATTAACTGAAGAATGCATGCAAATCAAAGTCAACACAGGCACTTATTCTCCACATGGAAGCCCTTAAATTGGCAGATTTTTAACATTAGCAGTGCTTTTTGGTTCCCTGATAGATTCCTGAAGAAGAAGAAGAAAAAGAATGCAGTACAGTTTGCCTTCACTGGCAAGCACACAAATTGTAGCAGCTTCGACTGCATGTTTTACATGTTAAGAGTCATAAAGTAACCCTTCACCGTGGGGCTTCTGTCTGGGCCCCATTTAAATGAGACCCATTGAGCTTGCCCCAGTTAAACACTGTCTGCCAGTACTTAGGTCACTTGGGACTGATCATGTAGATATGGCACACACACACAGGCTCACAAACACACGCTGTACAAACACAGGAAAGTGCTGACACCCAACAGCAATCTCGAGTTACAAACTATTACTGGACTCACAGTAACAAAGCCCAAAATGAAGAAAAGAGGTCACGCAGTAGGGTGTTAGGGTTGGTGATGGGGTTGGGTGAGCTAACTCCACTCTGAAACTCGTCTTTAGTTTCGAGACCTGACTGTGAAAACAAAATGTTTTCCGAGATGCTGTTGATAAATTCCACAGTGTTTGCTGAGACTTGTACGGAGTAATTACACACACACAAAAAAAGACAAAAACACCCATTCATCACATGTCTTCAACAGTCAAGCATGATTTCAATAGCATCGTTTTTTTTTGTTTTTTTTAAACATCCCTGACTTTTAACACACATTTTGACTCCTCTCTGCTTCTACCAACAGGAGCACACAGAAGGTTGGGGGGCAGATTAATCATACAACAGTGCATACCAATTGTGAAGCTTTAATTTAGCACCTCATTTAACTCAGTAAAAACAACAACTTTACAGGCTGGCATTCTGACACACATTTAATTCTGCCCTCTGGTAATGGTCTGCTCTGTTTAAAAGTCTGTTTGGCAGCTCTGTAGATAACAGATGGAAGAAAAATGAGGGGAATTATGAGAAAGATTGATTTCCTGGGGATGAATGGTCTGGTATTCACACAGATTTATCTGAAACAGACTTTCTCGGACTCTGTTATTATTGAATAAACACACACACACACGTACACACACACACACACACACACACACACACACACACACACACACACACACACACACACCAGCATACACACTGCCACCATATGCAGACAAACAAGACCATGTGCACACAAAGACATACACATACACAACACTATGTTCTTATGAAAGCAGAAGCACACTGCATTATGTGAGGATGAAAATATTGTATGTGGTGATCAGAGGTTAAAGAGACGGGGACTGTTAAGGACACAGCTATGAGTTTCTTTTTAAGTGAATATTACCTCTCATTCCACAGATGTAGCTGAATGAATCTATGGGTGGAAACGATTATTTTTTCAAAGAAAACACAAAATGTGGTATGGTCAAATAATTTGCCTTTTCTCGTGCCCTCTCCCTAATGTCTTGTAAAACTTTATTCCTTTAGAAGAACAAGAACAAGCATTGTCCTTATTGGCGTCCCGAGCTCATCTTTAAGGAACTATAATGTAAACCAGAGGCTATAACTTCTCTTGTGGCATCTCAAAGCAGACACAGGAATGGAGGAAAAAAGAGAATAAAGGAGGGGGGCAGGCGGATGAAGTCCCTCATTTGAGCCCCATAAAAAGCAAGGAGGCACAAACATTTATCTGTGGCAAGGCTTTCATCGGATGCTTTAAGAGCACAGAAATAACAGAGACCAAGATGCTGATAAAGTGGAGACAGGAAATGGGGAGCGTGGGTCTCCTGCTCTCATGTTTCAGCCGAGACCAGTGGTCCCATGCTGCCCCCCCCCACACCCCACTCCCCCACCCCCCACTCCTCTCTCTGTTCTGCTGACATACATAGACCACAAGCCTCCCCAACCAGACATTAGTGCAGCGTCTGGAAACCACCACCCCTCTTCACAATGCAGAGATGTGACACATTCAACAACAAAATGAACCAAAGAGTCTCAGTCTGCAGGTATATAAAACGTGTATATGGATGTGTCCACTTGAGAGTTTAACAGAATACACACTAGCTTGGCAAATGACTTATTACAGATGAATACTGTTCCTATTCTTCAGGAAAGCTTTTATATATTTGCTTTAGTCCCATTCCACTAGTGAGGCTCCGGCTCTGAGCACAAGACGGGGCAAAGCCAGGATTAAGGGTTTAGCTTTGTCAATCAGAGACAGAACAGAGGGAAAGATAGCAGCTGTATTTCCATTCTGGAGAGAAAGCTGGATTTCCATAGAGACATGAAAATTCAGGTGATTGCCAAAGCCTCCACACTGCGTGTGTGACTCAGGTGTTATGAGTCACCGCTGATATCATCTCAATCATTACCGCCTCAGTAGTACTCAGTAGTAGCCTCTCTCATCAGACTTGAACATATAGCCTATAGCGTTATCATCAAAGGTGCCATGACAGCGACAGAGCAGACTGAAAGAGCACCATGAGATGATGATATCTGTTCTCAAGTCTGTTTTTAGCAGTCTGTGAATTAATGCTCCTGTCATCTACGGTATTCAAGCCAAAATGCATTAATTTAAAGGATAGTTTGTTTTATGTGGAATATTTACTATTCCATATATATGAATATTTCTTGCTATAATATTTTACTACTAATTCAACAAATTCTGGATGTTTTTTCATGCTTGCACAATTCATGTTTGCAGTTTGAAGGTAGGTAGGTGATATTAGCTTTGTTTAACTCCATTACTCAATGTCTACAGGATCAGTAGCAGGTCAAATTAAAGGTAAGAAAATATGTTACACTTTCTGCAATGCTCTAACATTTTTTTTCATCATCATTTTAACAAGTACATACAAAATTCTAACAATAATATTCTGGAGGAACTTGAGATGTTTTATGTGGGCTATTGTAATCTAAATTATTTGTAAATGTGATATTAGCTGCTGTATATAACTTGTAGTGTGGTTAAGACTAGTCCTCCACTTTTAGAGAGATTTGAAGGTGTATTTCTCTAACTTTGAGCGTGCTGCTCCTCGGCCCCGTAGGCATCCAACAACTGTGTAAAGCTAGGATTATCTCACATCTTCAAACTGCATGCAGAGCATGTTTGGCCTAAATTTTTGGCCTACTGTTGGAGCTTCTCTTATCTTTCAGTACCATGTTAGGCCCGTGCCGCTGTGCAGTAGTTACCTAGGCTGTTCCATGTCCCATGCTGGGCTGGGGAACCAAGACTGAAGGGAACACCGTTAAAGGACATCAGGGAAATAACAGCAATCCTACTGACGGCCAGCCTTTTACTGCTCATTCGCTCTTTAAGCTTTTTATAGTATCTGTGTGCATACATAAGAGTACCAGCATTCCAGCAGCATCTCAAATCCTCCCTAACTCTGTCTATTTTGCACCCTAATCCTCTTTGCTAGGTAGAGTAGCATATATGGCAACAGCACAGGATATTCATTTTTGCTGTGTCCACAGATGGTTACATCAGCTAAATTATGGCAAAATTCTGATGTTTATCACACAGTTATATAACAAACATGAAGATATGCAGTTAACAGTTATTGATTATATTGCTAAATTATCAGGACATGTCCAGCATAAAGTATGTAAAACAAAAAGTTCCTTCCATCCAATATTCTTTTGTACCCCTCAAAGTTAGTTACCTGCATTTATAATGACATCTCCTTGACTGATTTCCTGTTAGGAACACAAAAATGTAGGAGGACATTAGTGGTTGAGCACCGGGGGGGAGGCCATGATGCCAAATTAAAGGGCTGGAGTGGAGTGTGTACTTATACTCACTCATGATGTGCTCTGTCAGGCCTGCTGCTTATAATGGCATGAGAAGGGCCACTTAACTCGTAATCACTTCTCTCTCCCCCTTTGGCTCCGTCCTCCTCTCTATCCCCCCCGCCCCCAACCCCTGATTTTCTGACTGTCGGCTCTGATCTCTAATCATAAATGAACTGTAGACCAAGAGCAGGGACAGTGGTCCACACCCCCTTTCCCCTTGGCTGGGATCCTGTAATCACAGGGCTCTTGGCGAGTAAGAGGCCAACAAGCCTTTGAATGAGAAATGACTGTACCGCTAATGCATCAGCCATCTCAACTTTGAAGAGCCATTTTCTGGCAGAGGGGATATCACAGGTAGGAAATCAGGTCACCACCACCACCATCATCTCTGCAATCATTATGCCCAATCTCATCCAGTAGCATGATTGAAAGTGGGAACCTTTTATACAATTATTTTCATTTGCTGTCCATGGTCTAAAAAGCTAAACTTGCCATAAAATGCCACAGTAATAATCTCTGGCCTGTAGTGCACTTTGACTTACCTTTCCCTCACAAAAACTCTTAGAAAACAGACACACACACACAAACATGGACTATCTAGGTGGTGCAGTATACACTGTGTGGAGACACAGGTCAGCCATTCTGGCACAGGCCTGCCTGTCAAGTGCTGCTACTTGTGCTGAGCTCTGCTAATGGACTGCTAATAGAAGTGAATGTTGCACTGTGAAGCTCCCCTGTAGTTCAGAGTGTCACACTGGGTGATTAATGACACACTCTCCTCTCCTCCCCTGTCCGTCCCTGTCCTCCTCGCTCCATACCTTGTTTTCAACCTTCTCTCTCTCTCCCTCTCTCTCTCTCCCCACTTCTACCTTCAGCTCCCTCTCATCTCCACTAATCTTTCTGTCCCACTTGCCTCTTTTGTGTCCTTGCAATCACCCTCTTCTCACTCCTATCGCCGCACCTCTTTTTTCCATCTTTTTCGTCTGCCTCTCAGGAAGGAAGGGAGATGATAGCCCACAGGAATCAGTAATCACTTTCACAATCTCCAGTAAAAAGTTAAGTCAAGTTTACTTGAGCTCTAGTTTCAAATGGTTTCACAATGCCAGCAACGTAAAAGCAACAAATAAAGATGACAAGGAAAAACCTCATTTGGAAAGGGAAGTGGAAAACTTTTGGTAGGTTACTCAAAGAGGCATCCTTCCACCACAGAATAAACACTTGGGTGAACCACTCGTATCTGGTGGCAAAAAATATAGGAATCAACTCAGGAGCTACAATAAGGGCTGTAGCTACCATTGACACCGAGGTCACATTCTCAGCATTGCTCCTGGGAATTTTTTAAAACCCATTTTGTTTTTATGCACTATCTTTGAATTTGATAGATTTTAGGCAAAACTTATTCAATTTGGCTCAAATGTAATTGAAGGATTTCATATTTCTCCATCGCAATTACATCCTGACAGCATGTAGAAGGCTCTGAAAATGCATTTAGACCATCATGAGGGGAGATCAAAGTTCCAGGAAATACAATTAAATAGTTAAATTTGAAAAACAATATAAACATACGATACTACATATCATAATTTCACCTGCAGGCTGGGTTGCACTACAGTAATTTGGACTCATGACTTCAGTACATCTAAAATCCTTGCCTACAATGACAGTTACGGTATGTGCTTCCACCAGCACAGCAGAAAATATCCTCGTCCACCAGATGACTGCAGAACTATTCCCAGCCCTAAAGCAGCACCATGTATATTTTTTGCCTTCACAACAATAGGATATGACATCAAGTGGAGCAGGGAAGCCAACTCAGCAGCCACTTTTCACAGTAATTATCACTCCCTACCATGCTCCGTCTCTGGCTCAGCTAGCAACCAGCACGCACCTCTGACCCCGCTCAGCACTGTCAGACCATACTGTACATACTGTTTACTTTGCCCTCTTCACCCGAGTGTAGGGGAGTGCGTTAGTGAATGTTAATGCCCTTCAGTTACATAAAATTGCCTGCGTATACAGTAAGTGTGTCATATCGGAGGCTCGTGCATGCTGGCAAAGGGCTATCTAGGAGGTAATTTATAAGTGCAGCTCCTTACGCACAATGTGCTCATTGTGCATACAGGCCCTGTTTATAGAATGACCGCAGTGGTTGTAATGTTAGCGGCCTCCAAGGAGCCAGTTGTCAGGCCACAGGGAAGCCTGTTAGAATTATAATGATAGGAATAACATTCACTTTTACCTGCATTCTTAAGGCAGTGCTGGCATCAGTCTGAAAAGAGGGTCGTGTGCGGAAAATAGCGGCAAAGTCTTACTGTGCACTGAGTCACAATATTTTAGAGGCCATATATATTAAAGATCCTTTAACTTTTCCCTCCATAAACAATCCTCAGAGGACACATCATCAAAGAGAGACATAAGAGCAGCATTGTGGAAAAACTGAACTAATCCGAGGAAGGCCAGCATACCGAAAGTATCCACTGCCTAACACAGATTTACAGTGTATGAATATCAGTGTTGAGATATATTAGAAGTCAGCTTTGAAAAGTAAAAAGAAAAAAATCCGAAAAGAAAACCGTGAAAAATTTGATTTTCTTCCTCTCAAAACACTTGAATGTTTTTTCTTATACCTTGGAGCTTTCCTAAAGTATAAGGTTAAGAAATGCCTCTTAAAACACATCTCCTTTTTTTTCAAGTACTTTCCTTTTTGGTCTATTTAATATGTGAAATCAGAAAAGAAACTGTAGCTTTCTCCTAGATTCAGTGGTCAGTCTGTTTCATGGCTAATGAACAATTCTTGCATTCAATTCCCCCCCAAAAGAAAATCTGTTTCAAATATCTCTTGTTGTTTTTTTCTTCATACTATCCTTTTTTTTTTAAAAAAAGGGGAAGCATTCTATATATTCCCATAACAACTTGACATCCTCCATCAACTTTTAAAACAACACACACACAGACACGGACACTGCACATACTGTACAACTCTGCCGCTGTGCTGGAAATACCAGAAGTACATCTGTTCTTGCACCAAGGGTTTCCAATCAAGCTGCTGTCACAGAGCTCTCAGCTACCTTTCTGGCAGCTCCCAGCTTATATCTGTCTCAACCTGTCTCCTTCGTCAAGAGTTCAGCAGGTTAATGAGCACTCTTATTTCCCAGCGCTCACTTATGTCTAGATGGGATGAGAGCAAGTCAGAGTGCCCTCAAAGGCAAAGTCAAAAAGTAAAAAAATAAACTGCAATAGCCATATGAAATATAGCGAAGTATAACGGTATTGAAAATAAGTTCAAATGACTCTAAAACAAAATATGCAGGAAAGAGTCGGTGTTGTATTTTCCACAAGGAGCGCCTGCATAAGTGAGCCACTTTAATCACCAGTAGTTTTACACTGAAGAAGTGACTCTCCAGCGATTTGGAAATGAGTAGAGCTCATCAGTGCCCAAAAATAGCGGGGCCCATTAATTAGTCTCAAACAATGTTCTCCTGGTGTATTGACTTCTTTAATGGACAGAGAAGGACCTTGTTCGTATTCCCATCTAGTCAATGACAGAGGGCTCTCTGGGACTCTGCAATGGGTATTATGTCATCTCACCCTGCCCTTCAGAAACCGGACCTGTGCTGTTTTTCATTCTTCCTCTCCCTCATTTGCTCATTAACTATGTAGGAGTGAGATGAAGGTCTGGAGCAGCTAGATAAGGTTGCTCACAGACCCTCAACCCACAACCCAAGGATATGTGCTTGGACCTCCAATTTAAGGTTGTGTTGCTCTCGCATGAGCAGCAAAGCCTCAACTTCCAAGGAAACATGTTAGGCCTTTTCTTGTAGGAGATGGAGTCTGTCCTCTGCAAGCAAAAATCTGCTCCCCACCTCCCCCCCATCCCCGATCTCATCACGTTATTCAGCCGTGGTTCATTCGAGAAGGAGCAGACCACCTACCTCAATTCCAGAGGCGTACACACTTGGCATCTGACATACATGCACAATCACATAACTGAACACGCAGATGGTTTCCTCCTAGCTGCCTTTGTTTGACAATCTGACTCAGGAGGGAGCAGATTAAGTAAATGGCTTCAGGTGTTGTGGCATTATCTCAATGCTTAACTGACAACTACCGCAGTTTACAGAAAACACCTTTCAACGTACGACTCTGCTCTGAAGTAAGAGGCTGAAGACAAGCATCAAAATGACTCACTGGTCATATAAATACAGCGAGAAATAATACGTGTTTATGTGCCAAGTGTTCTGTTGAAAATGAAAATTTCCTCCTGAACTTCACTTGTCAGTTTTTTAAATAAATACAGATTATTCAGTCCTTGTAAATACCTGTCTTCTGAGCAAAGGTCGAGACTATTTAAGAGCTTTAACAGCTTTACTGGACTTTACTACCATCCATCATTAGCGGGTGTGCCTGTTTTCAAAGGATGGATATTTCATTTTAAAATTAAACTTTTCAGGTGTATGCCAAATCAAGATTTAACCAAGAATGGATCATTTTGTGAATTATTGTTTAAAACTGGAAACTGACCAGCAGTGAATGTTTAAAGAGTGAATTCATCCTCTCATCTAGAAGGCTTTCTCTGAGTGAGCGATGTCCAGGTGAAAGTAGATTAATAGCAGTATGAGCCTTATATTTTGCCATAATTCAGAATAAGCTGATTAGAATTTTTTTTAAAAATATTTTTTCATGTGCACAACCATTTTTAAATTAGTAAATCTATTTAGCACAACAATCACTAAAAAAGCAGACTAAACATGGGCTCGATTTCATTTTGATGATATCTCTGAAACTGTTTTGGAACACAACAGCGTTTCTTGGTTTGGAGAAACAGATGTGATGTTTCTGCAAATACCAATTGTGGCTTACACAACTGAAATAAACACTGCTCAATCTCTTAAAGGAAACTTTTATCATCCCTTTTTAAGCCACCTCTTTTATGTGTATTCAGTTGTGCTCATCTATCAGCCTAAATCCCAAAAGGTTACTCTGAAATCTGTGAATAATCTCGTCAAAAATAATTTTCGAAAATTCAGCCTTTTATGCTTTATCTTCCTATAATGTAACCTACATACTTTGCGAGGACAATACTGAAGGCCTACTTGCTTTGACACTGGCTACAGGCTGGATTTATCCTTCATCTTTTTTAAATAGCTCAGTGGGAGAGGAGGGTAAACTATTTTTCTCTGGTGGTTTTTCCAGTCCACTACACTCCTGTTGTAGCCTGCAGGAGTTCACAGAACTTTTGCCGAAAGTAAAGCCAAGTTCAAAGGTCAATAATACACTTTTTTTTAAAATTTACCTTGAGCCACTCCGATATCCACCAGGAGAAAAAGAAAAAGCCAGGACACGGTCAGCATCTCCGTAGAAGATCTCGGCACTCTTCCTCCTTCTCGGTCAGTTTGTGCACCGTACCCCATGATGAGGAGTCAAACTCCGCTCTGAGGCAAGTCCGAGTCACTGAGAAATTGCGCTCAAACACACAATTGTCGCTCGTTGTGCGCTGCTGCAGTCCAAATGATCACCCCTCAAAACCCCGTGCGCAAAAAATGCCTATGGAGTAAATATATCCAGCCCTGTGTTTTTGCACACATAAGAACGGTGTGACAGTTAATGAAATAAAAGAGGCGGCTGCGCCCTCCGTCACAGAGGATGTTGCATTAAAATCTGTCTCCGTTTGCGTTTCCCTTGAAAGGTTCACTTGGTTTGTCTTGAGATGTGGATCGATGTCTTGATGGCAAATTCATGCTCCGCTTTAGTCCCACACCAATATCAAAGTCCTCCGGTGAGTCCCCTGTCTGTCGCACCTTCCACGCGTGCAGGCGAGTGTGTGCGTGCGCCGCGCCTCGCGCTCCACTGACGGGACTGAACCGGGGTAAGGAGCAGTCTCTGCGGGCTACCTTGCTCCTTCAGCCAATCCAAGTGCTCCGGCAAGTGGCGGCGCTGTATCAAAACCTGGCCCGGACAGCAGCGAGGAATGGATGCTGTTTATCAATTATATGATTGATGGAAACCTTGAGATCAACGTACATGAAAATCATCGAAGTCAATGATGCCTGTAGCCTACAGAAAGAAAACACTTTCTTTTTGTTTTTTGGTTTTTTTTGCAAAATGTAAAATAGTCAAACTCAGTTTTATGAGTTGTGTTTCGGTCTCTCTCTCTCTTTTTTTGTATTTTCAGTAATGTTATATTTTTGTATGGCTATTATTGCAAACAGGTGCTTCCGTTTTCTGGTTACTCTGTGTTTTGAGAACATAAATCGTCATTAATTTAGCGCAGGCACTGCAACAGGAGGGCATAATTTATCTGACTGGGCCATGCACTCGGCCTTGTTTCTGCCACTCTAATTGTTATTTAGAAGTAATAGCATGTCACAAAACCTCAATAATGATCTCAGCCTAACCAACATACTCTCAAACACACACACGACTCCTGCTTTGCACGGGAAAATTTGTTTCAGTGATTCCGATAAAAGCCTGATGAGTTATTACATATGCATGACAGATGTCTAGGCAATGCCCCTGACACTTCGTGATTAATGTGAAATATGAGCTTGACACTATCTCTGCAACAAAATGAAACGTGATAACTTTGAAAATGTGAATCTAATTTAAGAGGCATGGTATTCTGCTCCCCTCCATCACCGTTTTTTTTTTTTTTTTTAATGTACAATGATGTCAATGGGCAACTGTCATCTTGCTGGCATTTCAATTTCAGGTAGCAGATGCAGGAAATTGCTTTTTTTCTGGACTCAAACTCTTCTTGGATGAGAAAGATAACTTTAGTTTAGGTCTCCAAATATACTACACATTGTATATAAGCTGTGTGTTTAATGAGGTGGAAGCCGAGTTTTGCCGTTTCATGGAAGCATAGAATCAACAAGGTGTTGTAAATGGTCCTCAGGGAGGTTTGATCCGTGCTGACTCCATAGTGATGCATTCATGCTGCAATCAACATCACATCATCCCAAAGGTGCTCTGTTTGGTTATGAGTGCACGGGCAATGGGAGGAAACTATCATATTCATTGAACACTTTAGAAGCAACGAGTGCATGTGAAATGACATGCATATGTCTATTTGAACAAAGAGTGCATTGTGACCATGAAGGCTGCATCCAGACCCTGTCACCAGTGTGCCACATCACAAACCAGGATTTCTTAGATTTATTCTTTTGCCCCTTGGTCATCTCAATGCGATGGCTCACATCGCCTCATTTTCTTGTTCTTTGCTGACTGGATTGGAAAGTGGCGTAGCCCTCTGCTGCTGCAGCTCATCCAATTCAAGGTTAAATGATGTGTGCTTTCTCAAATGTCCTTCTGCACACTGCTGCTGTACTGAGCTGTCATTTATTTGTGGCCTGTTAACTCCAACAAGTTTTGTCAGTCTCCTCAGACTTCTTTCATGAGCCACTGCGGTGCAGGTTCTGAAAGGAGCGAGTAACATCCTGAGCTCTCAGTCTGCTTAAGCCAACATATCTCTTTCTTTGTTGTATATATCATTTTTTTGTGAGCATCATTTGTGAGCTGTCCAGTAAAGCAGAGACACAGTGAAATAACATTTAAAGGACATTTACTGTATCTCAAACATATTTCAGGTTAGTTATTGGTATAGGTATATAGTGTTTCAATTCAATTTACCTTCTTTACCTGATATATCACTAAATCTATTACATTTCATTATCTCTTGTTTGGGTCTGAAGTTGTAGGTCAAGGTTTCAAATTGTGTTTAATGCAGTTGACCGTCATGATTTTTGGCAATTACCACTACTAGTTTGAAGGAGTGATATGCATTTTTTTTCTGCACAGACTGAATAAGAGAAAGAGGGAAGATGTCTCCCGGCTTTAAGGAGAAGATGAAAATATTCACGTAACCTTAAACACTCACTGCTGATCTGTGTAAGCTTTTGAGAAAGGATATGGCATGTGCTTCAGGAGTGAAAAGCCTGAATATCACAGAAATACTGAGGTGTAAATGCCCCCCAGATTGTTAACATGCCCCTTTCAGCGAATAACTCCCCTCATATCTCACACGCACACCTCTGGGAGGAAAGAAGCTTTGTGCACACGACTGCTGCTAGATGGATGTTTTAGTCTCACAGGAAACTTGATACTGTAGTGCATGACAACCCCAGGAGGGCAGCCATGTCTGAGATGCTGAGAGGAGTGTCTGGAGTGAACAACCGCAGCAAGCTAAAAGTCACTTAAATCAAATGTCCTGCCCATTTTACTGTAGCTTTCAGTTTAAAAGCACCTGAACCCCTGGACTTTATCTGTACACTTTATGACTATGCTTTATTTACGCGTGACTCACTGTCTGAGTCACTTAGCTGTTTGCTTAAATTGGAAGAAACCTCAGAAGATGGACACAGAGAGTGTGTTTTTCATCTCTATCGCTTCCAAAATGGGAATTGTGGAAAAACCAAAGTTCATTGAAATTATATAATGTCTGAAAAGCACAATATTGGGTGTCACAATTGTGCAAAACTTATTTTGGAACAGGTGAGAGTGTGCTTATTAGTGACTGTTGGATAGGAAGGAATGTGTTGTGGAAGCCAATCAGCAGTTCAACAAAGATTTAAATTGGCTCTGTCCTATTCAGGAACCAGGAGATAGCACATATCCTCACATGGTTTAAACACTTACTAACCTTTACTGACGCTCATCAGAATAGATCAAGTGGGAGATATTGGTGTAATTGCTTGTTTAAGTGAATCTCCACTGATTTAGTTGCTTTGTTTTTAGCCACACTACTATAGCTGCATGGCTCCAAGGATAATAATGTTGGTCGGTCTGCCATTATGGTCCAGACTTTAATATCTCAGGAAATTTCAGATGTGTTGCCATGAAGTTTGGTACATATATCCATGGTAACCAGAACATGAATCCTGGTGACTTTGGTGATACCTTGACTTTTCATGTAGTGCCAGCAGCAAGTCAAAGTTTTGACTTATCCAGTGAAATATCTGAACATCTATTTTACAGATTGATACCAGATTTTGTACAAATATGGTTCAGAGATGATGGATCCTGATGAGTTTTGTTATCTCTGGACTTCTCCTCTGCCACCATGAGGTTGACTCATGTCCCTCTCAGGATGAATTGTAATAACTTTGGAGATATTTTTTTTACCAGTTCTACATCTTAAATTGTCTTTTTGGTTTATGACTAACTAACTAACTAACTAACTAACTAACTAACTAAAACTAATGACATTCTCATCATCAACCTCAGCTGTACTTTGTGTTTTGTAATACTTAGCAAATGTTAGTGCTAAGAGATGAGGAGGCTACTCTCATTACTTTTCCATTATATACCTCTAAGTGATGGCCATGATAAACATCATTCCTGCTAAAAATCTACATGTAAGCATAGTCATTGTTTGTATATTAGCATGGTGATGCATTCAGCTCAAAGCCCCTCTGTGCCAAAGCACAGCCTCACAGAGCCACTGGCACAACTAGCCTCTTAGGCTGCATTCACACCAAATCCAGAAATGCAGCACCTTTCTGCAGGGTTGTGCGGAGGTGTGCAGAGGTGTGCAGAGGTGTGCGGAGGTGTGGGTGTGTTTTTTTGTGCTTTAGAACATAATTATGAAACAATCAGAAAATAACGTTTTATTTCTCGGATTCACTGCTTTGTTCTTGCTACCACAGCTCCCTCTCTTTATTCACTCTCTAGCTCACTCAACCACCGCTCTCTCTCTCGCTCACTCATGCTCTCAGCTCTCTCTCTCTCTCTGTTTCTCTCGACTTTTTTAAAATGAGTCAGGAAGCCAACAACAAAGTCAACAAGTAAACAAGGTTCTTCTTCCTGTGGGCGTCTTCGGTCTGATTGCTGGTTTACGTGATTGGCTACCAGCATGACATGGGGTTGCGTTTCAGCAAAAGGTGATTCTGGTTCAACCTATTGCTGTGCCACATGCGATCCCCACTCCCACAGCCTATATGTACTACCCCCATTCAAATGAATGGGAGGACTGTCATTTTTCCCACATTGCTGGATTTGGTATGAATGTGGCCTTAAACGCAAAACACACTGCCACCTCAGCGCGGCAGTACGTCATATGACACATCAATTGCCACCCCTAGCGCCAAGAGGAAGTGTCACACTGCAGCGCATCATCAGGAAGACCCATACACATAACTCTCTTCTCATCCATTATTCTACACACAAGAGACAGTGACAGCAAGAGGTGAGGAGAGGAAGTCAAGCTGCCACAGGAGCAGAGCATGGATGTATAAAGAGAACTGGATACAGGAAGAGCGCCAGGCTTTGAAGCAAATTTGACATAGCGGCCAAACCGTGTAATTACAACATCACATGATGCACACTGGCCCAAAAAGACTTTTTCCCATAGACTTACATTGTGAAAGAGATGTCTGTAAATCAGCGGATAAATCTTTTTGAGCATCACAACCCCCACGATATGACTTGTCTCACTATCAGAATTAAATCCGTTCGGTCCGATCACATTTCAAAAGCCTAGTAGAAGAGCCGCATGATTGAATTGTTTTATCCCCATTCAAGTTAGTAGTAGTAGTTAGTAGTGCGCATGCTCTATGGGATGCACAATGTGGAAGATCTAGGTACTTTCATATCCGGAAGTCGTTTTTTTTTGCTTCATGCGCCACTAAGCAACTTTCATAGGAATGAACAGGGCCCCACCTCCGACGCTGTATCCAGTTCTCTTTATACATCCATGGAGCAGAGGAGAAGAAGAGCTGCTATGGGAGCCGGGATGTACAAACAGGGAGCGAGTGGAGTTTTTGCAAGTGGAGTAAATAAAGGCACAAGTGAAATAGTTAAAACCACAGTGAAAAGCAAGTAACAAACTAGTAACTAACATCTACAGTCGGGCCAACATTGTATTGAAGCACAAAACAACTTTTTCTCTGAAAAGAAAAATGCATTTTTTTCAGGGGCAGCCAGGATGGAAATAGGACAGTGGCATGAAGTGTTGCAGGGCAGTGAGTTGACAAGCATCGGTGCGGTATTACATAGAAAATAGGGGCAGCTATTTTGACACGCACTGTTCGGTGACAGTGAATTTTGGCCTTTAGTCTTGCTACCTCATATACATATTGTTGAGGGATATGTTATTCAGCACTGCACATGTCAGATGTCCCATATTCCCGCTGAACACTCACAAGACCTCTGTCTCTCCCGTCAGGCTGTTGATCAATTAGACACAGCGACAGACAGTCAGACAGATTGATAGGCAGACAAACAAACAGGAAGATAGGCAGGCAGACTGATGATAATGCATAGACAATGTAATGCAGTTTCTGTGTGGGACCCACTCTCCAAACCCAACCCATCCCCCTCCCCGTCACCACACACATACACACAAACAGGCCTCGGCTTCTTTCTAATTTTAAAGATAAACATCAGCGAGCGAAAATGGAATTGGAAATTAATCACAGCTGTAAATTAAGTCACCTTTAGGGATATCCTTCTTCCTCATCCGCAAAGTTACAGGTAAATAGCATGTGCAGAGCTGCAGGATAGAGAGGAATCTGAATGATGACAAATGGCATAATATGATTTGCACACAAAGCAGTGGTCTGACAGTGAATGGTGGCAACGATAGTATGTGCCACACAATAAAGCTGCTTTCCATCGCTTTGGGCACACTTTACTGCTGCTCTTGATATCGGTATTAAAAGTGATTTGCAGCTCCGTATGTGGCAAGGAATCAAAACTTAATTTAGGCAGATAAAGATGCCATTTGGGAGGGAGATAAAGTGCTGCATCATGGGAGATGTGTTCCCCAGCCTGCTCTCAGCTCCTCACCCTTACAGCGCCCTCAGATTTACTAGCTCTTTTTTCCTGCTCCATAAAACAGCAAATCTGCTCGCCAGGCGACACAGGCAAATGTTAATGGATTCATTTGTCAAGAACCTTCCACTTATTTACAGTCCTCTTCCATTACCATCGCTTCTCCTGTTAAGGGAAAAACAGTGGCCAAAGTCAAAATATCGATTTGCCTGTCCATCACGACTGTGAGTCATCCAGTAAAACACACGTAGCCAAAGACACTGCTGCCACCAGGTGTGTGTTTCAACGTAACACTTACACAATCAGTGCACAGCCTTTTTTATCTTTTCCGTCGCTGCAATTATTGTAATGTAATATTAACTCAACTAAGAAATCTATCATATTTGCAATTGTTTAAAATAAAGAGCATCATATATTGGGTTTAAGCGTCATCGCCATTATCTGCAAGTGATATAATGAGAAAAAGTAATTGGTTGATGGCACTGCAGTGCTGATATTTTGTGTCCTGCAGACACAAAACTTAATTTCTTAGTTTCAAATCATCTATCTGAAATAATTTGCTGGACTTATAAAATTAATGAACTTTACACAACCAACTGAACATGTCAACATGAGGAATCTTTCATTTATTCATTATTTTTTTGGTTCAGATAGTGTTCAGAGAGAGGCATGGGGTTTTAAATATTTTACAGGGCACATCTCTTACTGAAAGCGGATCAAGGCAAAAATGTAAATTGAATACAATACACCAATGCACCTGAATAGTGCAACAGTCTTAAAACAGTTTTACTTGAAATTAAATATTTGTTGAGCTTCCGCGTGAGAAGCCTGAGGAAGGTTCATTAATGCTGTTTGTACTCAGCAGATATACAGTATTAAGAGTACTGGTTTTGTTTATACTTGGCATGCTGCAGCTCCTTAGACCACCAGGGTTGCTTCAGAATCACTGCTGACGCAAGCCAGACCTTGACCCTATGCACTAGCCACTGATAGTTCAGATTTCTTATTTGAAACACTCAGCCTGGAGGAAGGTGAGAGCCCCGCTGTGCCACAGACCAGATATCCCCTCCTTCAACACATCTTATATCTTCTCCACTGCCCAGATTTGGCCTCTGGATCAAAGCTTCGAGTTCCACTCTGTTTAGTATCTGTCCAAACCTTCCTGATCTGAAGATCTGAGCCAGGCAGGTATCACAATCCGAGCTGAAATTTAGCCAAAAGATTCACAACTGCTGAAGTAGCAGCAAGCCTATAGCTGTAGTAGTAGTATTACTTCATTAATCCCTCCCGGGAAAATTTCTTTATCACGGAAACATCAAAAGCAATGCAAGAAACATAAAACATAAGCAGGTCACACACAAACCAAGAACTCATACATACAGTATGCACAGCTAATTGACTGATTCTAGAAAGCATCCTGCATGCCATGCAAAAAAAATAGGGCTTGTGCAAAATTCACCCTTAGAGAAATAACAACAAATCAATTGTTTGTCATCTAAAAGTTTTCTCACTTTTCCCATGGAACTGAATGTTGACATGCAGAATGATGTATTCATTTTTGTTCTTCCTTGCTTTGATTTTTCTGATTGTATTGTTAGTTTTACCAGGAAACAAGCTCATTGCGCCTCTTTAGAATATAGTCACTCAAAGAAAACAGGAAAGCAGTTCTACAATATGCACAAGTCAGTTAAAGGATGTCTGTGATTCACTGTTTAATAAACACTGTGTATATCCTTGAAGACAACTATTTACTCTCTTTCCACTGCACACTGTGATTCATATCCACAGAGCTTTCTGCATGGCCTTTCCTAACTATATAAAAGCCTCCTGATTATCGCTTGATCACCCCGACGCAAAGGCCAGACTCACATGGCATATATACTGTACAGCGCTGCAGCATCTCGCAGTCTCTCATCTGTACATCTGTTTCATTCCTCTTCTTTTCCTCTTTCCTACTTATTCTTTTTCCTTTTTCACAGTCCCCACCTCCCATCCGGGGAAATGGTTTGGCCTTTCTGAAGTAAACAGGCATTAATCACTCCTTGAGAGGGAATTGTCCGAAGGACAGCCCAAGGCATTTGAAGGGGGCCACACAGAGGCACAGGGGACCGGGAGATAGATGCTGTAGGGGTGCGGGGTGTTATGGCCCCCTGTGGGATGTGTATAGCACCAGCTGATGGGGTCAGTGTGTCCACCTTGGGTAAGTGTGTCAAGGACATGAGAGGAGGCGGTGGGACTTTGGCTCGGGGTGAAATCCGCTGCTGTAAAGTGGAGCAGACAGAAAATTCTTCTTTAATTTCTCTCTTTTTTCACAAGAATACAAGGAGTTAAAACATGTGGGTAAACATAAATTAATGAGTGATCTGTCATGAATATGAAAGAGAGTGGGGGGAAAAAACATCACAGATTTTCACTGGTAAATGTCAGAAGTAGATCCACTGTGTACTTTCACACACAAAATTAAGATGTGGATGCGGTATTATTATGTATTCTTTGACATTTCAAATCTCTGATATTTGCCACAAAATCTTTTTCTTCTTAGTAGAAAGCCTCCAAATAAAGTAAACCCCCCCAAAGAAAAATGAGGACGAGTATGTATGATTTCAGTTTTTAGTGTACTGTGTGTTCATCATTAGTTCTGAGACAGATGAATAACACAATCTAACACAGTTTATGAACCATGAATGGCATGTGCAATTGCCATTTGAATCATAATCACTTATCATATTAAGTGGCTTTTTTATAGGTCTTTATGAATAATGTAAAATATGATATTTCAAATGATGTTCATTACAAGATCAGAAGACATTGTTGACTGCTAATGTAGACGTGCATGTTATTTACAGACTATTAAATGAGCCTAATAAGCAATGTATTATATGATTACATATGATATGTGTTGGATCGATATTCATGTAAAATGTACCATCGTATTATCAAAGGAATTGCATTTTACACTTCACTCTCCCTGCAATGAAAACCAAAATATGGGTTAGGGTTAACCAAGTCAAGCATATTCTGACACTAACCAGCTATCACTGGCTTTAGCAATCGAAGCTAATTAGTCCAAGTGTGCTCATGACATATTTTCTGATATATTGTGGCATAAAGATGCCGCTCACTGACCACAGACCATTGTCATTAATTATGATCATCTGCTATTAAATTAGAATCAACAGTGTTTGCAGACCACGATGCACTTTATACAGTCTAGTATTATCCAGTTCAATAACAGCTTTGTGAGAATTATTTGTGAAGGTCTAGAGCGGCATTTTTGCCAGCAAAAAGAATCGACTTTTGTCAACAGGAATTCAAGCTTAATCGACAGATAATCCAGAGAAAAAAACACATCCCATTACCGATGATAGTGTTTGATTTTTCAGTGATCCTTCTGAAGTACCGAAGCAATGATTTTTAAAATCCAGTAATATTGCCAAAGTTTAAAGATAATTATGAGGAATACTTGAATAACTAAAAACAAGTACTGCTTTATGACCCTTGACAGTAAGTATGAGAGGATGTTTACTCCCAAACATTCTCCTCAGCTTGAGGCTTTATATCAGTAAGAGCTGCTCACAGCTGGAGTGACTCTTTGCAAACAATTTCAATTTTTTCTAGCTTAACAAATGATCTCATCTCATATATAAACTTATATATAGAAGTGGGACATTATTATTATTGTTTTTATTATTATTATTATTATTATCTACCCCCACCCCTGCTGCTGGTTGTGATTTACAGTCCACATAAACAGGACTGAATCACTGACAGAAGAAACGTGGACTCGACTGATCCTCTTGAAGTTCTGTTGCTTGGGGCCTATCAACAAAACGCCAAGGAAGGAAGGTGCCCACCTGATGTCCCCACTGAAGCGTTTACCCCTACCCTCACTCATGGAATGATTGTCAAATATAATACAGGACTGTAAAACCAAATCCTATGAGCTCAAATGTCCCAGTTTTTCCAAAACAAGGATTTCTCCATACATAGGTGAGGTTTTTTTAGGTCTGCAAACTCCATTCTTTAAGGCACAATACAAATGAGTTGAATTTGGAATAGATTTAAAGGGGACATATCATGCTTTTTGTTGATTTTCTGTTATTTTTTAATGCTGTTATGATTGCAGATGTCTATGTTCAACATAGTCAAAGTTCCAAAACTTGTGGTGAACATATGTAAAAATGCCTCCTGCAAGTCAAAAGCCAAGGCTTCAGTCTGCTCTGAATAATTCATTTGCAAAGTTATCTCTCCTTCCTCCTTGTTCACACATACAGCTGTCCATTCTGTAGCCGTTCCATAGAGTGGGCCAGGAGCTACAATAACCTGTTTCAGACAGAGGCTAAACTGAGGGGCTGAATAAAGGGCCAGAATAAGTTTTTAAAAAAAGAGTTTTTTCAACTGTTAATCATGCTAAGATATATAAGTTGAACCCCAGAATATAAATATAAACTTAGAAATGTGCAGGATACGCCATCTTTAACTATTCCAATGAAACATTTGAGCTTCCATAAGTATCCACATGTTTTTTGACAAGACATAAATAAATATAGTGTTGCAGTCTTGATAGTTGTTTTTTTTACCTGCATTGCCATCGATGAGCTCTCTTGATGACGGTCAGATTTACTTGCATTATGTAGTTGTTTCTGGTTTGTTAAGTTCTGTAAAATTTCATGATACTATTCCAAGTCTTAAAGCCATTATAGCCTCCGCTGGTCTCCAGCTCGTTACAAATGTAGCACTCAGGGAGACATATGTTCCTCATCTTAAGTGATGCTTTAAAAGGTATTGATGGTTTAAAAGCAGCCACTAAGTGATCAATGAGGAGACTTCTTTGTCTGTTTCATGATGATGACAGCATGGTGGACAATGATCAACCAGACCAATGGAAACTCTTACATTAGGAGAAGTGCATCCAAATGTCCTCAGTACAATTGTTATTGCGCACATTTCGAACTGATTTGAATGAATCACATCATCCCCAATGCTACACTTCACTGGTGTTGCTATGGTAAGGTAAGGTAATTTATTTCAAAGTGTCATGCACCAAAAGGTGCCCAGCCCGCATGGGTTTACAAGACGCTACAAAAATAACAAACAAGAGCAATAACATAATGAGAGCGAAAGAACAAATATAATACACCTCCATACATGTCAATCAATGTCAAACCAAATATGAACACAATCCTGCTCCTTAGACACTAGAGCTGTAAAAAAAAGACGCATATCTGAGGCACAGACTGTACCTCAAACACATCAAACACAGAACTCCCTCATTTGCTGTTGGTAAGCATTTAACAAACTATGCTACGGTATAAATACAGTAGATGTGATAATATATGAGAATAATAAATCATTAGATCATGTATTACACTAATATTTTGACATTGAAATGAAAATATGAAAATATGAAATGTACAAGAAATCAGCATTAAAGGTCCTTTGCCTTGGGTGAAGTGACAGTTGCACAACTGTCTTGGCAAAGCGAGAGAAACACAATGATTACAATCAGCCAGATGGCTGCCAAGCAATGTTTGGATGTAATTGGGAAGGAAGGGAAAGGCAGATTTCATACTTAAAATTTATCTTTCATGTCTTTAATAACCTAAAGCTCCATAAAGCTGTCAAACAACTTGAACATTTTATGTTTCAGGTTTTTCAAATGTTTCTAATATTTATGCAGAGCAAAAGCCACATTTGAAGTAACCCACTGTTTGAAACCCTGCAGTAAAAATTCCAATATAATTGTACATTATTCAGTATCTAATAAATAATTTTAAAAATGGTTTTCACTGCCATTTTCACAGAGGAGTTTGTTTTTTTTAAAAATAATAATTAATGTATGTCTCTGATGCCCTCTCGTATTCAACAGCCATCAAATTATTAAATTCACAGCAATCTGAATCACTCTCATCTAGCCGTCTCAGTTTAGCAGGATCATGCAAAAATCCAAATTCCTTGTAGATGAGAGAAGAAAGCACGGCTTAATGTTCTGAGGCATAAGAGCTCTCCACTTACGCTAAGATGCTTTCATCTCACTCGTCTTAAAGTTGGCCCTGTTGTTCTTTGTTAGGGTGTGAGTTTCAACTATGTTTTGAACTGACAAGACACAGCCAGGGATGTTTGTACATCCAGCGTTTGAATTACGGAGGAGTAAAGGCCTGCTTGGTGATGTATGAGCAGGATGTCAGGTCTGTCTGTTAACAATGATTTATGAACGCTTGAGGGGGGGGGCAGTGCTGGGTTGCGGTAATGCAGTCAGACTCAGAAAGCTACTGTAAACACAGAGTATGACACCTAATGAAGGCTCGCACAGGAATCCATTACACCCTTTCACATTCCACTCTTATGATATTGCATGAGAAACTCTCTCATTCCAGGATAACAAAGGGCCAAAATATCTGACTACACTGACTCATAGTAGAAAAGGAAATCCAAGAAGAAAAAGTTCGTTTTCAGATCTTGATGATCAAGAAAATGTTGTATGCTATTGTAAAATATAAAATCTGTTATCTGGATATTCGTATGGTGCTCAGACCAACATGACAGAGTCATCTTGAGTCTGGTAGAAAGCACGGATCGTGTTCTCCTGTAACCTGAAGCTCTGGCTCATCAAAGAAATTCCAATAAGCAGTAGAGACATTTCCCAGAGAGCATCCTGTGGGGTTCCTGGTGGCAAGCAGCACTGATGTGGGTGGGGTCAGTGTGTCAAACTCCAATCCGGCCCCATTACTCCGCACAGGTCCCATTAATGTATCAGCCATCTGATATGCACAGCTGCAGAGCAGGGGGGGCGACATGTAAACACAAAGAGCGATGAACTCAGAGGGGGAGGGAGGTGGACATGGGGAGCTTGGTTTTACATCCTTGTTGCATAAAGTGCAAGCTATTACTGCTCTTTACCCCTGCAATGTAGGCATTGAAGAAAACTGTCAGCATAAGGTCAAATCAATCGAAGAACAGCAGATTTACTTTCGACTCTCTAGAGGTCATGAATGAGCGAAGAGAAGCGTGGAGAGAAAGTTGAAGTGCGTGTGCATGCTGTAAATGTGCATGTCTTTGTACCATTGTGCGTGCGTGCGTGCGTGCGTGCGTGCGTGCGTGCGTACGTGTGTGCATGTGTGTGTTTGCACTAAACACAAAAGAGGGCAAAAAGTATGTGTCTGTTCATGTGTAGTCGCATGGTAAGCATCCTTTTCTGGGAATGACCTGCTTGTCTCATTAATAGGTTGTTGCTGGAGGAGAACAATATGCAAACCAAGCAGGAAAAATGGAAATCAAAATATTTTCTCCTCCCCCCTTCATGGTCCCACACACTCACTGACACAACACACACGTAAACACATACACACACACACACACAGTCAGAGTGAATTAAATCATTCAGCCCATAAAGCACTTACAGTCCTGATAGGTAAGGGTTAATTTGTAAATAAACATGTGCTACCAACAGAAAGACAAGACTCACTTAATCATATTTCTTTGGCATGTAGGCTTTTTGTGCCGGTCCATTCATGTAAAAGTAAGTAACCATTAACAAAGGATTTTTTACATTAGGTAGCGATTTATTTTTGTACCTTGTACATACTGTATAGTTTCACAAATCAGTTTTAGTACTAAGCTTTAATGCACAGCAATGAGTAAAAACTATGCTTAGTCACTGGGGTAATGAAAAAATGAAAAAATGTCATGAAATATAAAAAGCAAATGTTCCTAAATCCCATTTGCGCAAACAATTTAGAACAACATATTTTAATATGCTCCAGACAAAATGCACCTGCACAATCTTCAATTTTGTATATTAAGGATGACTGAGACACATCAGACAGCAGTTCATACCAGCAACAAGCAAATGGAAAGTTGTTGTTTTAAAATGCACAGCAGAAGATCATGATATTGATCCTACCGCCGTAGGAGAAGAAACCAGACATTCTGTGGGGTGTTGATGAAAAAACAAAAGACATCTTTAATTCCATTTTTGTTGTTCCTCGGCACCAGATTGGTGCCCGGAGAGCTTTCCACTGGACCCCTGCTGAGATGGCTATGGCGGGAGAGCTCGGGCTTTCAGGCAGACTTCACTTCGGGCTCAGAAACAGGGGAGAGGGGATCTGGTGGGGTCCCTTCTGGGCAGGGGGCGGATGATATCCCAGGACCCCTGCACTGTTTCTGCTCCAGGTTATGCCGGCTATAGCAGGGGGGCCTCCCTTTCCAGTCCCTGAAGGTTCTTCTTACCCTCTGGATGAACCTCAATTAAAAAAAGGTCAAAATCAAACACAGAGCACTTCACCTCATCAACCAATCCTGAAGAGGACAGTGAAGATGAACTGCAAGAAAGGAGTTGTTTGAATATATGGATTTCATCTAAATCATGTGCAAACTGAATCCTGCCAATCTAGTGATATTGTATTTATCATTTACGGGAGGTCAAATTACATTATATTCCTAATTGTGGTTTGCTCATATAACACGAACACTGTTATGTGTTTCTGTATCACATATTTTAATTGAGACAGAATTCCTCTGTATTTCAATGGCAGTTGTCATACTGTAATAACATTGGTGGAAATAACCTCACAACCACTTTTTAACTGCAAACAGTGATTTATTTCCATTCTAAAGCACAAATTCTGAAAAAGTGCCTTTTTTTTGGAAAACAATGTTTAAAATGCAAATATATGCTTACTTGCAAGTATTTCAAGTAAATAATTTGCATTCTAACAGTTTGGCACTTCAAGCTTTTTCTGCAAAAAAACAGTTTGTGATAGCTACTGTGACCATATTGCAGTTTTAACCCTTTATCCCCACACCTCTTTCTGCTGTTGGGGTTAGCTATCTTGTAGGTACAAGGCAAACAGCGCTGGTCTCAATTTCATTGACACTGTTGCTACACTTAAGTGCAGTAACCTAATCCCTGCTGAAACAGAAGGGTTTCAACCTTAGCCAGCGGGCAGGGAGGGGTGGAGAAATGAGTGGAAGTGGAGGAGGGTGTTGTCACCGCACTTTACGACATTATGGCATACTGTAGAAATGGCAGGGGCCTCAGGGTCATTTAGATAGGGTTCCTCTAGCCTGAGGTGCTAAATTCAAAACCACATTTATTATCACAAAAAATGCTTTTCTTTCAGCATCTGCTCACTTAACTTTAATTATAGCTTCCTTTCAGAGGAGGAAGGCCATTAAGCTGGGTTGGGTCCTTAACTCTCTCTACTCTTAGTGCAGTGTAGAGCACTGTGTCATGGCTGGATACTGCTCTGATATACTGAATAGAAAGGTGAAATTTATTCTTCTTCGCTGCATGTGCCAGTAAACACTCAACAAGACTTAGCTTGAGATCTACAATCCCGGAGGATTGAGACAAGCATTTTGAAGTAGAAATTTCAAAAGAAAAAGCAGGCAGTGATAGGAAAGGCTTGGTCTGCAGCAGATGTCACTGTAAACACAATCCACGTTTTAAAGACTATACTGTATTTCGTTTTGTGTGTGTATGAGTGTGTTTGGATGCACACGTGTGCACTTTTGTTTGTGCGCATATGTGTTTATCCTTCTATAGGCACTTGGCCCATTTTTCCCTCATTGTGCTGTGAGTACCCCACTGGGGAGGAAGACGAGGGAGATTAACTATGTTTCCTGTTGGTGAGGCTTTGATGTTAAGTCCTCGGGGAAATGCTGTTCAGTCACATTTTCCCTTCATCTGCTGTGTGTCATTCAGCATGTACAACCACCTCCAAAGTCACCAAGCCCTTCATGCTGTTCGCTGCCTGCATTTAGAGACATCAGTCATGTTATAAGAGCGGCCCATAAGTTTGACCTCAACTTGGTGGAAAAGCTTTTTTTTTCCTGTTTTGTTTTAGGTGAGAAAATACAAGGAGCTTTACTGGAATAGGAATAAAAGAACTTTTGGTAAAAGCAACGTACAGAATTTTTGCAGACATGCCTGTGCATGACGCTGGTATACTGTAGTTATATTGATAAAAGAAAACTGCAAATGACTTTACTCCATGTGAATTATATAAAGTCATGAAAGCAAGGGTGTAGTTTTGAATATTATATTCATGTGGTATAGTTAGGTCTTTGAGCAAAAGGAGCAATTTTAAAAAGTTAGTTTAGAGTCAATTACTGTTATTTGCATTCGCTTCCATCAGGGGCGGCTCATGGAATAGGCCACATAGGCAGTCGCCTATTGGACGCCAAATGAATGGTACAGTTTTTTCTTCTTTTTTTTTTTTTACTGACAGGTGTGCTTGTATGCAGCTTTTGGATCTATGCATATGTTCTCCGTTCCTTTTACTCTTTTTTTCACCATTGATGTGCATGGGTTTTCATCAGGTTTGTTTTTCAAAGCCTTATTGGTCAGTCAGTTTTCTATCTCAGGCCATGCCAACTTTCTGGAGGACCGGGAGGACTATGTCTGAGCTGGAGGTAACATAGTAGCATTTTGTTTTAGTGTGAATTAATTTTTGAAGTTGTTGGGCTGGAGGTACTATTATTGCACTTTTTTGGGTGCTCCAATCAAAATCTAGAGGAGTTCCAATCTAAAATCTGGCTCAGGGCACCAACATAGTCAGTGAGTGCTAAACACAAAGCTGTGAAAGATACGGCCCATCACCAAATGAAAGTGAATCAGCTGCAGACTTGCTCTTGATTATGATTATTACCTGTACAATCCTCCAGAGCACATTTTCTTTTTTTAACTGTGCTCTCCACCAATATGACATGTAGGAGGAAAGCGACAGAAGCCTGTGAAGAATATTGTGTTTTTCAGTATGAGGCTTGAATACTGTACAGTTCATGTCAGAGCGTGTTGAGGCAATCGGTGAAGATTTAAGGCCAAAGAGTGAGAGGTCATTAAACTGAACGTTTAGTGGCACACCTAAAAAGGTTCAGGATTGAGTGAGGATATCCTATCCTATCTTGATCCTGTAAACAAAACAGAAATAAAACCCTAAAGTATAAATTTATACACAATACAGTGCTTTTCTCTTCTTCATTAACTCATTTTTAGGGGCTCACAATTAATTATAATTCAAGGAACATTTAGAGTTATGACTATAAAGCATTTGTCCTCCATGGCAGCTTGAGCGCTGTCTCGAGCTGTCAGTATGATTGACGATTGAGACAGTACATGAATTTCAGATCCTAGAGGAACATAAGGGGCTGGCAACATAAACAGGTACAAAACTCCAGTAATAGGAGTAGGCAATTAAAAGCTCTAAATGTAAATCAGCTTCATGCACCATACTGTACTCCCACTTTTTCTGCCTTGTGGATGCTGCTGAACTGAAAAGACCCCCCTCTTCTGCTTTGTCCAGCCCTCCTGCTCAGTCACCAGGGACTGGCTGGAGAAAAAACAAGCTTCCGGCACACTTTTCATTCAATTACGGGTCATGTTTAAATCTTCCAACCCTAAAATAAGAACAGGGAAATCCAGGATGGTGGCCAGCTAATGCAGACAGATAGACAGATACACACATGCCCTGTTTGGATATCTGAGCGTTGGAGTGAAGCCAAGCATGCCTGTGATCACCCCTTTTCACACATCAGCAAACGCTGTTTCTTCTGCATGAATATCAGCTTCATGTTCAGCAGATATTTTCAAATATGTGATATTTTTTTGTTTCCTAAGAGAGTATTTCATGGTATATAGTGAGGGAGTATGTAACAGTGAGTGTTTTCTTTATATTTTTAATCATTCCTCTGTTTTATTCATTTATTAATTTTGCAGTCTGTTCAATATCACTTTTAGATTTTACCCTCTGGTCAAAGTATTGATGTCATTTTTTCTCTTTTTGAGAGAGACTCCAGATTGGACAGAGTTGATGAGAGGACTACGATTTACCAGATGGCACATTGTGTGTTCTTGTTTCTTGGCAGTCTGACCCTACTGAATATTGAGATGAGAGACCAGCTTGGATTATTTGAAAAAAAAAGTGTGAAATTTCTTGGAGTGACTGTATTGCCTATCTGTCACCTTCTGTATTAGACTGATATGCAGTCACCGATGGTAGATATTGTATCGTATTGTTGTTGTAGAGCTGTAATTTGGTCATATTGATGAGAAATAATAGTAAAATGATAATTAAATCCTTCAGATGTTCTCTCAAAAGAGACAGTCTGATGGTAACATACAAATATTTAAAAGAAAAATGTTACTTCTTTTCTTTATATCAACTTAGATACAATTTGCTGAGCCACAGGTCTAAAGAGATCTGAGTGAAATATTTTTTTGTTCAATTCCTCTTTGACCAATCCGGCTTGAATGCTTAAATGATAGGTTCACAGATTTTCAAGTCTGTCTTAAAACAATAGTCAGGTGTCCAAATGAACATTGACCCCTTTTTGTTTTTTTCTGTAATCATTCCTTCTGTTCATACTAACCATTGAGAGATCCTTCCATAATGCACTTCCAATGTTAGTGATGGGGAACAATATCCATAGCCCTCCTTTCGTGCAAAAATGTATTTAAAAGTTTATTTGAAACTAATATGAGGCGTCAGCACTTCAAATTATTCAAATCAAGTCAATATTTTTTTTAAAACATTCTTTTTAGTGCCAAATTTCCCCTTTTCATTACTAACCTTCCACTGCAGCTCAGCAGGAAAACAGTTGGAAACAATGAGGGATTGTTTTACTAAAAAGACTGTAACTTTGGAAGATATCCACTTTATTTGACTAACTGACAACTGAAGCCTCATATAATATTTTCTCAAAACGAAGACTGTGGAATTTGTCTCTCATCACTTATATTGTAAGGGCGGTTGGAGGGGATCTTAGGAGAAATGATTACAGCAAGCAAAACATGTTTCAATGTTCATATGGGAATCTGACTATTATTTTAAGAAAGACTTGAAAAATTATGACTCTATCCTTTAAGTTTTAATGTAAGCTAACTTACATAGGCCTCGGGACAGATTGTATCTTTTCATTATTGGCCCTGGACCCTTCTATTAACTCTTAAAACAGTGTGGGAGACAACAGGCAGCTGGGCTTCATTTGGGCACAGATTGGGAACAGCCATGTGTTTGGCTGAGAGTGTGGGGTTGAAAAGATGTCGGATGTGGACAAGGAAGTGGCCCAAAAATAAAAAACTTGCTACTTAACTGATTCCCAGTGTAGAGCTTTGGAGACTATACATGATACAACAGCTAATCTATTTGATGCTAAAGGGCACACTGCTGTTCCAAACCAGTAAGAAAAACATTTTAGTTGTAAATTTTTATGTATGTAGTTATATCACCTATCTTTCGCGATAGTGTTATTTTTCTCCTAACCTTCTACTTTTTGACTGTCATTCACCGCAACACCAAGGCAAATTCCTTGTATGTGTGAACCTACTTGGTAATAAACCCGTTTCTGATTGTGATTCTGAAAACAGATTTGGTCTGGACATAGACGTGTACTCAGCCAAACTGTCTTGTTCAGAGCAGTGACTCAGTATGTGATGCCAGATAGAGATTTTACTGTTTATGAGATGTTCTCAGAGGGAAGTAAGGCAGTGGCTGGGCTGCCACCTGGAGGTTTACAGATGTACTTAAATTTCTTTTGTCATATCTGATTGAGTGAGATACATCAAAAAATGCTGAGATAATTTGAAACTGACAAAATGTCCAGCACATCTTCATTATATACTGAGGTTCACATTATATCCCAAATAAATATGATTTCTATACTGCAGAAGTCAGTAGAATACATTTGTTATTGTATGTTCATGACTATATTTGCACACATTTGGAATAGGGTTTGTAGTAAACATTAAAATGAGAATGAATGAATAAAATCAGATTCCTTTTTTCAATTCAGCAGTGTGGCAGATGTTGGACCAGTGAAATAAACAATAACAACTAAATGAGGATGGCCACACAGACTCTTTGTCAAGTTGAGCAGAGCCTTTAAATACCAAAGCCTTTGGAAGGGTCGGCGTATATTTCCAACTTTAATAACTCAGTGACTTTGCTCATTATGATTCAGCAAGCACCCACTGCATCATGCGCTATACTGTAGATGTACTGCACCCTCCTCTGTATCAGACAGAGTGAGCTGATGGGAGAGGGCTGGCTGTATGTCACAGTTAGACACAGTGGAAATGCATCGAAATTTCGAATAGGACACATGCTGGCAAATTTATAGAAGTATTAAACATTAAATGCTCTGATGCAATTGCGATTTCATGACAGGGAAATGGGATAGTTAATAACTGTCTCAGTGAGCAGCTTTCTAGCTTGCGATGAGCCACAATTAGGTCAAACTGGCTGGTGCATTAGCGGAAGGACAAGAGGCAGTTTCAGGACTTTTCTTCTTTGGAATGGGTGAAACGCGGCATTAATCACAGTAATGTTGCTGCAGTGGCGGTAGAGACAGCCCATGACGCCTTCTCTGCATAATATCCTAAAGTGAACACTGCGTTCTCCAGCTAATTTATGTACTGCCACCAGGGCTGTACAGTGAAGCCTTCTGAAGATGCTTATTGCTCTATAGCTCAGAGAAAGGATGAGAATACATATGGCTCACCACATAGAAACTTTACTGTATTGTTTCTGCTGTAGTTTTATATCTGCAGACTTTGATAAAGTCTGCATTGCATCAGCGGCAGTGGTGAATTGTGTGAAGGCTCTGCAAGTGTGGAACAACAAGGAGCAGGAACTGTCCTGAAGTTGTTTACAAAAAAAATGTAAGGAGATATAAAATGAAACGTAAGAAGTGATACCACATATTAACTTCAGGACAGGAAAAAAGCACCCAACTGTCTTTCTGTTACTGTTCTGCAGCAACACACTTCCTGCTCATTAATCACTACGCCATTTCTGTTTATTTATTACTGCTTATTTCCTCATTTATTTCAGTACCATTTAGCAAATACATTAGATAATGGAGTGTGCTTTTAAATGGAAAATTAACTGTCACAACCATTCACTTTTATGGTTCCCAAAATCTAGTAATTCAGATGTTATTAGTGAGAGTGAAGCTGTATGCATTTTCAGAATCATAGCAGTTGTTTTTTCCCATGTTGACATGTTTTAACATAATTAAATTAGGTAAAAAAGCTTCCTAAATATATGAATATATTAAACAAAACGCCTCAAAAAGCTGTTATGCATAAGACTAAACACACACACATATAACACATACATAATACAGATGGCAAGAAAGAAAAAGGTATATATGCAAAACTAAATCATCTAAATGCCTTATGAAAATGATGCAAATTTTCCATATTAAATGCGTTTCACTGATTCTTCAGGCTTCGTTGCAGAGCTCAGAAAACACATACCTCACTTATTCAGAAGATTTAGCTGATGCAAAAAAACAACAACAAAAAAAGGAGAAAAGACCACGAACACCTCATGTAATTTAATTTGCAATTCCAGCAAAATTAAAATAGCTATTGGTTGCTGCTGATGCTAATTTCCTTTTTCTACACAGTAATATGCTCAGAAAAGTCACATAGCCACAGAACATGGCCTGCACATCTTATTCATCTCGATTCATATTACAAAGCTGCTCCATCCTCTCCACAGTAAACATTAGGTGAGTCTGTGTCAGTATAGCAAGATAGCTTCAATTGCACGCTGCAGATGGGAAAACACAAACATAAGATGATGTAAATTGAAATAGCTCCAATAAGCCATTCCATGAGTAACAAAATATTTCACAGTATAAGAAGTTCCTCAATGAAGACGATCTTCTTCTCCGCATGTCTGCATGGGAGAGGACGATACAGTTTTTGCTATCCTTCAGATCTGCTGAAGCAGCAGTGTACCTCTCGGTGCTTCCCATGTCCCATGCTGACAGTCAGCCTGATATGGGAACCAGCAAGCAAGAGAGAATCAATTAGTGGCCCATACAGAACGGATGGAGTAGATTTAGAGAGGGGGGGGATTGGAAATTTTCTCTGGAAATTGTCAGTGAAGCAAAAATAATGGCGATAAGATGGATTCTTAACTCTATTCCAATCACTGTCAAGAATCTTAAACACACACACACACACATACGCTGCCACACTGTTCTATGGACAACAAGTAGCTGTACTCTGCATAAAAAGCTAATTCTATACTGATGAAATGATTTTGTGGAGGTGACACTGCAGAAACAGGCAGCCATTGCACAAGCCAGGCACTGAGGATAGAGTGATGATGTTTCTGTTATAATAAGACATTTTCATGTAATAATGACATTTCTCTCATTTCAACATTTTTTTTTATTGATATTACATTATTATGTATGATAATACAGGGAAACAATGTTCAGGTTGAGAAGATCAACAATATATATCATTGTATAGAGTAAGAACTGTTTATTAAAAGAAAGAAAATGAAAAATAAGACAAAGAGGGAAGATATGCGTCACTAATTAAGCATAAAAACACAGACTGTGGGATGGCGACATGAGAGATAAATGGAGAGAAAATAAAACATACTGTACCAGCTTATTTTGTATTAACAAACAAACATATTATCTTATCCTTTTTTCATGAGAGATCCTGCTCTTATTATCCACTATAGATGGTATACAAGAATTTTTGAAATGTATGGCAGTCGTACAAAGGAAATTACCAGTCTGAGCTCTGAGAAGTGGCATCATTTCTCATTGATCTGCTGGAGGGAGGCCTAGTGCAGAATAACAAATGAATATTCTACAATGAGGATTATATTCAGTCCTAGACTTGGCTCATCTGTGATCTGGAAAACCTCAACAGGTTTATCTGTGGCACTGAAAAATTGATTGAAATAATATTGTAACACTATACAACAAACCGTGATGTGTTTCTCAAATTCAAGGACATATCAACACTGGAACATTCAATCTCCTCTACGTTTCTCTCTGCATTAGCCTTAGAAATAATTCACTCTTTCTGAATGTACAGTATGTGAATTTCAAAAAGTCCAACTGTTTATTTCCAGCTGATGACAAAATGCTGAACAGCCATCACATGATGAATTGTAATGTGCTGCTCACCAAGGCTCTATGAAAGCATTTACTGCTCAGCAAATCTCTTTAACTGATGAAAAATTAGAAAAAATACATAACAAATAACAAACAAACACAAATTACTGAGCTACCACCAAACACACTCATGCACTAACACACACTGTCCATAGCTCTCTCTTAGTTACGGAACAAAAATTCATTAACTTAAAAGCTTTAAAAGGCCTGATTGTAACTTTATGAAAGATAAATTGATGATAAAATACTGTGTAGATTTCTTCAGTTGTGAAAATGATGTGTTCCTTTTGCACCCAATAAGAAACGATAAAAAAGGCACGCACATCCCAATACCCAATACAAAACAGCTTATCTTCTAATAATTCAGTATGTCATTATACCAGTATAAGTTTCTTGGAATAAAACATAATAAATTGGCATGTTGTGTTAACAAGAAAGTAACAAAAATAATACTGTGGCATCCCAAGAGGGCATGCGTTGCGGAAAGCCTCCCACCATGCACTGGAGTGACAGGTTTATGGCTATCAGTGCCTGTTTATGCATGTTTCTTAAGTATTATTGTGTTTGACCTTTGTTCTAGTGTTCCACTGTTCCTACAGGTGATCTGTATATTTCAGTGAACATTATAAGCAAATACAGCATGGTTTGATCATGAGTGTGTGCTGTTGAACTGGAAACTTCAACTGAGTTCTGTAGAAAGGGATTCCTGATGCTCAATATAATACTGTATGTTGTTATGACATATGAGTACTCTATCATAATAAGAAAAGGTCTTGTTGTTCAATAGTAGGATAAAATGTATGTGGTAATGACAAAGCTGAGCTCATCTATCTTACTTCAAAGTCCACTTACTTGCTTTTTCCAGGGTTAACGATCACATCTCACAGTCTTCATTAACAGATGCAGTTTGCTCAGTTGTCATAGAGAAGACCCAATGTCGTCATGTGACCTACGCATAGTGAGATGCTGTTGAAAGCCTTGAAAAAGGCCAGTAAGTGGACCATAAATTAGGATTACAGTATTTACTGCTACTTCTACTATTTCCAAGATCAAGAATAAACTTTTACTCATAATCAAAGTTGTTTTACTTGCCTGTGTCCTAAATGAATTCAATTATGGATGTGTAAAATGATCCTTCCATAACATATAAATGGGCATGGAGGGAGGTAATCTTTGTACTAAAGTGCACATCAAAGCTCAAGCTCATTACACAAAATTTGATGAGGCTGCAAAGGACGTCATTGCGACATTTTGTATTTCATAAGGAATTATATATTTTCTGTGACATTAAAGACTATTAAACTATTAACTAAGACAAATTAGTTGTACTAAAATGATCCAATTTAATTAATATTAAATGTGTTCTATCTTTTCATTAATAAAGAGAATAACTGGGATTTTCTACTCTTTCTAGCACCAGCACAGTGGTCTCTTCTTCCCAGAGAAGTAGAAAGACATACAGCATCGTTTATATAGCAGTGACATGACATCCAGATGAGTGGAGTAAAACTATAAGTGATGCTTTACAAGATCCACTAAAAGATCTAATTGTTGGCAGAACTGTGCACAGGAAGCGCCTTGGTGGGCAGTGCAGACAGCATGTCAAGCATGGTTGAAATGCAACAAATGAGTGTTAATCTTGACTGCACTGACATGCTCCGAAGCTTTGGGGATAACACAGAAAATGCTTGTAAACTATACTTGAAAAATGGCAATCCATATAATATCCCTGTAATATGAATTTGATTACTGAAATGAAACAAAAACAGTAATAGAGATGAAAAAGGAAAAAAAAAAAAAAACACCAAAATGATGAAAGTAACTTTTTAGCACCTGATTAATTGACACCAATTTGTATGCTTGGAATCACACATAACATTATGCACATTTAACATGTTGCATAATTGTAACATCAATTTATGCCATTCTTCATTCCTACATATTTTTGACATATTTTTGATCCCCTGATCTTTCTTCTTTGATTTTACTGGCTGTAGAAATCGTAATGTTGATGTGATTTTGATAGCAGTCTAGATAGTCTGCAGTAAAAATGATCTGGAGGATTGTAAAGCAAAAATATATTTTTAACAAAACCTAAAGGTAGACTTTACCCCCTCTTTCCTTCTGTGCAGATGAGCTAGGCTGGTGCTGTCTGAATAGCTAATGTGTTTATTGTATTTGTCAATTAAAGCCCCTCTTTGGGGAGAGCAAGCAGATGGGATTACAGCTGTGTAAAGTCAGAAAATAATCTTTTAAATTATTATTCTAATCTGTAGGGCAGACACAGGTCTTCTGGTGTGTGCAACACATAATACCACCCACAGCTATGTTTTATCATATGCTGCATTAAATTGTCATAAACTGCCCACAATAACAATAAACTGTCATTGTCATTGTTTCACAGAATTTGAACAATACGGATGAGAGAGCTATGTCAGTTCAATCTGTCCTTCCTCTGAAATAGAAACACAATTTTCTCTACTTTTTTTTCATTATCTTTTCTGTTGTTTTGGCTATCATGTTCATGCAGAGAGACGCACTGTGCTAGTGTGAGTCACACACAAAGATAAGTCTGCTCCATTACTGAGGGATAGCTCAAAGACTATCAGACTGTCCGCTTGCCCCAGCTTTGTTTTCTGCATGAATAAAATGCACAAATGCAGCTCAGTTAAGATTTAGAATTTCATTAAAGTGCAATTACAATGCATGAACAAAAACTGTATGCAAGCACAGTATTTAACAGGTTAACAGGAGTCAGGTTAAAAAAAAGGCACAAGCTGTTATCATACCAAGATGCAAATCAATAGTGATTTGATTACAATATTTTATGACCTCTATTTCACAAAGTTAACTAATGAATTATACAATTTCCAGTTCCAGTAAGTATGGTCTTTGAGCAAGTGCTGAGGCGCCAGTAGAGAATATGTTTTAGTGTGGTCTACATGCTAATGATGAGTAAATGGCTCCAGATCTTAAAGGATCATACTATGTGTGTTTGAATGATGTAGCCATTTACTACAAAGTGCACATACAGCACATACTTTACATTATTGCTGATCATTTTCCAAAGAGGCTGTAGTGTTTACATGTAATTTTACTCCCTGTCAGGCAACTATTAGTTTATATTAATTTCCCCTGGTTCACATTAGAAGTTTAAAATGAACTTTTAGAAAAAGAAAAAAAAACATGTACATTTATTCTTTTTACAGTTGGTTGAAATTACTTGCCAGTGGGGGTAGGGATAGAATTATTTGAATAGTATATACTATATTATTACACTGCAATAATGTAACTGACAATAGATATTTATGATGTTCATTGGGATGGATTGCCTATCAAAAGCAGGTTTCAAGTCATTAAATATTGCTTTGGATGAATAGGAGCCAGTGGCTACCTGGAAGGTGTGGAAAATATGAAGATCCCCTCCAGACACGTTTTAAGATATATAAAAATACTCTGCTTGGAATAATAATATGTGTCTGATATGGTTTTTCCACAAAAGAAGTTCAGTTACCTCACTAAAATACTTAAAATGACAGCTGCTCCTTCAGCCTTATTGAAAAATCCAGAATCTGTGAATATGCAAATATGTTAATTTCAAATGTTTAGGACACAAGAGGTCCCCTACTTCACTGAAAAGTCCTTTCTCAGTGTGTGAGTGTGTGTGCTTCAAGTTTCCACATCACACTTGTGTAAGTTGCATACTGGACCACGATTAGCTTCCAAAATAGTTGTCATGTCACAAATCATGCTTGTGGGCCCATCCTTTGAACTTGCATTTTCGATGAGCACAGAGAAACATTTCTCCCTCCGTAGATTTTGAAAACAGCTTTCTAGTGTCAGACTCTGCACGTACATCATTCTGTACAATGAAGCTCAAACATTCATGTGAAGGAACAATAATCAAAACACATTTTTGAGTGGAGGGGGACTTTAAACTGTTTAAAACCATTCGCTAAAAAATTTAAAATCATTGATATTGTCTTTTTAAGAGTGTGTGACGTATAGTGTAGGTTATAGATAGAGTGAGATAAAGATTCATTTTTAATTCTCTCCTGTGTCTAAATATCATGAAATGCCTCATAGGGTGCTCCTCACCTGATGTAAAGGGGCATGTCTTCATATTTATGGACATAAAACCCTGATATTAATTTTACTGAACTGGATTCTGTTTCAGTAGCCAGTTTGGCTATTCAGTGTGAACTGTTTAGGCACTTTCATCCACTTGGTTAGAATGGTTCATTTCCCTCACTCATCATTTCTCCCTGATACTACTCACATGTTCCCATTCCTTCACAGAGTGCTGGGCCTTTGGATTGCTCTCGAAACTTCTTTAGGGAGCAGGACTAAGACAGCCAAACTCTCCCTGCTCTACCAGACTGGGGTGAAATCCACTAATCGGATTTTGTGGCCAAACGTGATAAAGCTGACGCCAGGATCAGGCCAATTTACAGTGTGCCAGTTCTGTCTGTCCCATGTGAGCTGCATATCCACAGAGCAGCAGCTCAGCATCCTCCTCTTTAAAAAGATTTCATTACTATCAGGCCTGGATTGGCAGAATCTTGTGGAATAAACCTATTGTGAAGAGAGCCTGCCTCACTCGTTTCTACAGCTGGTGGCTCAGCGGAAGTGGGGGGCTAAGATGGTGCTCTTCACTGTCTCAGTGTGGGGTCCCTCCAGCAGCTCCACACATAAGTAGAGCCAACTGTAAGCGCCACAACACATCTGTGTAGATAGTGGTTGGTCATCACACAGCTAAGGACTGGATAAGGTGCATATATTGTTTACACATGATAAAGATAAAATGTTCAGCAGCCTTTAAATGATTAGTTTTCCTTGGATTGACAGAAAAGCAACAGGAAATTATAAAGCTAAATGATTCAAAAGAATTTACTATAGTGGGAGTACAATCTAAAGAACAGCAATCATGTTTTCAGTCTCTGGACAGAAGTTCCATGTACAGCAGACACAGAGGTGTACGGCACAGAGGAATACAATATATCAGACTTTGGATACACACACAATACTTGTAAGTAGTATAGGTTCATTGTTGGTTTGGCTCTGCACATGAGATTTGCTAACAATAAGAAAAGTATAGAAAATCACCCATGAAAATGAGCATGACATTGTGATTTTCATGGACAGAATCTCAAGGCGCAGCCGTAGGGAGGAGAGTGTCCAGTTTGGGGACCTCAGGATTGCTTCTCTGCTTTTTGCAGATGATGTGGTTTCGTTGCCTTCAACACACCCTGTGACCTCCAGCAGCCACTGGAATGGTTTGCAGCCGAATTTGAAGCAGCCAGTCACAGGTGCTGACAGATGACAGTCAGCACCTCTAAATCTGAAGCTATGGTTCTCTGCCGGTGTGATGGCCTCACGGCTTCTGCCAGGACTGTTGTGTGTGTGTCTTTCAGTGTTGCTGGTTCTTGTTGGGCTGGAGCTGGAGGTTATCAAGGAATTGGAAGCAGCTGGCCACTGTCTCCGCAGGTTGCATAAAACCTGCCCCATCTTGGTAGTCTGGCAGCTCCCTCTTCACTGGCACCATGTCGTGTTGTAGTTCTTTTGATTTTTTGTATAGTTTATTTGGTATTATCTTAGTTAACCTGGCAGCATGTTTTCCCTGCTAGTCCCATTTGTCAGAAATTACCTTTTTGTTACATTTGTTAAATTAACTTAATCTTTGTTAAATAAGATTCCTTTCTTTTAGTTAATCCTTCACGTGTGCTTCCTTTATCTGCTATGAACTCAGAGCTGGGCCATAAGACCGGAACAAGGTGGACTACTCCCTCTGGTTTTGGAGTGAGTTGCTGCCCCAAATTGAGGAGTTCAAGTATCTCGGGATCTTGTTTACGAGTGAGGATAAGATGGAGTGTGAGGTTAACAGGCAGAATGGTGCAGCATCAGCAGTAATGCGGGCGTTGTACCGGACCGTTGCGGTGAAGAAAGAGCTAAGCCAGAAGGCAAAGCTCTCAATTTACCAGGAGGTCTATGTCTCAAACCTCACCTATGGTCATGAGCTTTGGGTAGTGAGAGTGTCTGGGCTCAGCCTTACAGATTGGGTGAGGAGCTCACACATTTGGGGGGAGTAGAGTGGCTGATCCTTTGCATCAAAAGGAGCCAGCTGAGGTGGTTTGGGCACCTGGTAAGGATGTCTCCTGGATGCTTCCCTCTGGAGGTGTTCCAGGCACGTCCAACTGGTAGGAGACCCTGGCCAGAGGAGACTGCATATCTCCTCTGGCCTGGGAACGCCTTGGGATCCTCCAGGAGGAGCTGAAGAGTGTTGCCGCGGTGAAGGATCTCTGGGTTTCCTTACGCAGTCTGATGCTTCCACGACCCGGTCTTGGATAAGCAGCAGAAAATGGATGGATGGATGGATGGATAGATGGATAGGAAATCTCCACCCTTATTCTTTAAATGTTGCCTGTGGTTGTTTTCTTAGAGATGGTTTAGTGGTTTTGAATATGGTAATGAGTAAATTACAGAAATGTAGACATGAAACTTGAAACTTGGACTTGAGTCAGACTTAAGTCACAAAAGTGAGGACATGACTTGAGATTGTAACTGATTTGCCTAAGTCAAGGACCAAGAAAGTCCTAAGATGTCTTTGATTTTCCATTTTGACTTTAATGAAAGACACTTTTCTCTATTGGAATAAGCCTATAGCAAATCAGCCTATAACAAATTGAATTAGTGGATATTTAACTGAAATGTTGAAGTCCTGCAGATATCCACACAGGAACATGATACTTAATATGAATCAGGGCCATTAATTGCTGTTAGTCTTGACTCACTTGAAGCTTGACCCTATATTGACTTGATGTGACCTGAGCCATGAAAGCAGAAAAACATTCAAGTCTAAAGCCTTGACCAGGTAAAGTACTGTGACAATAAGAAATAAATTAAATAGTGACAGGCAGGCATGGCATGGCCATACATCTGAAGTATTTAATAAAGTGAAGCCGCTGTCTTGAAAGACCTTGGTCAGTACAGGCACCATTAACAGCTTTGAAAAGAAAATGCACATCCTCATGCTGATCATCAGAATTCAGAGACCTGAAAGACTTTCAATTGACTTTCAGTTTGCTTAAAACAGCTTTGGACTTTTCTTCAATATCAAGATGAACAACAAGGTCTCCCTCTAAGGCTCAACTGTGTTTCTCTAACAACACTTCATTATCATGTCCAACACCTGACTTTGAATACTTTCAGGCGAGACAAGTTTCTTATCAATTATGTACCTAGTAAGTCTCACTCACCAAAGGCAACATGTTACGTAACACTGTGAGAGAATAATGCAGCACAGGGATGTACTTGGTGTTTTAATCAAGAGAGAAAAGAACCTTCCAGAAACAGCACATTAAAAAATACACACAAGAAAATTTAGACCCAGAACAACAAATTAGTTTATAACACTGCTGGGAACAGCAGCAGAAGGTGTAGATCAACAAGGAAGAAAGGCTCTTTATTTGGCTCTTAGACTGATTAATAGTTACAGAATACTTACAATCTAGATGGGATCAGAACTGCAATTAATCACAGGCTTTATGGTAGATCTTAAATCAAGAGGGACAATTCTGGGCTCAAGTAATTTTTTAATATATCGCTATCATTATTTTTGAGTAGTTCCTATTTTTCCCCAAAGCCTTTTTTGAAGAGCAGTTATCTACTTAGCTGGAGTGCACACTGAAGCATCTCAGGTGTTGAATTAAGGGAAAGGGCATGAGGTGTCTGCTCTAAATTAGATAAGGAGATGCTTCAACAAATATCCTCAAAGACAATTCTCCAAAATCATTATAAATATGGTCATTACACCTTGCACTCAAGTGGCTCTGCAAAGTCATACCATCATGTGTATCATAAAACAGATAAACTGCAGGTCTTCGAGGAGTAAAATTACAATGAAGAAACATCTCTGCGCTATTAGCTTGTTCTAATATGACCAATTTTATATTGCATAAAATCAAAGGGAAGTATCTATGTAAGACCTTCCTAAAGCAAACAAAGCAAGAAAAGCAAAGGTATGGCTGTATGATATGTGAACAGAAGGACAGCACGATGGCTCTGACATCATTTTCACATGGTGTGCCAACTCTGCTGCCATGCACAGATTTTTGCCTGGCCCTGAAGCTCAAATATCACATGTGTAGATGCAAGAACCCTGTGCCCTGTGGGTAAATACACAGTACAACCAGACTGCACATTAATATCCACAACATATCGAGTAATATCCGCTCTCTGGTCCACTGGGAAAAGAGGTCTCTCTCTTTTCTCTCTTTACTGTATGTATATAAGTTCACAGCGCTGTATATTGTTAACTGCTTGTTTAGTAGACATGCCAACTTGATGGTTAATTACTGTTGGGCTAAAAAGAATAACTGAATATTGCAGATTCTAAACAAAAACAACTTTGTGTTATTTGCTAAATAAAATGAATGATGGCTGGAGGTTTTCAGTTTTGTTTTCTTTTTTTCAGTGGTGTCAGTTATGAAGTAATGCTGCTTGGCAAGTCATTCTGCCTTCTGTCTTTAAGGCTGGCATCACAAATTATAACAACCCAAAATAACCACAAATCTAACACTCTTGGGACTTTGCAGTCAGCTGACTGTAATAACAATTAAATGAAAAAAACATGGTGACCATGTAATCATAGCCAAGATATTTCTGACTCTTTTCTCTCCTCTCAGCCTGCTCAGCCTGTTTTATGAAATCTGTCCACCACCATTCCTGTTTTCCTCCAAATAACTACCACTTCTTTTGTTATCCCGGTTCCTCTGCCTCTCTCACTCCCTCCTCACTAACTGTTAATGATCCCGCTGTCTCCTTCAGTCTCATTGCCCCATGCCCTCTTGTGTCTACCTTCCATTCACAAACACATTGCATGTCCATGCTCAGGGGCGTCCTCTTTGTCATTGGCAGCGATGACCCCCACGTTCCCCTCTGGCACAGGGTCAATTATTCACTGCGCGGGAACCACACCTGTGTCCCTCGTGAATCTCCCCGACAACCAGCCTCCAGAAAAAAATGAGTCTATTACCATGGTGGTGCCAGGTGATGGATTTCACATTCGCTAGTGGAGTGCAGGTAAAAACCTGGGGAAGCCACTGAAGGTGACCTTCACAGCTAAGGCATCTTTACCAGTCGTGCGTGCAAACATACAGACTCCCATGAGAAAGTATCAAAGGAGGGACTGCAGCACTGGTTTCCGTGTCAGACTTGTTTGTTTGTTGTGGGTTATTGTTGTGTACGCTATAAACCTAAACAACCTTGAGCTGTGAATTCCTCCATAAGACATTCCCTGGTGGAATATAATGGCTGTGTAATATCTATTAGACCAATAAAAACACAGTTCACCAGCCTTTTGCATGGGGAATACACTGTTGCATTTGAACTGTGACATAATAAAACAAGTCTCACTGAATATTTGTATTGTACAGTTTGTACTATATGAATGATTCCTGTACTGTTCATTCAGACTTATATGACAAAAACTTGAAGATCATCATAAAAGACAATTGTGAACTCTTAAAATTTATTTGAAAGCTGCGGTCTGCTAACCGTGAAGTATCACCTTTCACAACACATTCCCAGTGCCCACTAGTGAGGTGGCATCTGCAGCGCTCAAGGCAGGATGGCAACCATGCAGGATAGCACCAAACCAAGCTGTTAGGCCTGCTGTCTGCTAATCCATTCCAGTGTGGCAGCACAGTCGGTGAACCCCATACTAGCAGCACTTCAGGTCAACAGATATGGTCAATACATGTGGGCAGAACATGTGGTCAGGACAACAGTGCTGTCGGACCGTGACTAACACACTCTGTGATCGGCTGGTTGCTAGAGTAATGTGTGTGTTTTTCTCTGTTTCTCCGAGCATGTGTCTGTCTGCCTCCCTGCCTGCTTGTCTGTAGCTACATGTCCTGGTGGGTACGTTTGAAGCTGTATATCCTTTTGTCTTTGTGCGCTTATGCATGTTCATCGGGATCATGTTGCCAGGATACTTGGCTGCCTACATGGGAGACAGGTGAGACATGTAGTGGGGACAGGCAGGTTTTTGGAACAGCCTCACCTCTCTGTAACTTTGGACCGTTGATGTATCTGTCTTAATACCAGCGTGCGTCAGCTGTCCTCAGCATGCAGAGGCACTGGAGTGTACAGCTCCAGTCTGCTGCTCCTCAGCATCACTTGTTTCCCAGTCGCTCCCAGGCTCACCAACCAGGCCAGACATGGCAGAAGATAGAAGAAGAGCGCCACATGAGCCAGGCTTGGTCACCCGGCTCTTGCTTTTGTTCAAAACCTACACCTGTTCTTGCTTTTGCAAACAAAATAAGCTATTTACTGTGGATGATTCACCTTTTTCTGTTTTTCTGTTATTTTGAAATTATTTTATGTTTCAGTGGTATATCCAAAGGTTTCACAAACACATTAAATTGTTGGTTACTACGCTGCTCAGGGTCAAAACACAAATTATTCCAATAAAGCAGCACTTGCCCCTCCCTCATTACCACCGCTGCCCCTTGAGCGATGCCCTTAACCCACAACTGCTCCAGTGGAGCTGCTCAGTGGCGGCAGATCAGACTGCGGTTGTACTGAGCAGCTTCCAGTTGTGAATGTGTGTAACTGTGTGAATGTGATCAGGGTGTTCCTGCAAAAGAGACTCTTCCTCTCAGTGAAAAAAAAAAAAGTGGTCAGTTTGGGAGTGGCTGTGGAAATGAGACCACACAGTTATGAACTACACATACTGGGGGTTAAGAAACACAACTGTGAAACATTTATAGTATGCTAGTAGTGTTTTATGGGAGGTTTTATTGCTCATCTGCTATGGGCAGGGTAAGTAAGTGCTTGAATTTACTGATATGTATGAAACTCTCATTACAATATAATTAATTGCACGGCTTATATAATTGAATTATTTACTCCTCTTTGGTATTTAATCCTCATCAAGAACAAATAGTGTTATTTTCCAAAATATGCATGTAGCTGTCATCAGTGCACATTTTATAATCTCTCTTACAGGCTGACAAAAACACATACTAGACATGTTAATAAAGGCTCTTACACACTATTACAAAAAATCTTTATCCTCTAATCTTGTCATAATTAATGATGTCTAATTTGAGCATGTGACTCATGACTAATGATCCTGTCCATTAATGAGACAATAAACATACGCAGTATCCGCCAGTGACTGTCATTAATCACAAGGAACAAGGTCATGTGATTTGGTTTTATTCTCGAAAACTGAGAGGCTTAGACACGGGCAGACGGTAACAAAGGCAAATTGGTAGAACGTATTGATTTGTCATCAATGTATTGATGAATAATCCAATGAAGAGGAAGGTTTTGAGTTATCAGTTAGGAGGGAACTTAAATTTAGTTTATTTAACTTGATACCTCCTTTGAAATATTTTAAAGCATTCATTTTGATATATATATAAAATTTTAGAATGAATTTTCCTGTGAAATTTAAATGTTATGTCTGTCGTCACTGTAGTAACCTTGTCTGTACTGTCAGGAGGAGGGGGTTGGGCTGGCAGAATTTTCAAGGTGTGCCATATCCAGTAGAGGTGGGTAAAACAGCACCCCCTGAAGGTGCAAAGATAAATGATGAATGTAAATGCATGTCTCCACACAAAGTCATAGCACACCCACTCACTGGTCAAAATTACCACTAGGTGTACATGTGAAAATATGCTTTTTTGTGTGATTTTAGAGAACTGATCCTGTAACAACTTAGATTTTGCTAATCTATTTGATAGTGATTGCAGACTCCAATCCTGTGTTTTGAACGTTGGTGGTGGGGGCTATCCTTTTATTTACATTTGGATCACAGATTGGGCCTTTAAGCCTCGTCCCTAGAGTTCTGGTAATGAACTTATGTGTTACGACATTTAAACAGGCAGGCCTGTACAGCCTCTCATAACTCAGAAAGGTTATTCTCTGGGAGCAGATATAGATAAATGTCAGCAACGTAGCGGAGGCTTTACTGAAATAGAGCACACACAATGCTTCCTGCTGATATTTACACAGCAGAGCCGAGTCTGAAGGATGCAGGGGGGAGGGGAGGGGGCATGGCCTGCTGACAAAACCGCTTCTCAAAGTAATTCTTGTCCAGTGATGGAATTTGAAACCAGAAACAAACAGAATGATCTCCTCAAATGTCACTAAAGTGTTTTTCCAGCATGTCATGCAAAATAAGCTTTGTTGTTCCATTTGGCTTTCATAACCTAAAGATCCATATTGCAACATAACTGATGAATAAAAAATTGCCCTAAAAACAAAATTTTATTCAGTCAGTTTCACTTTTTCCCCTTTACCCAAGTCATACTGACATGGTTTGTAGACCAAAACTCACCTCAGTCTGCTGTCATTAATCCAGAGAGAACCTGAGGCATGTCTCTGCGAGAGGTTACCCCCAGAACTCAAATGAGGGATGGGAGGAGGAAAAGAGGAGGAGAGAACAGAAGAAGGCCAATTTGTGTGTTAGCCCTAGCAGCAGGACAGGCAGGCACTTAATTCTGTGGAAGCGCATCATTATATGCACCATTTACCAGATGCCCATTTAACATGCAATAATTAGATCACTCAGTTTGGAGGGGGAAAATAGCGAAGACGTGGGCTACTTAAATAGGGTCCCTTGCCATAACATTAGCAACCCCCCACAGGGTCACTTGTCAAAACTGTTTGAGAGAGATTAATTCTTTGGTGAGTTGTCAAGGAGAAAAATGTATAGACTGGCTCTTTTTTGTTTCTCTCCTTTGTTCTTTGTTCTACAGTTTTTCCACTAAATGAGATAAACAGAACAGAATGGCAAGTAGAACAAATTCTTACACGATTAATAAAAATGTAAAAAATTGAATGCACATTAACTATCTTAAGGTTATGATTGACAAAATAATGAATAACAATGAAGAGGGAATGTCCTTTCATGTGAATTATGATGATCAAAGAAATTTTTGGAAATGCTTTTCTTTCCTCTGTGATTCATTTAAATTTCTGGTAATATGTTTTTCACATCTTTATGGAACAAACATATCCCATAATTGGATTGTGGCCTTTATCAAACACTTACTCTATACAGCGAATTCTCTCAACCCTTTGTCTTGTATATTGATTTCTTTTTTGGCGCTGGTCATCACATTTTTTTATTCACTTCTGAAGTTATTTCATCTCACTGTGAACCTGTCTCTCAATCTAAATAAATTACTTTCACATTAGTACAGTGTGTGACTTTTATAGTGCAAACTAGACAAAATCCTTCTTCACTGAACTCAGTTCTATTTGGCTTGTTTTAATAATGCCCATCCATTTCAGATGGAGAATCACTTCATTTCTCTCAGAAGCAAACCTTTCCCAGTTCATCACACACACGGCTCACAGAGTCCTTTTTCTCTCAACCAGGGAGCAGATAATAAACCGAGGAGCGGGTCTACACCGGAGTACAGACCCAGTCGCTGTCGTGTGATGGGCCAAGACCTGTGCGCTCTGTTGGTCTTGAGGAGCAGATGTTGAATCCTCTGCTTTCACTGGTGCTGTTATGGAGATGTTAATGGAGTCATCATCAACTTTCAGCCATTTCATTGTTCGTGTGTGTGTGTGTGTGTATGTGCTATGCTCCTTTCAGCTGAGGGCAGCCATGGTGCGCTGCTGCATCCCCTGGGCTGAGGAGAGTGAGTGGTACCTGAGGAGTTAAATGGCCTGAGGAGGACACGGTCCAACATGCCGCTATTGTGTAAAGCTCTATAGAACATCCTAATACAATGGTAGAGGAAAGGGTTTGCTTCATTTATGACCTGAAAATTCATGTTGAGAGGCTATTGTCATATGCTGACATCCAAGATAGAGGCTGCTGCAGTACATAAGATATACTGTAGCAGATATTCAAAAGAAATAGATGTGCATCAACAAGCTTTGAGCTGAGCAAAATGAGATCTTGGTGAAATCAGCCAGCCTTAACTTTATTCCCTTATCAGCCACTTAGTCCTATTTTACATTCTGCTAGTTCATAGCTCCTGTAAGTTGGCTCCATATAACAGCATACAGTAGACACTGGCTTGATTACTTTCTGTATGATAAATAATTAATATTCAGACTAATAATACTAACGTAACATTTTCAAAAACATCATATAGTGCTGTCATTTGGATTGACAGTAAGTCAACTCTTCTTCACTAAGAAATTAAAGGTGTTTTGTGAGTAATGCAGTCATTGTCATGTAAACTGTCAGTGTCAGCCAGAGATGATATACCCATTTAATAATAGAAAGAGCTTTTATATGACTGTGTTCCTGGGATTGGCAGACTTTGATTGGCTAGCTAGACCATTTCACTTTGCAGATAAAATGAAACTACCTTCAGTATAATTTATAGATGCAATTTTGTGGGAGCTCATATTTGATATCACTATTTGAAGGTGTATGTGTGTGAGCGTGCATGTGTCCACATGTACAAATTTAATAAATACAGAAATTGCATTTTAAGTCAGTAATTTGTAAGATATGTGATGCTCGATCTGTAAGAAAATGTCTAAAACTCAGGCTTTATGAACACGGATAATAATTTTTTCACATTATACGGGTCTCTCTGATTGGTCTATTACTGTGTCAATCATCCGAGATCACTCCTCAAGGTTAACCATCAATCACATGCACAAATTGGTGATAGTGACCCTTCCACTACACCCAGATCCTTTACATTATAAACGCAAATTAAATCAATGTCCATTTCTTAACATTACTTGAGGCTTTAAGTAACACAATGTATCTTTCTGGTCTTAGCAGTAATGAAGAAAAAGAAAAACAGAGACTTTGAGAAAACAAGCATGAAAGCCCCTACCCAAGAGAGTTATATCTGCCACAAATTTCACGCCAAACTGTTAAAATGTCAGACAGATATTACCACATAACAGTACATCGGTATGAACTCGTAATGAGAATGAAAGCTAATGCAGCTCTGTCTGCAGGTGGCGGAGAAGAGTAAAAGCCTCCAGGCGACAAGTGACACTTCTTATATGATCCATTAAAGTTCAGGAGAGCCTGTTTGGGTCACGAATCAAAGAGGAGGAAATTGACCAAAATATCTGTGAGGCAGAGACATTCATCATCCGAAGATAAAAATGTGTTCTCTCAATATGGCTGTAATATTTTACAGCCACATGGAGGACTTACTGTCTTACAAAGTCTGGTTCATGTGGCTGCAACAACCAGTTGGCAGGAAGCTGGAGTGATTAGAATGTAGCCTCCCTATAAAGCCATACATTGGTTACCATATTGTCAGAATTTGCACTTTGAGCGGCACCATGGTGGTTTTTAGCAATGTACTCACATACACAGTCCTTGCAAAGCTAAACCACTTTCAAGCATCTGAGCAGATTCTATAAAGGATCTATTATGTGAGCATTAAATGGCAGATTACATGAATTGTACAAAATCATGCTGGCCCAGAATATAATATAAACGTATGGTTTGCACAGGGTTCCCTTTAGAGACGCTGCCCTGTGGACCAAAGGGTCCTATTACTTAAATGAGCTCTATTAGCGTCTCTGTGGGGACCTCTGCGTCGACCAAACTCACAAACCTGCTCACAGACTCAAAAACAGCTTTTATTATGCCACCCCTCTATTGCCCTCCAGTTTCTTACTGATTTACATACAAATTGATCTTGAGGTAAATCAGATGTCACTTTTCTCCGGGTCACGGAGAACACGCTGAGATAATGAAATCAGGGTCCGCTGAGTGCTACACTTGCACAAGCTACCAGATGGGTCTCTCCCTTAATGCAATGCCTCAGTCTCTGTGTGTGTGTGTGTGTGTGTGTGTGTGTGTGTGTACGGGTGGGTGCAAGCACATGTTGGTGTAAATGCACGTACATGTGTGTAAGTTTGCGTGTGTAAAAAATGACTTAACATCTTCTATTTATTTTGCCAATGAAAAAGTAAATGTGTGTGCTCATGTGTGATCATTCATTTGACAGCTGTGTATAGAATACATGTTTCCCCCTGTGAGTTCAGGGATTGCTCTGATTTGCTTGGTGATTGCATTTTTGTGGTTGGAAACTAAGGTTTCTGTCTCTTGCTTGAGACAAAAAAAAAAAAAACCAACAACTTGTCAACACTGTAGCAGAGTGTCCAGTACTTTTGTTGTTTGGTGGTTTCTTTTCTTTATTTACTGTAAATTTAGCATACAAAGTTCTTCACCTCAGACCAATTAATCACTCAGTGAATGGATTCCTCTGTGCTTTCCCCCTCAAAATAAATGACAGACAGTTTGGTATGAAGAAGGAGGGACCACAGAGGTGACAATTACAAGGACAACAACCCGATGGACCATCACATCCCATTAATGTTGTCTGGGGATGAATTAAACAGCAAGGCAATATGTGCCATGTTCCTGTAATGGGTCAGACTGACTTTGGGGAGAGTCTAGGTGTGACAGATAATCAGTGTGGATAAAAGGCAAACATTGCACACATACAATCATTTTCAGCATGTTTTTTAAAGTTAAGCAAAATCTGAGTGATCTTATTAAGAATATTAGAAAGATTTGAAGGACCGTACCTATGTTTTAACCCATTTGTAACAAATTATACACAATTTTATATCACTGTCTATTTTCTGCATTACTGCATACCACAGTATGTTAACTGCTGAAACATGTTTGAGTTACACAGTGGACAATGCACTCAGTTTTACTGTTATCAAAGTTGTGTTTCTTGTTGTGGGGCAATACGGCTGAAAGTGTAAAGTCTGTCAGTGTGGTCATACTGCTTATATATCATATAGTATTACTGTAGGATTTTAATATCCTCTTAACAGAAACTAAATTGATCATTTTCTTGTTTTCTAGATCATCATAGCTCATGAATACGATGCTGTTCGGTAGCCAAATCTGAGATGTCAGCTGTCAGCTCCCAGCAGGCATGTGAAACCACCACACAGAGATAATGTAGTTTTGAGAAAAGCAAAATAAGAAATAAAGTTCCTTGTTATGGATTTAGCTATCCCATGCAAGTTTCAAGTCTTCAATTTTCATACAGCACCTTTACTGAATTGCATAAAAAGCAGCCTGGATGGAGGGAAACGGATCTAAAACATTGTGGTATCCTGTGAAAAATGTTTGGAGGTTGTATAAACCGTACACAAACACACAAATGGATTAAAAAAAATGTTTCCTTTAATGTGTTTTTGTATTGTTTAAATGCACATGTCCTTCAGAGAAAAAAGTATGTGCGGTTGACAGTCAAAGGAGGATTTAAAATAAATGCAGGAGACTCTGCAGACCTTCTGTGTTGTAATTCCTCTTCTTCAAATCATAAATACAATGAAAAGAAAAAGAGCCATGATGTGAGGCCCCAAAGTCATCAGTCAGACTGACAGCCTTGAAATGGAACAATACCGTGGTCTCCTCCCCTCCTGGGCGGCAGAATGTTTTAGTATTTGTTAAATAACTCTCGTATTCATGAGATAGCTTCCAAGCACTGCCTCTAAAGCCATCATATGGCAATCAGAGAGAGAGTGAAAAATTACTGTTAATGTGTGCGTTTCAGACCAAAACACTGGCCCATTACATGTAAAGTTATGAGTAAAATGAATACATACACATGCAGTGTGATTAATGTATACTTTGTGGGAATACATGATAAAGTTATAATGGAATAAATATTTCATTTCTGAGAAATTAATGACAGCATATTGTACATTACAGTAACTGAGGTAAAAATTGTTCTTGTCCATTGGCCTTTTTATTGATAAATTTTGCTATCAGATGAGCCTAGACCAAGATTCTACAGTTGAATGAGTCGGTAAATCTTCCTCCTTCATAATATTGTCATGAGAGGATAAGAGAGCTCATAATGGAGGAGTAGTTTATTTTACTCTCAGTGGGCAGTAGGGACAGTCTCCGGCCAGTTTCAACGCTATGAGAGAAATAAATCAAAGGAACAATAACAAAAATGACCGGAGACCTCTCAGGGGCCACACTACACTACTAAGGGTGATAAAGGTGAGGCCTGACGAGCTCTGAGCCAATGGCAGTGCAGCCTTGACATAATAAATTTAACACAAATTGCCTGCTTTAATTGGGTTCATGATCTGTGGACTGGAGTGTCAGGAGCCTCCAGTAAAAAGGCCTGACAAATGGGACACACAGAAATCCAGCACCGCTTAATGCTGTTATAAAGATTGAAAAAAAAAATATTGGAGACGTCCACAGAAAGAGAGGAGTTAGTGCCAGGCTTTGTATCACCTGGATGGGGAATACCAGGCAAGCCTTATAGGGACTACTGTAGTCTATGATACAGAGCTGTGGACCAGGAAAACAACCATACAGTTAGTCTAAAAGCTTTACATATTCTATCCATTCTGACTAACTTACTCTACTAATGTGTTTAAGATTTGGTTGGCTGCTTGTCAACAAAAAAGATGTCACCATTACTGCTTTTTCTGTGAACTTACCTTTGATTCCTATGATCATGTGAACAGTTTCAGGCACTGTTGAAGTGCTCTAAAGTGTTCTGATTATGTGGACACAACAAACAACTCGAGATCTTGGTGTGACACTAGCACTGCAATTAAGAGCTATGATGCTGTGCAGTCATGTGAAATCAACTGATACCTGCAACAAGCCTTGTAAAGTCATATTCATAGCTCATTTGTGTTCAGCTGTTGGCAACGTGCAGGTGTGTAGCCGGCAAGCATGCATAGCAAGATATATATGTGCCACATCCTTACATCCTTTTCTTTGATGTACACATGCATCATTTAATTTTTACATGAGCTGCTGTTTAGCTCTCATTTAAAGATTGTTATGCCTCCTGTATCTATAGTATAATTATTCTGTTCGTAATGACACAATGTCATTTCAGTAGGGTAAAGTGGGGGACCCAGTATGGAATTTGTACCCTCTTGAAATTTCTAAGAAATGTAATTTGATTCAATGAGAAACTGCATGTTAATTTGGGTCAAATGACTTGTCTTCTGGTTAAATGCTATGTATATGTGATCATCAGTAAAATAAGAAGTCCAAACCCAAATAAATTTACAATAACGAACAACAGTGTATTTGCTCTTGTTGAGTATATATAAATAATAATAATGATAGGCTTACCTTTGGACAAAATATAGATTATATTTCTTAAATATCTGTAAAATAGCTTGAAATAAACTGTATTGTAATGTACTACATGTACTTTGAACTGCATATAACATCATCCTAGCTTTGACCGGTGCCCACATCTGGAGAAAAAAAAAAAGCTTAAGTTCACATGAAAAACTTCAGATACTCCCAGAAAAGAAAGAGGGATGGGAACATTTTTAAAAGAATCAGAGAACCCAAACTGGCCAGCAGTAGGACAATCAGAGGCATGGTGACACACATCTGGAGACATGGGGGAAACAGCATGTACTCCTACGCCCAGAACCAGCAGGACCACTATGTGACAGCCTGACACACAAACCAGATTTGCTGGCCAAGAAGCCACCAGAAGCCAGCACATGCAGCCAATTGCACACATCTGGCTTCACACAAAAGGTCAGCTCAATAAGATGTAGAAGAAAAGTTGAGGAATGAATTTAGAGGTCTGAACAACTCACTTTTGTGGATGTAGATGGATAGAAAGTGATACATTTTATATAGTAATTCAGTAAATGATACCAGTCGTAGTTTGTGATTTGGTTGAACTGATCCTTTAATAAATAGGCTACTGTACAGCACATTAACAGCAAATACCCCCTGATAAAGAGCAGACTGTGTAATAATGATCATTTCCAAACAGAATGTGATCACAATTCTATATTGTTTTTCATTGCAAAGCACATCATGACTATTTTGCAAAGGCAGTCCGACTTCCACATTGTGCCAGCTATGCAAAGACTTTCATCTGTAATAGTCATAATATAAACTCTTGGTGTAGCAGTCCCACAAACGCACATGGAAGGCTACCAGCATTCCTCCTCTGCCCTGAGGACCAGCTCAATGTCAGTTTTACTCAACAACACACACATACGCACCTGCACACAGACAAACACACAGAGTCTGGACAGGAGTCCTGGGGGGGGGGAAAGGGATGTGATATCCCTGAATCCCTGTCCACTGATATCTTCCTCTGATAACTATGTGTGAAGGTCATTTGTCCCCTGCTTTGGCAAGACTCTCCATAAATCACTGTGGAATTGGTATGATGGGTATTCACGAAGGCAGCTACTGCCTCCCGGTCTTTCCCACTCCCCCTTCTTCTCCTTGTCGCCTATAACCCAAACAGATGTGTACAATAAATAATGACACATCTGGACAATATCATCTATTACAGCACACTTGCAGCACTGATACCATGTCTTCATTTTTTCCTGCCTTCCAGTAACTTGACACTTCGGTGTATTAAGTTGCAGTAGTCTACATCTGCAGTAGACCCAGGTTTAACAGAATACGCAGGTTTACTAGTGTTGTGAGGCGATTAACCTCAATTATAGGTAACATTACAAACAGATTTTTTATGTCAAAGATATAATAGAGTTCTATTAGTAAAAAACAATGTATAAAATTATTCTGATGCCATTTATTTAAAAAAGTCAGCATATCACCACACATATATACCTAATACACAGTGAGAATTGCTTTGGTTTAACAGCAGATGCCTGATGCTCATTGGATTACAGTAATATGGTTACACATTAAAGTCACTACTGCTTAAGCTTTAATTCTGACAACATGCATGTTGGAAAATATTTTCCAGTTGTCTCTGTCTGTCCATCAAATGTGAAATCTCTTGTGGCTCATTAGGTACCAGAGGTCTGACTTTCTTGTGCTGCAGTGTCTTAAAAAGTGGACCCATTGGCCTGCTGAGGACATCTAATTAATTCATTTTTTAACCTGTTTAACCTCAAACATAATATAACTCATTTGATTACATTTTGAGGGAGAATCTTTAAAGAGAATCTATTCTGTAACGTGAAATATAACACTGATTAGTGTTGTAGGATCCAACAGGGTTAGTAAAGGTTTAAGTATTCAGTGTTTAAAAGGCCACTGCTATATCATTGGTTTCACTTTGACACAGCCTGGAGAGATAATGCATTATGGTAGTGGGAGCTGATAATAAAATTTACCCTGCAATAAGTAAATGGCCAAACTTTTCAAACTTATTTGACAGTCAATGTTCAAGCTTTATTGTCCTTATACAATACAGGATGGGACAATAAGATGCAGTTGTAGCCCCCTCCACAGAAAATGTTTTTTAATTAGAAAAGAATACAACAAGAACATAATAAAATAGAACAAAGTATATTAAAGTAATAGAAATAGAAAGACACCTACATTATATTTACAAGGAAGATACAGTTACATATACAGTACATACCCATACACATACTGTCAATAACTGCTTACATGTATGTTTCCTTTTAAAACATAAATTGATCATTGGATAAGACCAACAGGATGTACTGAATAATCTCACATCTAAAATCAGTCCTTTGTTTAACCTCTGCACTTTGATGCTTTTGCCTTGTTTTATACACAACACAAAGACACACCAAAGGCACGCAACCAGGCTGAACCAAAATCGTTTTCTCACACGCTCATGCAGATGGCAGTTGTTATGTGTGCGTGTTGTGCATGCAAGCGTGCACGCATCTGTCTTTGTGTGTGTGTGTGTGTGAGGGCATGCCTGTGTGAATATATATACGTGTGTGTGTGTGTGTGTGTATGGGGCGTACTTAGAGCGGCAGGTTTGGCCCCCGAGGCGATGACAAAGCGATCAAACTCTGTGTGTCACATATAAATTGCTTTGACCTTTTTTCCTCTCACACTCATGGCTCGATGGCAACGAGGGACATTTTACCGAACTGGAAAGAGTGCTCAAGTCTGCAAAACATGAGGAAATGGCTAGCAAGGAAATTAACAGTGGTAAGTGTTTGTCCTCTACGGGGTCAAAACACACCACTCTGTTCCCTTGTGTTTATGCTTTGCCAATTTCCCAAAAGACATCTGAAAAACCTTGAGCATTTATTCCAACACTTTGTGTTCTGGAAGAGAATTTAATTTACTTTATGAAAACAGACAGTGTAATTGCAGAAATAAAATGTTGCTCTGTAACACAAATTCTTGCTTTAACAAGCAGACAGGTCAGCAGTGTTAATTCAGGTGCAACAGAACCGCCCACTCTTGTAGCATTTGTCATTATACCTCTTAACCCTATTAAGTAGAGTGGCCATTTTGTTTTGGAGCTCTCACTTGTCACACTCTTGACCACTTTAATACATTTCAATTCTTGATGGCTGCATAAGTAGACTTCATAAATGAACCTGTTGTCTGTGGTGGCCATCTGGCCAGAAGTCATGTATATAAATGGACCTCTAGACACTTGACTTCTGTAGCTATCGGCTGTGATTACTCTCTTGGCCTAATACAATATTCATGCATTAGAGTAGGCATGCATTACTTTCTTTCTCCTCCTCATGCTGCCGTCGGTAATTGAAATTTCTGAAGTGCGGCATGTTTAATAATGGAATTAATTTCCCATGCAAAGTGTATATGATTTGCCATGCACAGGGAGCAGAGGAACCATTTCCAGAGAGGAGGAGAAAATAGCAGACTGTGAGCCACATTGTTAAATTTATGAATTTATGATAGAAATAATGATAATAGCATTATTTATGATGATTTGTCTTTTTAATTTTGTAGATAATATATATTACATTTAATTGCTTTACTAGTGCAATGAAGATACATATAATTTACTGCAATTTCATTGAAAGGACTTTTTTGTAGATTAAAAAAACACATTTTTGGATGGGGGTTAAGGTATTTTCTGCCTTGCAATAAACAACTATAATAGCAAAGACAGTAGCATGACCATTATTTCAACAGGGAATAGGTACTGCACTACAGCCATGAATTTTGAAGAAAAAATTTGGGGGAAAGGCACAGAAAATATGCAAAGCGCTTTCAAATCAATGTAAAAGATGTGGGAGGGAAACTGAGCTCCTTGTGAAGGCTAATGATCAAGCTGGTTTGACCTCTCAAGCAGTTAATGTGGAACAGACTGTTCCTGGCAAGCCAAGTCCAAATGACAGGCCATCACAGGAAAAGAACAAAGCATAGCTTTCACAAGAACACCATTCATCGCGGCATGGCCATGTTTTATGAGGAGGCAGGGAATAAAATCAAACAGACACAGAAGTGGAAAGTGTGTGTCCAGCTTCAAACACTTATTTCTGATTCAGACGGGAAGTGTGCCCCTTTCTAGTTTCTGTTCTCAAGACTCTTCGCATAGCTTTGTTTCCCACCCACATTTTGATTGCAAAACACTTGTCCTCATCTCCTCCCTGTTCCATTGCTTCTTTTCTGGCTAATTTAACTGCAAAAAGGAATTTATTTTGTTTAAACACAAAATACATACATGAGTGCAAACACTGACATTAGGAATAAAACACCTAAAACTACCCATAGTGGCTATACAAGATAAATATAATGACTTGATTTGTGAAGAAAGCGTAGGACAAACACACAGTTCATTTTGCTGCTTTCCAGCTGACAGCAGGAGGTGAGGTTAGCGCGAGGGGAGGGGTTACCGCAATGAGAGTGTGATGAAAACAGTGGGCTCAGCACAACAATGTTGTATGTCCCAGCCAAGACATATTAGGCTAATGAAATGTTCACAGGCTGTAATTGTTGTAATGAGAGGACAGATTGTGAGGAAGGAAGGGTGAGATGCAGTGATGGAGGGCCGCAGAGAAGAAACCAGAGAGAGGAGAAACACTGTATAAGACAACAAAGATATAAAATTTCCAAAATATCATCTCTTCAAAAAATGAGAGAAATATGAGAAATAGTCTTGATTTACACAATTTGAGCCTATTTGATAGACTTCAGGGTTTCATTATAAGGGATAAAGAATTTTAAGAACCCTTAGAGAACCTTGAAGCTCAAACATGAACTTTACCTGCTGCGGTGACATCTTCATTATGAGCACTGATGATGGGATTTTGCAATGTCTCACTAAAAAAACTCAAATAATGGGATTTTCAAATGTTCCTTTTGTTAATATTTTTTTCCAATTCATCTACAGTATCTGAACATGCCTCAGGTATTTTATGAAAACAAGAAAGAATCTCACTCTGAACACAAAAACATATATTTCTGTTCATGAAATAAAAAAAAATAGCTACATTTAGTACGAGCTACCGTCTAGTAATTTCCAATAAATAACCTCAATCCCTCCAACTATAAAAGATGCCACCCACACTCTCTCTGACAATTCCACACTTCAGAAATGAACACAGATCAAGAACAACATCAACAGATCATAAAATGCAAGGATGCGTTGAGGAACACAAATAATTCAACAGGGGAATGAGTGGGTGGTGAGAGAAAGGGAAATAAAGTGAACAGGGGAAGAAACACAGAAAAGGTGAGAAAGTATCAGCGAATGACAAGAGTGGGAGAGAGGGAGTTATAGAGAGACATTTAGGGGAGAACTGAGTCAAATTCAAATACCCAATGATTACATCTCTTTACGTGTCAAGTACATTTCCATTTAAAGTGCTTGCTTAAACACCCATGAAGAGGTGTTCTCCAGCTGCTATGCACACAGTAATGACTGGGGAGTCTCCTAAGACCCTCAAGCCGTGCAATTGACGCTTTCTTCCTCAGCACATTGCCTCATCTGCCTCAGCTTTAAAATAATATATTGTGTCTGAAACAGACCTACACCTAAAGGCCAGATGCCCCCTGGACATAATGGCAACTTAAAGTTTCTATGTATAGAGTTTGAAAAAGTACGACTTTAGCGCCTCCCCACAGGACCTCTCAAAAAAGATGCTGTAAACATTAAATCTGCATTAACAGATTTTTTGGCCCCTTGGGGGCAGCGGAAACACAACATGACATCACTTTTTAAGCTGATATGTTGCGCTTGTCAGCAAACAGTTTTTTATTTACACATCCAGCAGTTGTGGAGCAACATTATCATGAGTTTGCAGTCGACCGCCTGGTGAATTTAAGTCCAGTATTCACTCTCTTTTAGCCCTGTTTTTGATCTCTCCTGAGACAAACATCTGCTTAATGCTCCACTATGTTCACCAGCTAGTTGCTAAATGTATCTGTTTGCCGTTTGATGCTGAGCAGGAGGTGCACAGTGGGTTTTTGGTGCTTTTTCTGCTGAGGACAGCTGCCTGCTGCAGCCCAAAACAACACAATAAGAGCAGTGACAGTTAACCAGAACAGTAAAGTTGCAGGTTAGACAGCTAAACAATGAGCTGAAACTCACTATAAAGCTCCGTAAAGCCAAGGGCAGCTGCAGATTGGGTGAATTCTTTGTAGGTTCATCACTACGAGCGACACCTTTGACATTACACATTGTCATTTGATACATTGTTAATATGAAAAATATTGATTATAGCCGCTTTAATGCACTACTATGCAGGAACACTGAGATAAACGGGCTGAAAACAATGCACACTACACCGATTCCACAATGATTGCAATAAAACTTATTCCATCAGAATAATTTGCAAGATGCTATAATCACATAAAATTCTACACACTGACTTTAAAGCAGCAATAATGATTTTTTTGCCACTTGGGGGCAGTGGAACAAGCTGTAAACACAATATTGACATATTGTCACCTTACAAAGTTCATATGACAAACATGTTAGCCAAGAGGTGACTTTTTACACAATCATCAAACAGAGAGCAACATTATCATTCATTGCAAGTCATGTTTCTTGCCACTTGGCAAATATTATTCTAATATTCACTCTCCTTCTATCTCTGTTTTAGTCCACACCACACCTCAGTTCCTGAGGACAATATCTGGTTCTGGAGCTGCCAGATGTTCCTCTATGTTCACCAACCGTGTGCCTTTAGTACTGTGCAGCTTACAGAGGTGGGGTTTTTTTGTTGTTTTGTTTTTTTGCTATAAACAGCTGCCTGCATCTGGAAACAACTCTGACTTCTCTGCCCTGTAGTGTAAACTGAGTGAGACTGAGAAACATCTTAGAGAAAACTTCCTAATCCGGAACTACATTCATCACAAAATTCCTGCTGACTGCATTGAGCATTGATAATTGTGTCACTCCCTACAGGTCCATGTATTAAAATGCAGCGCTGATGTTTGCCTTTGTGAAAAGCCTTTATTATTAAAGTGCCCTCACCTGCTAACACATTATAGCCCGTAAACAACATGAATGATGTGCTGAGCACTGCAGCCTAACACACATTTATTAAATTACACTTTTCAGCCACACATCAGCTTTCTCCTTTGATTCATTTCCTTTAATGAGTTTGCTGATGTAGACTGGCATGCTGTAATGAAAAGGTAAAGACAAGCAAGCAGGAGAGCCATAAATAAGTCTCAGAGCATGAGGAATAATGACAGGAGTTTAATGTCCAATTAGATTAAAAGGCTCTCTGACACAAAAGCAGGATGCTGAGTGCACTGCTCAATGAGCCTGTGAGCGACATTGATTAACGCTAAACGGATCTATTACTCTCATCCCTGGTACTGATCAACAGCTCTACCTGCCACTTCTCTAACACTATAAATGTGTGTGTGGTTGCACCTATATCTTTTCATGCAAATTTGTCTACCCGTTAAGTGGGTTATAGATTAACAACTAATGCCCAAAAAAATCCATCAGTTTGTATTTCTCAAGGACATCCAGGTTATTTTGTGTTTCTCACTGTCTTTACTTATTAATTCTATTGTGTAAACAAAAGACAAGTTCAGCCAGGTAAGTTTAGCAATCATTTATCCCTGATGTATGAGTTTCATAAAGCACAGGGGAGTTTTCTCCCTGTAAAGCCTAGCTGAGAACCGATAGCGCTCTACATTATTGGCTTTAGCAGAACAAGCGTGATAGTGGGATAGGATGTCCATCTATCATCATATTTGTTTTCAAACACTTGTCATAGGCTTCAGCTGGCATCTTCTATTTGAGCTTAACATTAGAGACAGGTTGCGGAGGTGTTTAAATCTGCTTTGCTGCAGGGGAAGGAAACCTTGTAGTTGTGGCTCCTCATTATTCTGCTGAAAGAGCTTTGTGGATCTTTTCTCTGTTGAGCAGAGATAAATAGGATGATGAGAGATGTCCTCCTGCGGAGGGGTATGTCAACACCTTTGACATTTTACACAGTCTACATTAACATTCACAGCTCACAGGATCTGGTGTGCACCACCAAGATCAAAGAGACAATATTATGTAATAGAGTATTGTATGTGTATAATGTGTAGTTTCCTTTGAAACTTGAGGTCTGAGGTTCCTCTCTGGGGTCTGTACAGTATTTATTATGGGCCAGAATGCATGTGTGACTCATTAAAACCACACATGAAAAAATGTTGGCTGTCTGCTGTTAGACAGTACAATGCAAATGTGCTTTAAATCTTTTAAGAGTGACATAGTCATCATTGTTCTAAGGCTCATTTTCTAATAAATACAGTGGGTGCCATGTCTCATTTCCACAATTTATGCATTGAGGGAATATTTTTCCCTCAGCCTACTGTTATACTAAACAGCAAGAAGGAATACTACATCTGGCTTCTGCCAAATGGCGAGGCGAGTGCATGAACTAGAGTGGCACGATGATTCGTAATGGGATAAACCAAACTGGGACAGTACAAAATCACAAAGAATAACATCAAGTCACTACTAAGACTATACTACTTAGTACAGTCTTACTGTCAGAGATTTTGTTAACCAAAAAAGTAAAACAGTTTGCAGCAGGCTTACTACCTTAAACCACTGACTGGCCTCATTTTCCCATACTGAATGAATATTGTAATGCCCAATACATAAAAATACACTAGTCATGCAGTTATTTGTAATGTAAAAAGGAGTATTGACCCAGAAAATCTAAAAAACAGAGGCAGCTACAGAAGTCAAGGCTAAATTGGCTTTACTATTAGATGATCATAGGTCTGGGGTGAAATTTTTGATTGTATGGCAATATGTCATATGTAAAAGGAAATGGTTCTATATTAAACTAAGAAGTGTGTTACTGCACACTTAACTGTAACTGTAACTGTAACTTGTGGAGGTAGGGAGACACCAGACTTCGGTCTCTTTGACAGTATTAATGGAAACTGTGTCATCAGTGATTTTCTACAGGGGAAAGTAGACACAGAGCTGAAAAAAGGTTTCATGAGGATGAACCAGGTAACTCAGGTATTCCTTTGTTATGCACAAGGATTACATCAAATTATACATTTTATAAGCTACTTGTCGTTGTATACATGGATTATACATGGATAAGCAAGCTCAAAACACTTTTTTATGGCAAGGTATATAATTATTAGACACACGTGTGTGAAAAGTGTCATCAGAATATTTGTGTAATATAAGTGTAAATAGGACCAATTTGCAGAGATCATTCATGGTACGCACAGTCCGCATTCAAATTCATACCATGTACGCTCATTTACATCATCTCATGTATTGCTTAATTATAGCATGCCAGTCACATAATGTTTTGATTACATACTTACAACTGAAATTGCTGCAGCCACACTTTCACACTCAACAAAAGCCTGAAGCCATACCCACATCAAACTGCTCTGAACAAAAATTTGATTGGTGCGAAATGCATTGTGGCTGGTGGTTTTTGAGCTTAGATACTCAATCATGACTTCCTACAATATTTATGAACTCTGTTTATGAACCTCTGAATCTAATTTCTGCATTCATAAAAATATCTCAAAAATGTGAGCTAGCATTTAAGTGATAGAAAATATATTTTTTTATGGTATCCAGCTTTGTTTTGAGGTAATATTTGTCACCAGATGTACACCAAATTACCTGAAAGCGACCTTGCACAGAAAGATTTGCTCCTTCTCTAAGACATGTCCTGGGTGAGTCTCCCATTGGGTATTGGGTTTTCTCAAGTCTGCATCAAAGTAGAGTTTAGTATTTTTACTCTCACACAGATACTTCATGGCAATTTGCCCATCTAATCTACAGTCCATATGTTTTGTTGACTCGGCAAGGGTTTATGACTGTGTCCCCCAGATGCTTTGCGTGATGATGCTTCAGGAATACTGAGGTCATTGTTGCACTGATTCAAGAACTCCATACCTCAGGGAAGCTCATTTTCAGTGGATGTTGGACACTGCCATGGTTGTGCTTTGTCAGCTATACTGGTTGTTATTTTCATGGACAGAATGATGTCTACCGTTTCCATCTCTGTTTCAAGAGATTCATTATTTGCTCTCTATAATGTTGCATTAATGGATTTATTGTAACTAGGGGACAGGAGAACTCCCAGACAACAGACAGGCACGCAGACCTGACATATATAATAATATAAAGAGTTGGGTGGAGTTGTGTCTGACCACAGTTTATTATTCACTCTTGTGTAAGCTCAGTTTTTGTTGCCATCAACTCCTGCAAATAATATCCGGTTCTTTATCTGTTAAATATTTGACATTTGCTTGGCGCTGGGCAATGTACAGTGGGTTTTTTTATAGATTGTTTGCTGGAAACAGCTGCTTGCTACTGCTAGCAATGGTGTTGATGAGAGCAGTGAGACCATGCAACCATTCACCAAAACATAACCAGGCTAAAGCTCCATAGATTTGCAGAGTTGCTTTATAATTCTCAGCAGGTGCCCTAAAAGCCACACACATCTTTCATAGTACACATAGTAATGCAATTTTATGTTTTTTAAATAATTATTGATCAATGCAGGGTTACATGTATCTAAGGAATTACATTATTAGATTATTTCTTCCAATCCCTTCAGTGAAGATCTGCACACTCTTGTATGCACAGTTCATGCACATTCTTTTTAAAAATGTGACTGTATATATTTGATTTCACTTTGTGTTGTCTGGACAACATCAAATTTTGGGGAGGTTTATAGATAGCCAAGAAAAAATACATCAATGTAATTTGTAGGGCTTCTTTCATGAAATGTTTGGTGATGGCTCTGGTTCTTCACTCCATTGCAGGTCATTGCAGGTTTATGATTTTGAGATGTCACAAAAATACTTTGTTTAAAAAGCTTCTTGCAAGGATTCTAACCTTGTGGAGTGTAAATATTGAGCAATCTGAAAATTTACCAGATAATTCTGCTGGTAAAGGGAGTGCAAAAATGGTGCAGTATTTGCTTTTAGTGCAGCTGCAGCAGAAAATCATTCAGCTACATTTTCCATATAGGTTTGAATCAATTTGTCTTTTTCACTCTTCATTAGTGTCTCACCTAGCTAATTTTATTGCTTAATTTAATTCTTTGCAGTAGATAAAGTCATACACACACCCCCACACATTTCTATATCTGGATCTTCCCTTCCACCTCTTCATAGCATATCACCAAGACAACTCCACTGCATAGTTTGTGTGCTCAACAAAGTTTCTTTCACTTTCTTTAGACACTTTTTCTACTTTAAAGTCTACTAACAGGCTAATTTCTGATAGAAAGACCATTTACTATTCATGGCATGTATCCATGTATGGCATGTAATATATTTTTGTTGGTGATATATTCCATATATACAGCACAAGGCATCATAATGAGAAGAACTAATGTCTGTCAAACCCTCAGTTGTAGAAGAGAATTAGCTTTGTAGTGGAGGAAAATCACAAGTTACACCATTCTAATAGCAGAAAAACTTAATTAACTAGGTGAGCCTTGGGGGCTCTTACAAAATGCCTCCCCAAGCAACAGCAGAGAGCAAGAATGACCCCCAGCTACAACAGACCTGCTTACTGATACAGAAAATATGATTGCTTTTCATATTCCAGTGAATTTTCAACATTTCCCATTTTACCTCAGGACACACAGTCGCTCAGAACACATTAGAATAGGTGCATTGCAGGAAAAGGGGCAGTGCATGTGGGCGTTATTAGCTAAATGAATTTTAATAAATAACACTGAAACATAATGAAACATAAGACAATATGGAGGAAGAAATTAAATGCTTGTTGAAGTATGCAAGACAGATAATGGGATACAGTGGCGAAACAGATGAGTTTAAGGAGGTGCGTAATACTGCATGTTCAATTTATATGTAAATCAATCCACCTAATAGAATGACCTCGACCAGGTGTCAGAGGATAGGAAAACGATCCCACCCAAAAGCATTTTTGAATTTTGAAATCTCATGAGCTTTTACAGGAACAGGGTGTCAGCCTGGTGCTGCAATAAACCATTAGAGAACAGGCTAATGAGGTGATTTATTTGAGTTATACTGAGAGTACTGCACAGCACCCACAACAGTCTACGCAATACACATTTGTGGCTTTGTCTACACAGGGAGCGCCCGTATACCTCCAGCGGGAAGCATGCTGCCCTTTTCACCCATGTGCGCCTGAGTATGAGCTGGATGGATGGGTGACAAACATGCCACTACTACCTGCCATCATTCCATGTCACCTTTTTGTCCTGTCGTCGTCTGAAACATAGATATTAAACGTCTGTCACACTGACCCTCTTTGTTAGAGAGACAGTAGAGGATAATCAGGAGAGAACAGATGATGTGCTGCGAAGCCCCCTGCTGTGTGAACTTTGACCATGCACGTACTGTGCACATGGCACCTTGTCTACCTGATGTATGTGACATGCAACAACTACTGTGTATCTGAAAAGAGAAGTGTAGTTTACCATTAGAAAGTCCTATGCATAGTTTAACAATTTGTTTTTGTTAAGAGTTTTTCTTTTCAAAATGGGTGTGTGGGCATGTTCTGTGGAGCAAAGGCGCTGCAGTCCCCCCGTCTATCAGTCACTAATCGTGTGGAGCAGTGGGTGGCCAGGACACCTGCGTCTGCTGCCTGATAATGAATATGATGAAGATGGATAATACTTTACCCTGTCTGAAACCCTGCTCTCAGCTAGGGAGTGATTACTGCGGTAATTGGGATCCATGGTGGCTGCCGCTGGAGATACTGATGATGAGACTGTCTCGACTAAAATGTAGATAACATTGACATTACTCATATTGGACCTCAAGAGTTACAATTTCACAAATCACCACTGACAACCTCGTAATCAAATCTGTGACCTGTTTCTCTTCTTCTGTTTTACTGGAGTCTCACTTTATATTTGGGTTGTGTAATGTTTTCATAAATCTGTGTTATATTTTTATAAGACGTCTTGTTTGGTTCAGGCTCACAAAGCATCACATTTGATAGTCCCTTCCCTAACAAAGTCTTGCTATAATCAGCAAGGGGTGATCACAGTGAAGCAACAGGACCTAAATGACTGTGAAATCCTGTCACCTTTCCACAAAAACACTTAACTGGAAAAAGAAAACAGCGGAGGAAAGCACTGATGAGATCACTCACTTTTTGGGGCCATTTGGATTCTCTGATCACCTCTGTCATGTGCCAAAGGTCTACCATATTGATTATTCTGCTACATGGGCCATCACCATACTTCATGCTGTTGTTTTGAAAGGTTTCAAAAGGAGATTTATGAAGACCCCAGAGTGATCGTTACCAGGTGGCCTTGTCAGGCGCCACTTCTTCTTCTACGATGAGGTTTTCTGGGATTCCTGAGGGATGATGGGTGTCCTCTAGGTAGTGTCCTAGTGCATAGAGGGTGCTAAGGAGGGGTGGGGGGGGGTGGGGGGGGGGGTGGGGGGCTGTTAATGACCATCTGCTCAGAGAGCAACCTTTTCAATGAAGACGGATGTTGGGAGGATCTGACCAGGGGGCTCCGGGCAGGGGTCTAATGACACACAGTCCTGTGTCTGGACCTTCCAGGTTGTCTGCCCTGTCAGCCCTCACCACCACACTAGCACCAAGACATTCATGTAGATCTCCTCTGCTACCGCTGCTATCACAGCACTCACAGGTGCCCACAAGCATGTGCTGTACCACTGAGCTATGATAACTGCGACTGACCACACTTAGACACTATTTGAAAAAATATAAAAAACTGTCATAGTGAGGCATTGGGTGCATTTAAGAGCCAAATGCAGTACAATAAATGGGCTGATCCATATTTTCATATTCAAGTGCAGAAAGAGAGGAAATGTGCATGCATCCTGAAAACTTTTAATGTTAGTCTAAAATGCAGAGTAGCTGCAAGAATAGCTACAGTATTGAAACTTAAATTTCATGTATTGATATCATCAGAGGTCATGTGAAGAAGCTCCAGATCTTGTGCTTAAATGTTTTACATGTAGAAAAAAAGCTCTCCTTTGTTAGTATTATATCAAGTTGGGTCATTATTATTGCCTAACGCTTTGTCATTGAGCCACATCATGTTATGGTTGAATAACCCAGATTTAATTGGATTTCTGTTCCTTAAATTAAATTCCCGTTCACTCTCGATCCGCGTCTATTTTTTGTCCAAGCTTCTTTTCATTCTTTGTGTTTATATTGAAATCTTGGGAGATGTCTCTGTTGATTTGGCAGACTCAGTGTAAGTCCTGTGATTGAGCTCTGGCGCTCCGGCCTCATCATCATAGATGTTTTTTCCTGAGCCGCAGAGTTAATAATATCCAAAAAAAGAAAGCGGGAGCTTACAGCACCCACACCCTTAGGCTTCACCCCAAATTTGCGCTCAAATTAAGAACAAGCCCGTGGCCTAACGGCGGATCTAAACACAGGGCTGTTGTGTCAGCAATCTTTTATTAGTCATCCTGTTCAAAAACACACAGTGGGGAAGGGAAGAAAGACAAGAGCCTGGAGAAGACATGAGCTCCTGTGTTCCCTGCTGTCCTTTCTTTTTTCATCAGACATCACTTCTCTGTAAAGGTTATTAGAGAAGTCAACTAAGAATGATGGATGGAGATGAAAGATGCTCAGATGCCTATCTCTCTCACACTCATCTTCATCTGGATGTTGGTACTGACAGAGGAGGAGATGGATGGATGGGTCTTTTCTCCCCTACTGTACTTCATATACAGCAGATGATATCTCCAAGAGCACACAGTTCATGGGCTTTTTAGTTTAGACATCTTAGCAAAACATTAATTTAACATTATTAGCTCCAAAACAACATGAGTGATCTTAATGTTTATCGGAAACTTTTAATGTATTCTCAGGTATGGGTGTGCGTAATGCTGTATTTGTCTATTAATGCACTAAGAGTATGTGAAGTGCCGCAGGCTAATAGGAGTCGTTATAATGAGGGATGATACCAATAAATTGATATCTCTTACACTCATTACAGTCCTCTCTACGGCCGCAGTTAAAAGGATTGACCCAGCTTTCACTAACCTTGTATTTGACTTGAACTGTCATTAGCAAATCAAAAGTAGATTAATTAATCACAGGTCCAGTGGGGTGTGCATTACCTTAAGTGACTATTGTAATATAACTTCAAGAGAAATCACCCATGATTTCTCATCTTGACACCAGAATGAATGCTGCGCTACTTCCAGGAGTGCTGATGCTGTCATCAAGAGGGGGAAAATGGATTCTGTAAGTGGTGGAGAGTCTATTAGAGCATTAATTCTGCTACAAATGGAGCGCTTCACAAATGGTCAACACTTGTGTCTCATCTAGACCTCTTCAAGTCTTTTCTTCGCTCTGCTACACCTATTTTACCACCTTCTCTGCCTCTTTTCCTCACATCCTTTCCTTAAAACATACCGTACTCCTGTGTAAAAGATGCAGAGGAAAAAAAAGAGAAGTGACATGTTGTTTCAGTTTGACCGAGAGAGTTGTAAACTGTAAATGTTATCCGGCGTGAGCATATACATGAAAGCACTGCTCCAAGTGTCAGTGTTTGTCATTGACAACAAGAACGAGTGGCTGTTGTTGTTCTGCCTCGAGCTCAGACGGTCTTCCATCCTGTTACACTCTGACATTGGGAAACACACCGTGACTCACTTAGTCGAAGGAAGAAGAGGCCAAATCACAGCGGGACTTGTGGATCACTGCTTGAAGCAAGCAAGATCCCTGGAAGATGTCAAGTATTTTATATAATCATGTAAACAAGCAGCAGTCTTATCTTCATGACCTTCACAAGCATCAGTCCCTGTCCTTTTCTTACATTTTTCTTCGTATCCTTTTTTCCCCGTATCTGAATTCTTTTTAGTGTCATTAATTGTGTTGCAAACAACCCACCGGTGTACTAATAGTATCCCCTGCTGGCAAGAGAGGGAACATATCACACACACAATAACAGATGGTATAGAGATGGTATTCTACAGCACATTCCTGTTTCAGAAAAGAAAGCAATTAAAGTTTTTTTTTAAAGAGGATTATAATTAGGAAAATAACAATGAAAATTACATTGTGATGAACTGAAAACACTGAATGAATTTGTATTCTACTTAGTTGCTTTTACAGGCTGGGAGTGCAGTAATTAATTGTTACCCCTGCAGAACCACCAGAGGTCACTACTACTTTAAATTCAAAGCCGCTATCTTTTATCTGAAATCTCAAGGGATCAGTCTTGGTCATCAAATGACTACAGTACAATCCATAGCTCCAAATAATCCTACCTTTTTTTATAAACAACAGAGCAAGGATAAATGAATTCCATATTTTTAGATAATACAGTGAAATGCCTCTAAGACATGAGAAGTCACTGCACCTTACACTGCTACAATCCACCATCCTGATCAATGCAAATTCTCAGAAGCCATTATGACTGACTGTATAATCCTATTAGTCATCCATCACTCAAGACACAGTAGTCTGCATTGTCTACTTACAAATGTATTTCCATCTAGTGGATTCTGTCTGTCAAACTATAAATTCCTCATTATAACAGATTGTGGAGCGTGCAGGGCCCCTCCTCCATGTATGCTCCCAAAGAATAGCTACCTTCCCTCCTCCTATAAACATGCTGGTTTCCATGCCAACCTGGAGCAGGATCCACAGAGCAAACACTCCAGCAGCCAGGAGAAAAGTGTCTAACAATGGGGTCTGAGCTGAGGTTGGAGGGTTAGAGGAGCAGGAGGAGGAGAAGAGTGTTGGGGGGGAACAGAGCAGGTAGCCAATTCATGCAACACAAAGTCGCAAGCAAGACTCAAATTATGAATTTGTAGAAATGAAAGAACGATGTACACTAAAACCTTTATCAAACATGAAAATTAAAGTGTGTCTGCAGTTTCAAATAGCCCCAGTATGTCATGAGGTGCAATAATTGCAGAATGAATTGATTGATTACATTTTCCTTCCTTTTCAGAGTAGATTTTTAACATTTTTCAATTTTACTAAGAATAAAAACATGTAAATATATTAGATTAAAGTACACTTAACATGTATTCATCATCATCAAGCTAGGCCACTGTGAGGCAGGATTCACTCCCTAAAGCCTTTACTCGCTGGATCACTGTATATGTGCAAGATGTTGAACACTGTAGTTATTTTATACCCAAAAGTCTTTTACCTTACCACCACAGATTTGTTGTTTCTAATGCTGCAGTTACATCATGTAGCCTGAAGCCACTGTAAAAATGCAACGTATTAAATAACTGCATTTTTTTTAATTAGGGGAAAGGCAAATGTAAGTAGAAATGGCACAAAAAAGGAAGTAGGGATTTAAAATGATTCTTTCCAGAAATGTAAATTAATTAGTTATTAAAAATAATATCCTTATGAATGTATTACTAAGCTAGGAACACCTGTGAAATTCATGACATAACAAACTTGTCATGCATGTGCAAACAAATGACATATAATAGGCTACAGTAGGAGACCTGTTACTAACCCCAAAAAATCTTTAATTATTTACTGTTAAGGTCCACTCAGTTTAAAATGACGTCGTCCACATAAAACCGTGTCAAGGGCAAAAGGGTAATCGGGGAAAGAAAAGAAGTTCCTGGAAACAGAGGAGTGAGGTGGGACGTTCAAACTGAAAAGATTCCTCAGAGGCGTGACTTCTCTGCTCAGTGCACACCCATAACAAACTCTGAGAGAAACACGACAGTTGATCCTCCTGGTGTTCTCCAGATTACATTCACAGCTCGGTGGACTGAAGGAGCCATTCATCCTGACATGTCACTTTGGGAAAAGTGTTTGCGACAACAACAATAGGTGAGTGAACAAGCCATCGACAATAGAAGTGTGAAGAAAAACTTGTCTGCAAAGGTCACATTTTTTTACTGTTTGAAAATAGTCCTAAAGGACTTTTTTAATATTAAATTCTTATTAGATTACTTTGTGTCCCTACTACTTATATGGCTAATACTGAAAACACAGAATTGTATTATGATTTTTTAAAGTTTTGTATTCTCTTATGGTGGTAGCCTATATGTTGGCAAGCATTTATTGATATATTTTAAAGCCTGAAATAGTTTTATCCTAGTACAAACAAGACACACTTTTTTTTCTTTTTTGAGTGTTTTTCTACAGGTTTAGGGTTCAAAGTACAAAGACTGTATGTGGTTTAATATTACATTTCCTGTTTTGCAATTCCATACTTTGCTGATGCTGCCTTCCTTGTTTGAGGACTGTATAATTCATGTTGTCTTGTGTTTGAATCATCTCTTACTGTAGCCATGAGCCATGGACTAACAGCTCCTGTGTAAAGAAAATACAACTACTTGAACTGACTTCTTCATGGGCACAGAGCTCCTGACAAATCTGCATATCAGCCATGAGCGGAAAGGGTTGTCAGCTCCTGGTGTCTCCGTGTAGCGTGTCCCCATCACTGAGTGTGATCAGAGGGCATCAGTCCCAATCCATCAGGATACCCGTGTCTTCCCCCCAACAGTCTAATCTTAGTCCCTCCTCTGGGATGGAGAAAGTGAAAAGAGGGACTGTCCACTCTTTAGCTTCTGGGAAACATAGTGAAAACCATGCTGTCCTGCCAACCCTGAACCTCCGCAGACAGGTGTTGATCAATGGGAAACATCTAACAATGCCGACTCCATCTCAGTACCAGCAAGTACCTACTCTTCATCCTCCAACCACAACAGTGACGACTACCATTCAGACAGGACTCTGCTCCTCTAACAACAGCTTCAAAGGTAAAAACAAAGGTCAACAAAGGTTACAAATATCCAATCAACCCAGGGCCTGTGAGCAAAATGCAAGAGTAACTTTACTCTCCAGAGCAGTAGTTTAATACTGCAGTATTCATGCTCAAACAAAATCTGTCCCTATTTTAACTGAGACATCAGGGCACACAACCCATTAAATAATAATAATAGTGATGATGTATACAGACTTCTCAACTTCACTGAAACCATCTTTATACTTCACTTATTCTCAATGTGCTCTTCCCACCCCTACAGTCTCCTCGTTAGACCTCGTGTTCTCTTATTTATTGATAATTAACCAAGCATGAAGCTGGTCCCTAAATTTTCTACAGAGGAAAAGTGGAAGGAGGTGAAAAGCTCATTGGTGATTAACAGAGCAGAAAGTGTCTCTGGCCTTCTGAGGTTGGCAAGGAAAATTCCACAATCTACTGTATAAACATTAGTTATAACTGACTAAATTTGTTGGTGTCCTTGGATGTGTGGAATGTGAATTAAAGTCTGTTGCTCTGCTGGAATTATGTATAACCATTTCTCTCCAATGTGGATATTCTGTTTATTCATTTTGAGGCTTTGTGTACAGCAGGTTGCTCTGTGTCTGAGCCCACCATAGAAGTATTCGGGCAGCCAGCTGGTGCTAACCTGACAGTGACCAGTAGTCCCATGACTGATGTCACAGGTCAACCGTATACTGCACGGCCTGTAGCGCCTCATCCCCCATCACATCCACATAGTGTACAGGTTCCCCACACTGATGCCAGGTGGGCAATATCAATAACAGCATGTGATGATGAGCTCACTAAACCTTAAGAGTGTTACTAAAGTGTATAATAACAATCTGTTTCAGATCTTTACTGTCCAGAGAATCCCTGGCATCCACTACCCTCAGTCTGTTTGAAACCCAGTCAATGTTCAGTGGCAGACATGATTGGCCGTATGGCTACCGTGTCCTTCCTCCCCTGGGACTACCTCAGTGCTCCACCCAGGCCAGTGAGGGCGGTGAGCAGCTCAGCCTTTCTCCTGGCACAGCCATGTCGGGCACGACCATATCAGGTGGCACGAGCACCTCTGCTTCCCTGCCCTCGTACCTTTTTTCAGGTGATGCCGGAAGCCCCAGACAGTCTCGTGCTAAGAAGAGAGCTCTCTCCATGTCGCCTTTGTCAGATGTCATGGGTATTGATTTCAATTCCATCATACGCACCTCGCCTACCTCACTTGTGGCTTATATCAATGGTTCCCGCAGCTCTCCAGCCTCCCACCCCACGCTCTCGCCTGTCCAATCTGAGGGTTATGGTCACTTCCTGGGTGTGAGAGGTCGCTGCATCCCCCAGGCACATCCCTACAGCATGCCAAGCTCTTCGCAGGCTCTGGCCCCACAGACAGAGTGTGGCCGTATGCAGATGCTTGAAGAGGGAGGGGGTCTGGAGAGTCAGATGGCTAACATGGTGGTGGAGCAGCAGTGCCTCCCAGAGGAAGGAGGGGCACTAGAGAAGACTTCAGAAAGCTGCAGCCAAACCGCCACCAACATGCTGCCACCTTTACAGTTTCAGCCAGCCCTGTTGACTACAATCCATGAAGCTGCTACTCCACAGGGGCCTCCACCACCCTACCACTCCCATCAGCACATCAACCTCCCCAGGCGTCACTGCAAAATAAAGACCCCTTCTCAGGACCCTCTTACCCAGGCTCCCATCGTTCCTCCCAAACATGGGTTCAGCTTTTTACCCCAGGTCCCAATGCTGGAGGAAGAAGAAGGAGAGTTGGAAGACTATGGGGCCCACTGCTGCAGGTGGTTAGACTGCAGTGCAGTCTATGACCAAAAGGAGGAGCTGGTAAGGCACATAGAGAAGCTACATGTGGACCAACGGAAAGCTGAGGATTTCACATGCTACTGGGTGGGCTGTCCTCGCAACTTCAAGCCCTTCAATGCCCGATACAAGCTTCTTATCCACATGAGGGTCCATTCAGGAGAGAAACCCAACAAGTGCACGGTACACCATGCAGATCACAGCTGTGTCTTGTTTCATGCAACTGAAGTCTATACTTTATTTTCATACAATACTTTATTCCTCTGCCTCTTAGAAAGAAGACTCCGCTGGTTATCTCCCCTTCAATACACAGATAGCACAGCTCCCTCTCAATCAGATGTTTTTTTTTACTTATTTGTGAGGAGGCTGAGTGAATGCAGTCAAAGCAGGAACATGATGAATGTAAGGGACTCACTGGGGTCAATTCTAAGTGTTTCATTCAAACCCACGGTATCTAGTTTAAGGCTTTCACACCTCAGCCTACAGAAAAAAGTCATTTTTAGCGTAAATGCCTTCATGCCAATGTTTAGATCAGAAATATGGCCTCTCTCTCCTCTTAAGTTTAGCCATGGAGTAATTAGCAGAGCTCTGTGATAATTGACATGGGTGTTAACTCAATTATGTAGTTATTAAATCAGCACAAAGGAGGCATAGCACTTTAGATCTGGCATGGCACCATGGCTCTGTAGTAGCTACTGCCTGGGCCTGTCAGCAGCAGGGGGTTTGCCAGGCCACCGACTGGCAGACTTGGCCATCATTCTGGGAAGGTGATGCCCCATAGTCTGGTTCTCCACAGGTCTGCTTCTGTGGCCAAAGAATTGGCATTATTGATGAACTAGTAGACTTGTGTCTCCAAGAATGATGATATAGTTCTTTCAGATATGTTGCAATTTAATGATAACTCTTCTTGTCATTATTTTTGAACATAATCTAAGAGATTTCACATTGTAGAGACCCTGTTTCTCTCTCTCTCTCTCTCTCTATATATATATATATATATATAGAGAGAGAGAGAGAGAGATCATATGCATATCACATATATATACATATACATATACATATATATATATATATACATATATATATATATATATATATATATATATATATATATATATATATATATATATATATATATATATATATATATATATATATCACTAGGAAAAGACTTAGATTTAGATGAATAATGGACAAACGACTAGCCAAACATACTCCGTGTTTCTGCTTTCAACAAGTCAATTATATGCTTTCAACAAGTTAATTATTAACTGCATGCATACCTGCAGTCAACCTTTTGTACCAAAATACTCACTTATTAGTTGAAGCCAGCTCTGTTGCCATGGGGCTGCAAGTGTTGGATGGGTCTGTGTACCATGTATCCATTCAATAATGAGGGAAGTATACATTGTCACAACCCATTGCCAAAAACAGAATGTATACCAAGTGGCATCTGTCTGTGTTTGCCATACAGTAATTATAGAAACACAAAACAAATTTGAAAAGCAAAGAGAGAAAGAGGCAGCACATTAGACGTATCTTTCCTGGACTTTAATGAGGCATTTTGATTCTATGTGGATTTTCTTAAGGTCAAGTCTGAACATTATGTCAAGAGTGCAGGCATTTTCACAGACCTAGCATGAGGTTGGGCATGTGATTACTTCTACTCCCACTGAGATTGAGAAGTTGTGCTAGAAATGCTAGATAGGAACATTCTGAATCTCTCAGAACAGTTAGATTAAAAGCACTTTAATACTTAGAGAAAACGAGCATCACTTGAAATAACACAATTGTCCAAGGTGTAGAGCACAGTTATTCTTAGGAAATGATTGGCAGGTGAATAAACTGATGCATGATAAATGAAGTGCAAGCCAGCAGCAGAACAATGGGGCAGCTCTTGTTACACAGTGAACATATAGGGCAGGCCCAGACTTGTACCTGTCATTTCACAATCTGTTTGATGATGATTGAACAGTTTGTTAACATATCCTAGACTCACCAGTTTATTTGCGTGTGTCACTGTGATTTAAATATATGAGGTTTGAAAAGCGTTGTTTGAACTTGCAAAACCAAAACAACAGATTCCCACTGGCCTTGTAAGTCGGCGTGTTAATTATGATTTTTGGACAATATTTAATATTATCCTGGGCTATTTCCATTTTACTAATTCCAGGACTCTATCTTCAGGTAGTGGAGACATGCTCTTTGCCATTATTAGCTTGTATCCAACTTCTGCCATGTTTTTTACTACCATTCCAACACTGAAAATACCAAAAATGTTTCATTTTTTTCTATTACCTTTCAGTAAGCATTAACCATTTTATGATCAATGAATGCATTTGCATAAAATTCTAATGAAATCTTATTTTTTCCCCAAATCCTCTAAATTTCCCTGCACGAGGAGCTTGTAATTCAATCCTTGCTAATACCACTGACGACAAGCCTGATAAGATTTCAGGTTGGACAACATTTTAAGTGTTGTCCCTACTTTGTTTGGAGGGAACTGCATTTTGGCACAAGAAAATTATGATTCACCACCAGACATACATTTTCACATTACAGCTTCTGACATTGTACTGAAATCAGGCTGCTGATAAACATAATGACTCCTAGCATGGAGACTATTGTAATTATTTAGTAACATTTTGATCGTGATAAATCACCCACATACATATTACAACATATTGTAGCCATTTATTGAGTTTCATGAACAGTCACAAGTAGTGTCTTCTATACTAGATAATATTAAAAAGATCGCACAGTAATTATACAATCACTGACAGTTTGTTATGTATATTGTTTAAATATTTAAAGCTTTATATGATTTATTTTGTTGTCTGTTAGCATTTTGTCCCACATTTGGAGTCACTGAAAACTATTATTTTTCATGCAACTTCCTAAGATTTAGGAATGCACTAGTCAATGGAGACAGGGACTGAAAAGCCAAAACTATACAGTACAAGGAAACAGGATAAAACAAAAAGAGTGAAGAGGTTAGAAATATCACTGTTGCGGTAGGGAAGAGTGGAGTTCAGAATGAATTGACCTCAGAGTAAGACTGGGCACTGGACAGACTCTGCTGGCACAGACTGCAGCTGTCATTGTTCAGCCAGGGCATGAGTACCTGCCAGGACCTGTCAGAGGCTGGCTGTAACACTGATCTACACTGAGGAGCCATGCTGCTTTCTTTTCAACCCAGACGTCCCTCACCACCAACTCAAAAGCCCTCCGTGCTTTATGAGAGCTTCATGAGACAGAGAAAGAGAGTTACACAGTTACCCCTGGCTAGTCCTGGAGCTCTGGCAGTATTTTAGCACTTTGGTGCTGAGAGACGATTTATCTCCGTCTGCGCTGTTTTTCTTGTGGCACTCTTGTGGCAGAGGTTTCTGTTGTTAATTCTTGTCTTTATATTTATGATTGGTCAACTTTACTAATGCATCCCCTCATGAAGGAGAATTTATTGTATTAGAAGAGAATTGGAAAGCATGCCCAGGTGAATATTTACTCCTATATGCGTGGGAAGGGGTTATGAGAAGATTGCTTTCACTTTTTGTGCTAATCTACTATTTGTTCAGTTTCCAATTTAGTCTGTTTGCTTTGACTAAATGTTAAGAATTCTTCATATTCAGCGCTGGTAAACCCAGGCCTTATGAATTTATAGAACTTCCAGAATTCAACCACCATCCATTTAACATTCATAACATAGTCATATCATTGCATTGTTTGCTTTGCAGCAAACAAAGTTTAGCAAGGAAGTGATAGTGGTAAAGTCTTTATTTTCATGCTCAATTTTAGAGACTGGATTTAGGATTGTTTCCGAGAATAGATGTTGACAGGAAATAGCTCTATTGTGATGAGAAAGACTGGCGAGTATGTCTACCGTGTATGTGGAATTCAAAGGAATGCTATCAGTGAATGATTAATGGGAAGAAAAAAATTAATTTGGCTTTGGCGGTGGTGATTGAGAGGTATCAGTATGTAAAAAATTCAGTCTTGGAGGAAGAATAACAAAATTGGACATGGTCTGTGTGTTTTCCCCATAAGGCTTAGTAAGAACATTCCAGCCCCCTGTGAACAGGAGGAGGGAGAGTAAAGTCCTGGCCTTACAAGAGAAAAGCTTTGATAATTCACATATCTTAGCAGTTAAGTCACCGTGGTCGCATGACACTGCAAGAAAAGAGCAGTTTTGTTGAGTTGTATTACTGTGGTATTGTCCTGAAGCACAAGAAGTAACAGAGTAAGGCCTTGTGTAAGATGTTTCTAATATGGTTCTGTTATGAATATAATGAAGTCATTCCTCAGTTTTGAGTTTTTTGTAAACGTATTAAGAATAGTGACAGTTTTTTTTTACACTTTTTTTTGTAATCGATAGCTACCAGCTGCTGTCAAGGTGATGCAAGATAAAGGATTGAAAACACAAAAACGACAATACAGTGATGTGTGTATAAACACTGACCCCTGCTGGTGTCACTCACCACCATCAGAGATGTATCACTTAAAATATGATATTTGTTTAAAGTATAAAAAAATAAAATGTATATTTGAACTAGTGAGATATAGAAAATTCATATTCTGTTGAATGTTTAAGCAAATTTGCCATTAAGGGTCTCAAATTAAATATGATGAGACTTTGATTCTTGCAAATATTGCCTGCCCAGTGATATATTAGATTAATTAAACTAGCTTAAATTATGAGTGTTATATTTGTAAGGTGGTTTCGCACAGTGTGCTGTGCACAGTATTTGGTTAATTACGCTTATTGTATTATATAGTACAATATTTGTCTTTTCTCCAGTAAAATTGCATCAGAGTGCCAACATCCAAAAGCATGCTGACAAACACAAAGGTGCAGTCATCTAAATTACAAGTACAAATTCACAAAGTAATCAATTGGCTAATAGTAAGAGCATTGTGGTTGATTATAATGACAAGTGATAAAATAGGATCTATTCACTACTAACAATAGCCAGGAGTTCCGATAATGAATAGATAGCATAACCTTTTCATAAAACTGAAACGCACCTGTCTCTCCCAAATGTTGCTCTCAGGGCTTCGCTGTTTTATACCTGCTTGCACGCCAACAATGAAACTAGCAGTGAGCAGTTAGTTCTTAGTGTTAGGCTTGAGTGTCAGGTCAGACTAAATGACAGTAATTTTTTTATTCAAAAGGTTTTCTTTTTCCACTCCCTCCCACACACTGAGGTCAGCAGCCTTTTGTGTGTGGTGAGTTCCAGCTAATAAGCTCATAGCTCCAGGTATATGTGCAACAACATAAGGTTGGAGATGCTTGTAGAGCTTATATTGAATATTGCGATGTATGAAGCAGATACACCAAAATGTAAAGGACCTCAAAATCAATGTCCCCCAACCCCAGGCCTGTTTTAAATGCATGTAGTAGAAATACTTATCTATTACAACCTGATTGCAATGGACTCCTTTAACTGCTTTTACTGTGTTTGTATGCGGTTACAGTTTGAGGGCTGCAAGAAAGCTTTCTCGCGGCTAGAAAATCTGAAAATCCACCTGCGTAGCCACACGGGGGAGAAACCCTATCTGTGTCAGCACCCGGGATGCCACAAGGCCTTCAGCAACTCAAGTGACAGAGCTAAACACCAGCGTACACACCTGGACACAGTGAGTGGCAGCCTTGCATAGACAACCCATACAATTATGGATGGTATTTCAAAGCTTGTTTGCCTCTATGTGGACTCGTGCAAGTTCTCATATTTCTGTGGCTGTACAGAAGCCGTATGCATGCCAGGTGCCTGGCTGTTCAAAGCGTTACACTGATCCCAGCTCCTTGAGGAAACACGTGAAATCCCATTCTAGTAAAGAGCGACAGTTACGGAAGAAGGTAAGAACCGCAATGCATGCTGTAACACAATTCACAATTCTTTACAGTTTTTCCTCCTTGAGAAAAACTTTACTTGAGTTGTACACTTATGCTAAGTGTACAACTCAATGAAGGTGTAAAACTGTCCACCATTAGTGATGATTGCACGTACACAGCATCACTTCCTAAACATTACAATGATGGACAAAGGGAAATCTATATTAACACATTTCACAAGTTTCATTTCATTAGACAGCCATTTGTCCTAATTAGCTGATAGTATTGTATATACTCACTGTGATGCACTCTCCACCCCATTCTGTTAAGCTCTGCAACTTAACCGTTCACAGAGACATGTCATTTACTTTTACTTTCATTAACTTACATCTACTGTAAGTGTGCATGCAGTCAGATGAAAATATCTTGGCTTGTCAGTTTATACATCCACCTACTGTATATTAACACTGACAAGGCTAGGTCACAAAATAATACACATAATTATGTTGTTTCTCATATGTTGTCTCTTAAGTTCCTACTGAGGGTTATGTCACCATAGATACAAAGAAGGTGGGTTGTTACTAAAAAAAAAAGGTGACATTTTACAAAGTTTCCCACATGCACAACTTTGATTAAAAACAAACGCCCATTGTAATTGTGATTTCAGTGATGATTCTTGAGATGGAGTGTATCTTACATTTGTTTCTTACCGAGACCACTGTGAAAGCATACCATATATACTGTATAACAACCCTCTTAGGCATCCTATAGCTTTTTTTTGTCTAGTCTGCAAATAGCTAAATAACTAACATGACTTCCTTGTATAAATAATGACCATTTAAAAATGTTGTTCATTTTTGCCTTCATTGAAATGTAGTAGAGTGACAGGAAATGAATGGCTTGGCCACAGCTAATATAAAAGAGGATTTTACATCAATGTCCACATCTGTTAATCAGGCTTTTTTCACATCTAAAAACAAAAAGTGCTCAAGGTGACCTGCTAGAGGAAGCATGATCAGATATATTATATCTTACTAATCCAAAACCAACTGCACAAAATAAAACCTATTCATTGTAAATGATTAAAATGTGTAATATTGTTGATAAAACTATAAGAGTATTACTGCTGTTAGTATTATGCTATAAAAAAAAATATCAGCCAGAATCCTATTACCATTCTCTTCACCAACATCTATGTTTATGTTCCATCTACCATTTCTCTAGATGAAATCTACAGCTGATGTGACCCAGGACACACTGACAGACTGTTTAACCATCCACCCTCTGCAGCCAAGCCTTTCCCCCCTAGCAAGGATAGACAACAACTTGAACCCATCCTCCAGTGCATCTCATGAGTCATACTCTGGTATGTCTAAGCTCTGGCTCTTCACATATGTATTTGTGATGTAAAAACTAGATACGTAAACACATCTCCCGGCAACCATGTGCACATAATAGGTTTATCTGTTAGATTTAGGCTGTGGTGGACAGCCCTGAAGTGTCTGTCATCCCTGTTCCTCAGCTGCTCCGCAGGGACAAGACTCCTCCAGCAATCCTCACTTGGCTCTGTTGTGCTCCTTACAAGATAATTACAGGTACTGAGGATTTTTTGTGTTATTGTGGGGACTGTAGGTCTTACAGTGTGAGAGAAAGCTTCAGAAAGTTCATAAAGTTTTAAAAGTTTTCTATATATATTTGAGCTATAAAAAAAAAAAATCTTGGGCATTAAATCGACAAAATAAATCTTTCAAACTATGTTACTATTCTTCAATTTGAGCATATAATATAACAGGAATTCCAAATGTTTTTTAGAGTCATTGAAACCCTCTCATTGGTAATGTACTGTAAATGCATACTGTGTTTGTGTGCACACTCATGAGAAGCATAGCCTAACCCTTTTCATGTTATTTTTTTATATTTTTATTTATGTGCAGCAACATAGGAGTCAACGGTCGGAGCAGTTAGTTTTATTGAGCAAGCCAAGTGGTAGTTTCTTTTCAGTTTGCATTCCCGTTGGCTCAGTTTGAACTTTAAACCATGACTAATTTAAATGCTTCACAAATCTTTTTTTGTTTTTTTTTCCTCTCTTCAATCAATCACAATCAACTTAAACACTAGTTGTCATGGATTCATGGCTATAAGCTCATAATTAGAATAATCAGTTTAAAAGAAGGTCCTAGTTTGCATGCTGATAAAAGAGTCTCAAGGTTTTTTTGGTATGTTTTATTGGTGTGTGTGTGGGGTGGTGGGCTACGGCTGGGAAGAGGCTTTACAGTTTGTGGATGGCCAGAAACTCATTTGCCTGGTCAAGCCATAGGAAATCATCCCTTCATCTATACACTTCAAAGCATGTGATAAAGGATTTCTGTCGTTCTGAGCAGCCAGATGCTCATGGCTCCTCACTGGCTGTGATTGTTCTCATATCAGCAGTAGGCCAAAGCATTCGCTGCAGGATTCTGGGTGGACAATTGGCCTGTGAAAGCAGACCTTGCCTTGCTTCATTGGTCTCGACCGCCGGTATTAATGGATGCTATAGCCACCGACAGGAGCGGCTAAGGAATTCAATAAGTGAATCATAAAATCTAAAAAATACCATTTAAAGTCCAGTGGGAGAAAAGAGACGCTGTAATTACTTTTTTAGATGTTAAATCGATTGTAAAATCCTTGTTGCCATTTTCTGTACACTTTTCTGGGATTCCTTTCGGTTCCTATTCAGTCCTTGTATATTGTCAGCAAACTTTGGCTCCTTTAATATTCTTGTTATTGGCAAGTAGACATGCAAATGTGTTACTTGGCCAAACCTCACAGCAGGGGTGTCAGCTGCCATGGCCACTGAACAATATTTCAATTTAGCTTAATCCTCTGAATTTCACAATGAGTTACATGATTCTGAAAGTAATGCCCTTGATTTTTTTTTATGTTGTAACAATGAGCAACAGAGATGTTAAAATTGGGATATAGACATTTCTTTTGACAGGGGGGTTTAAAATAATTCACTGTGGAATTCCTACACAACCCAGATGTAGAGAAAAAAGAAATATATATTCAGTGAAGTTAAACAAGCTTTCCTATTTTAGCCGATTACACTCACTACAGATGGAGTAGCCTTCATCCATTATCTATTTAAAAGGTGACGGACTGAATTGCAGGCTTAGACTTCCACTATTGTGTTGGAAAATGCTATTAATGAATTATGGTTGCACAGGCCATAGTATATAGAGTGCAGACTGAAATACTTTCAGAAGAAGTGCCTCTAGAGTGGATCTATTGCTGCTTATATCAATTGCTAAGCACAGAGCATCAATCATTTTGTCCTGAACTCAATAATAAACACTTGAGATGGCACATTGTTTTAGTATTGTGCAGAGATTACAGTATATTTTATTACAAATAGCAATACCAGATGCATGCTTTTACATAATGTTCAAACTCATAGCAGAATACATCCTACTTAGAGTACAAGTACACTAAACCACTGCATTGTTGTACTGGAATTGCAGAAATGTAGAAAATGAAGGGTTAAATCAACTGTGCTGGAAGCCACCATGCTGAGGAAGTGAGGCAAAGGAATCCATGAAAGTAGCAATTCTTTCCTCATTACATGGATGTAGCACAGATCTGAAAGAGGAAGCTTTGCTGCATTCTTTTAAGTGGTTAGGTTCATTTCAAATACATGCAGTGTTGTCTATCTCACCTGCATCAAACAAGAGATTTAATTGGTTTTCTGTGTTCAAGTAAAGGATTGCCTTAGGACAGTCACATGATGACAGTTTATTGTCAAAGTCTGTGTCGGATTTATGTAGACCTTGTCATTACCTCATGATGGATCCATTAATGCTTTATTTGCTGCTTCACTGTGCCTTTGTCTGTGTGAAACTGTGGCAAATATAGAACTGGCACAATACAGTTGTTGGCAATCTTTCACCAAATGTAAGGGTGATAAAGTTTGTGATCTTGAATGTGTTTGATTTCTGTAACCTTTGATATCTACAGTAAGTGGTTTAAAATGAGAGTATGATGACCTTTGATGGTGATTTTTCTTTCCATAAGTTGATGTCATTGCCTGTAGAAAATACATAATATTGTGTCTTACTTAACTTTGTTATTTCTTAAGGAAAATATCACACACTGAATCATATATAGAGGATGGACACAACAAAGGAAACACCAGTAGAATGTGTTTCAGTATGGTAGCCCTGCAAAAAATACAGGCTTTTTAAAGTTTACAACATTATTTGTTCCATTTAGTTTCTAAGGGGTTTTCATGTGTGAAAAAATATTAAGAAATATTTTTAGATTTAGAATATTAGGTACTTACACCTTAATGGTTAATGGCATCCAGCCTCAAAAGCATCAAACCATTGAAACATGACACAACTCTCAGCAAAAGTCTCAACATTGTTAGTTTGTTGTTGTTGTTTTTTTTTGGAAATCATTACAAAGACGTTTGCACATTATCCACAGGCTACAAATAAGTAATAATTATTTTTTTTAATCATAGAAAATATGTATTGTTATTTTTCTTAATTCCACAAGCAGAGTATTTACTTAAGTCTGAAATATTTCAGGTTTGTTGATCCTTCCCCTCACCAGCTGTTCCCTGGGGACCAGTGTGTGCCTTGCTCTTCCACCTGCCTCCCGCATCCTCCCAATGGGACATCACTGCGGAACAACCGAGATCTGAAGCAGCCCAGCCAGCCGCCTGATCTCACAGATCACAACCCAGGTACTCAGAGGTTTATCATCTGTGTATTCTTCAAGGTTTGTCAAAATACTCACTCCATAGATGTAAATACAGTTGTGCACAGACCAGCTCAGTGCTGAAGGGAAGGTTCTTCTGAGGAAGGTTTATAGTGCAAGTTTCACATCTTAAGAGCCTATTAACAAACGCGTGGGCGGTTTGACAATCTGTTTGAACAGATTTTCTCGCATGCACATTAATTGTGCAGTATATCTTTACGATGTGTAGCAGGTGGCAGGTGGTTTTCTAGTTAGACAGAATCAGACAGCTCTACACTATGTACCTTTAAATAGATATAACCTCTTTTCCCCCCAGACTTGACAGGCACAGTGATGTTGACGAGGTTCTCAGAAACACACAGTTCGGTTTGAACTGCTGAGATAAAGACAGGGTTTTTGACAAGACTGAGATGCACACTTTGTTTCATTTAAGGGGTCTAATGCTGCTTTTCTTCTGTAATGTATAATTTAAGGAGAAAAGCCACAGAAAGCTATAAAGTTGTTCTTTACAATGAGGATAAAGGAGCAAGACTTTCTTATTTATTCTGTAGAGCTCCCCGGCCAGATGAAGATGCTATATTCTCCTCCACAATATGGTGGGATCACAGCACAGACCAGCTCGAGTCACCTGATGCAAGTTGATGCCTTTGGTGACAGCCTCGCTCCAGCAGTCAATAATCCCAATGGGGTAACCAACTCACAAACAGCTCTTTCCTGCATTACAGGTAATGAAAATACAGTCTAAACAAAATTGCTTTAGGATGAGCACTTTATTGCCATTGGATTTCACGACTCTTGCTGTGTATACAATCATCCGTGTGTTTCTATGTTTGTGTGTGTGTGTGTGTGTGTGTGTGTGTGTGTGTGTGTGTGTGTGTGTGTGTGTGTGTGGTGCGCGCACCAAATGTGTGTGTTTGTGCATGCGTGCATCTGCAGGATTTGGTGTCCAAGTGCAGGATGTGGCCTCTAATCAAAAATTACATGAAGGAGAGCTCTTCAGTGTGGTGGACCACTGCACAAGCCAGGTCGCCTGCATCTATACAGAGGGGTGATAATATCCTATCGCAGGTTTCTCTCCTTTGTACTATTTTGTGTCACCATCTATTTAAGTCAAATGGTGAATAGGAAGAACACAAGATGGCACTGCAACCTGGCGGCAGCTTCACTTAGAAAAATAAAGGGATGATAAAACAATCTAAGATGTAGCTTTCTGGGTTCAATGAAATCGAACAAATTGACTCTACATTCTCGGTGCAAGTTTTTTTTTCCTCTCTTTGCAGCTAAATTTCTGTAAATGTAAAATGTAAAATCTGACTCTACAGTCTGGCTTCTGTCTCCATAATCAATGTATAGTAATGACTGAGTCTACAGGATTTTAATGTTTACTTCCTCAGTTTTTATACAGCTTGTGTATAACACGTAGTAAGTACTTCAAGTAGTTTCTTGTGACATTTTGCACAATATTCTACACTGCAATCAAAGCAAAGTACGCTAGTGATCATTTATTAAGGTTTTTCTTAGAACCATGGCTTTGTAACTATAGTAACAAGACAGCCTTACCATTTCACTGTAATGTTCATAGACATAACCTGTTGTTTGAATATAGTAATGTGCTATGAGTGCTCCTGTGCCTAGAGTATGAGGCAGATTTGTATTGATGATTTTGCTTGTTTTAGTTTATTTACTACAAATTCTACAAATTCCTTACACTTCATATTACAGTTGATCATTTTTCAAAGCATGGCATGGGGCTTTAAGTTTTTGCCATTCATTTTCATACAGTATTGAAGATTAACTTCAAAACTTGCTTGAGGAGTAAACCATCACAGTGATTATAGCTACTTTTATTTTTGCCAGTTTCTTTAATTGCTTCATTTTAATCCAGTGCATAAGCACAACTATAAGTAAAAGAAGCAGACATGATGTTCACTATGGGTTACCCAACACATGCAATTTTAAAAAATTGATTTTTTTATTGTGGTGAAATGACTTTAAGGATAAAATCCTCTAAAGCTTGCTTTGAAAAATGATCAGCAACAGTCTGAAGTATGTATCATGCACTACATGATTTGTGGTACATGGGCTAAAATGTGCAAAATTGCTGCTCTGGTGCTTTAACTTTTGAATATATTTGGAATATATCAAGAAAAAGAAGTAAATCATTTGTACCTTCATTTGTTGTTTGTTATTCCTTATTTGACACAAAAGCTATGTGTCATTTTTCCAAAGCATCCTGCAGTTGATAAAGAGGGACATACATATAACATATTGAGAGAGCCATGAAACTCATTTCATCAATAAAAATGGAAGAGTGACCTTAGTGAGAGACCTTATTTTATGCCTGTTGTTCTGTAACTCAAGTACAAGGCCACTGATATACAGATATTTTTGTGGCTATAAAAATAACACAACAAATAGTAAGTGTTGTTGCCACTGAGCAACATGAATTTCTAAAAATGTTGATTCTTTAAAAAGCAGCCGCTTTGCGCACCATAAACCACATTTAGGCAGGCATAAATAAACTCATTTAATTGTTCACATTGCTATCTCTGTTAAGTCAGCATCTCTATTATCATAAACCAAAACAAGACAAACTTAAAAGGCATTACAGTGGAACTACTTTCTGCTAGCGATATAAATAATTTAATATTCTGAAAATCTGGAGGCAATAAGATAAAGTAAATTGCAGATGTGATTATAACACTATGGAAAGCCTGTACGGGTCCAGCAGGCACCAGTCTTCACAGCAGTGTATTTTTCTTGTTTGCAACTGAAAGGACAAACAGTTTTACTTGAAAATAATTTTTTTAGCAAAAGAGTGTCATGCTTCAGATGGGGGTTTCAGTAGTTGCTTAGCAACAACAACAGCTTTTCCAAAAAGCATCTGTTTGCTAACCAAAAAAAGTGCTGCGCAGTGGACACAGGTGGTCAGGTTAAGCTTTGTATCTATAGGAAACCTCTTAACAATTGGGTCTTTCTTTGATCACTATTCCCAATTTAAAAGTTCTGCATGTTTTTAGTCCTCCTTGTGCTATGTGGTAAAATATTTTAACTTGTAGTAGATGAGTATCATACTTTATATTTCAGTAATTTCATTGACATCTGCAAAAACTGTTTTTCTAACAACACGCACCACTTTTTGCACAATGTATAAAAATGGCAAGTAGTGTGGCAATAATTTAAGAGAAGATATTATTAAAATTTTATTGTTGACAATAATTGCTCATCCAGCAAAGGTAAATGTCCAGTTTGAACTAAACAACATACTGTTTTTCACAAATATAAGGAACATTTTGATTCAAAAGCCCTGAAGCAGTTGTTCACACGGTCAAGTAACAAACACCTGCAGTGCTAACATTTAATCATTCGGGTATAAAGATGTATTCATTAGGAAGGGTTAATTTTCCAATAACAAAGTAGGACAGTGAGAATCATGGCAAAAAAAAAATCAATATGATGGTCAATAAATACACAGCACAGAAGAAGAACTGAGAATGGCATTCACCCTTGGCCTATTCAGCCATCTGGTATGGTGAATAAGACATACTGGGCACTGCCTGTGCACAGAAACAGCAGCGATGTATAAGAGGTTAATGAAAAGAGGTTAATACATTTCTGTCATCAGAAATGTGCAGATAGGCTTTTGACAGGTGGCAAGCATTTAGTCAGCATTCATTTTAAGAGCAATACCACCTTGTCTTTACTCTGTCCTTCCACACAAAGTGTTAGAACAGAAAAAGACGTTTTCATTTGGGCAAAATATATGCAATCTGCTAAAATCTCAAATCTGAGAAATGAGAAATGGCTGGAACACGTTTAGATAAATGTGACATCTTTTAAGATTATTGTAACATTGTAATTTCCATGATTGTTTGTGATTTTTTTTCTGAATTAATGCAGATGGATTACGACCTACTTCTGCCTATAACATAACACCGTTTAAACACTATACAAAGGAAAAGAAAGAAAGACGAATGAATAGGCAACAGCCATATACTGCTGAGGTTGAGACAGAGACAAGAATGAGTTCACACAAGCAAATTTTGCCCTTTGTAACAGGATGTGATGACAGGGCTGTAACCTCAAGTGTGCTAATAACAGATATATTACATCATATATAAACCTAACTGGGCAAAATATAAATAAACATGTCATCTTCAGAATCTTACAATAAACATGTACTACTGCAGCAGAAAAATCACTTTCTCCACACATTATGATGTGTATGAAATTAAAATAATGCCACAATTACTACCTCATCATGAAGGTCCTGGATCAGGGCTTGTTAATAAAACTTATATGGAGGCGTGAAATAACGACCCTACAGCATCTTGAGAACAACTTCAAGGATTTCAAGGTTTTTATCGTCATTCCGACACATGTACATGTAAGGGAACAAAATTAAGATTGCCAGTGCAATAAGATATAAAAAAAAGTCAACATTGCACAAGTGTAGAATAAATACTGAGAAATACCAGGTAATAATAATGAGTACTGTAATAGACTGATTAAAAGTATAAATCTTTTTTTTAAAAGTACTAGAATATGAAAGTCAGGATCTTGCGTGGACAATCAGAGATTGTTCAAGAACTTGAGGAGTTGTATTTTTTAGGCGTTGTCTTGCATCTGGAAGCTAAAATTTTAAAGAAAATCAGACTTTATTCTAACATTGAGCATGTTTTCAACACATTATGTTCTGAAATTTTCCATAAATCTGACTAAACGTGTGCCCAGCCCTTGTAACATATTCTTAATATACTCAAATAGTCCGTATATCGATGTGATTTTATTTCCGTTCATGCTGTATTAAGTGCGCTTTAATCTCCTCCCACCTGCCCGGTGAGTTTTATAGCAACTGTTGCCCAGTGAGGCAGCGCCATAGTCACCGTAGTCCTGGCGACTGTAACCCACCAACAACAACCTCTCGCTCCATCATTACCACCTCCTCCACCATCCTCATATTCATCAACTAGTCCACAGCTCAGGTTTGAATAAATTCTTTCATATTTTTAACCTAATTAAAACCCTTTCTTGATTCAAGGGATTCTTGTATGAAGGAGATATTAATTGCTCTGGTTAATGTTTTGTCTGCTGCTGAATGAAGGCTCGGTGAATAGCTGGGGGTAGTTTGCTAGCGAGGGTGTTTCTTTGTAACGTGTTAGCCTGCTTGCTAACGTTGACTGTAGATAACGTTACCCACAGCTGTGAGAGGTCGTGCTCAGCTAGCAGGAGCTTAGCTGTGTTCTCTGACTGCATGCTTCGTGGCAGATGTGTTCAGACTGACGGGCAGAAAGCGAGTTTACGATGTTATTTGTTTAAACTCACCATGCTGAGTGGTAGCACAGGTCTGGGCTAGTCACTGAAGCTAGCTGGTCAGCTGGAGCAGGAGCAGGTGTCTGTTGTTGCTAAGTTGCTAACGCCAGCGTTGCCCTCTTACAATGCCTGTTGGTATCCCCTTTTTTTGGCTAATGTTGCGTTGATATTGCAAGTTTGGGTTTCGGGTGGTTACTATCTTGTTGGTTAAGCAAAAATCAATAACGTGGATCAGTAATGGAAGGTGCTATGAGCTAGCTTTCCATGCACTAACTGCTATTGACAATAGCTAAGCCATTACTTTCCCTTTTGTCTTAGGGAGCAAGATAGCTTCGCTAGCTTTCCAGCTGCCCTCTTTGTGGCATCAGATGGCTATGATAAGCTATCTGATAACACAAGGCTAACTTCTGTAGTAGACAGATTTTAGGAAAAAACACCTGCCTGGTTATCATTAAAATACCTTAATGTTATTACCTATTTTATCCCGAATCATTTCATTAGTCTGCAATGCACATTCTGTTACTGGACTTGTAAACGTCAAGGTTTATCCACCTCTTCTGCAATACAGGTATACTCCAAAATGACTGACCACTGACAAAAATATTTTGTCAAATTGTGTATTTTTTTTAGCTGTTGTAGTGTGCGTGTATTTCTCTGGGTGCGCAAGAAAAGGGAACAAGGAGTGTTTTCAATCCAGCATGAGACTGTACAGGCGAAGAGCTTGGTCGTTAGTTAACTGCTTCATATTGTGCCAGAAATATTTTAAATTCACATGAATTGGGTAAAAACATCCTGTCACATCTATTTCACAACAGAATGGAAAACTTGCATTTTAGGATTCCTTAATCCTATGGGTGGGTCATATAAGTAGAGACTTGGTTTCTTAATGTTGCATCACAATTATTTTTGGGTCCATTGGGTCTCCTGTGCAGCTGCGACCTCTGATTCCCTTTTGGGGAGAGAACAGGTGTGTGTGTGTGTGTGTGTGTGTGTGTGTGTGTGTGTGTGTGTGTTTGTGTGTGTGTTTGTGTGTGTGTGTGTGTGTGTGTGTGTGTGTGTGTGTGTGTGTGTGTGTGTGTGTGTGTTAAGTGGAGGACAGGTGCACTGCCAGTAGTGGTGGGACTTCTGACCATCTATCTGTTTGTGTCCACTAAGGTGAGGGGGGGGCATTAAATGAACTCTAATTGTCCATCGTCATCTCTAGAATTTGTTTCTCTCTCTAATTTTATTTTAGTTGTGATCCATAACTCCTCCTGTAGTAAGGCCTTTGTATGAGAGAGACCTGCCATTGATATGCACGTGGACATTGCCAGTATCTGACAGCACCAAATTGATTCAAACCAATTAGGACAAAATACCAGTGGTGCGATTTTTACACAAAGCCAAAATAATATAAATATATTGATCTATTGGCATATACAGCCCAAAACAGGTCATGCACAGACATTCCCCCCTATATACACTCTCTCTAACACACATACACACACACACTAAACAGGATGTAGGGAACTGCTAGTTATCAGATCATGTTACCACTTACCTGTAGTCCAGCAGGGCAGAAATAGTACCATGCCACCTGCTGCCTGGATCCTGTTGCATTTCCAATCACTTAAAGAGGGGCTGATTAATTCAATTATTCAGTCATCCATTTTCATGGCTTAGCAGAATACAGCATGTTTTTGTTTATTTACCCCAGCCTTCCAGCAATAATGTATATTGTTGATGAAAGAGGAGACTTAAAAGTCCTTGCTTTTTCAATAATATCCTGAACCCACATCTGGCAATTAAGCTGAACAGGGTACATTCAGACTCGCTTTGTTAACTTATGTCATGATGCTTCAGGACATTTTGGCACATTTCTGGTTGCAGTGGTCCTGTCATGACATAAAATCCAATTTAAATGTTGAACACAAGCTTTGTTACTCTTGATTTTTGTATATTGATGCAAATCAAAATCCCACAACCAGAAATAACAATAAGTCCCCCACTTCAGCCTCCCTATTGCATCTCCCTTCTCCCCATTTTCTTGCTGTACCAGCACCTGATCATACACTCCTGTCTTGCCTTGATGCTACTGTACATGTGTGAGAGGGAGACATTGTACATATGGTGTACTTTTCAACCTTGTTCGGCAGCTTATATGTCTTAACTTGGAGCACCAGACTCCATCGTCATCAATAAATGGTTATCAGACAGGCAAATTATTATTCTGTGCAGTCTGTGACTGTAAACCTCACACTCTTTTTTGTTGCGTGTAATGTTAGCAAGAGGAATAGAGGGGAGAAAACGCAGGGCAAATTGTTGTCCTCCTTGGTGGCTTTTGTTCCTCTGTGTCTTTGTAGGGCTTGCACTTGCTCAGTGGAGCACAGCATTTAAGTGGGCCACAAGGGAGTGCCTGAATGGTGAGGCAGGAGGTGTGTTAGTGTGTGTATATGTGTGTGTATGTGTGTGGGTGTGTATGTATGTGTGTTTGTGGAGGGGGTTGGGGTGAGGCAACAAGAGTGTGTTGTGATGCAGGGGCTCTTTTCCTTGATTAGTTGGGCTCAGTTGGGGCCATGTACTTTGGCTTTCAAACTGCACTGTAGAATATAAGTCTACATTCTCCTCTCTTCACCAGTCCTTTTTTTTTAGCATTGGGATGTAGTAAGCCGATGGCTACAGTTTGACTATATGGCATGACATTTTTATCACTTTGGTAGCCTGCATCCAGTGGCTTTCACACTTCAGAGTAAAGGCGTGTGTGCTGCAGTATGTTAATTATATGTGTACTCAGGCTTTTTTTGGGAATTGTCATAATGTACTTGTCAGAATCACAGAATATAAACTGGATAGTAGTTTATTTGTCCAACAGCCAGACTGCAGCCTGTCTAGCAACAGCCTGCAGACGTCTGACAGTGATAGTGTATATATACATATTCCCCTCCCCAAGGTGTTTAAAATAGCCATGCTGAAAGCAGAAGGCTTTGCGTTAATGAATCTCAGTGCCCCTGTGTGTTTCAAGAAAATGCAGTTTTTTTTCCCCGACTGCTTTTCTGTATCTTACACTCAGTGCACCAAGAAAGACTGACTCAGCTTTGTAGTCCAACTTTGAGGTTAGTCACCCATGCACAAATAAACTGATAGCCTTCAACCAGCCAGTGTGATATTGAAGATAAAGGGAAGAAGCAGGCTGTCCCTGGAGAGAGTCGAAGCTGTTAGGAAACCCAGCTTAATTAACCAAGAGAGGCTTGTTCATGGAAACTGTGATGGGGAGGAGGTGGCCTTCCCCTGGAAGGAACGAGGTGATGTAGCCATACTATTATTAACTCACAAACACAGGTTCAGCATCAGTGTCTCCTTTCACTTTTATCCTGATCTTAAAAATAGTTAACTTTAGCCTTGGTTAGTTAGCACTGTAGACATGGTATTAAATCTCTAATGACACTTAAATTATTAGATAACTTGCAACTCATTCTTGGTACTTTTTCCTGAGTATTGATCCAAGACTCTGTTTCAATTAACATTAAACCTGCAGAAGTGGCGACTGACAGAGCGACGAGAAGCAGCATCTATTTGGAGTTGGTTAAATATTAACTTGTTTTATGGCTGTGAACATGGAGACAAGACCATGTGTCACTGATGCATGAGGCTCTCAGTACATTGAGTACCACAAGGCAGAAACAGGTGCTCGGGTACAATTGCTCTAGAGTAGCTTTAGTAGCATTGATTTGGGCAAAACAGATAGGAGTCAGTGATGAAACCTCATGTTTTCTTTTATGCCTAGATTAGTATCTCATTTAGGCACATTTTATGTCCTGGGCTAACCAAATCATGAGGATAATTATTGAATTTATTTTCATCCATTCAAAGATTTTGTCATGTAATATGATAGGTTTGTCTTTTCGTTATTAAATACATGCTCTGGAATCTTGTTTAGGATCAAGTTCAGTTAAGTTATTAGAGGCTGATGTTTCTGAATATATCACTGGTTGTTGTCAAATGAGAGAGGTTTAAAAAAGTAAGTCTCTGTTGTAAAGTAAAGGTATGTCTTCCAACAACAACCAGAACAATGTATCAGTAGATTAACTCATCAGTAAAGTGAGTTATCAATCTTTGATGCAAGATGAGTGTTAGGTTAATGATGCATTTAGATTATGTTGTTGTTACTGAGTTGTAAAGTTGCTTTGCCAGTTTGACCAGTATGTTGAGAGTGTTGTTGGTTTTCAGCTCCATTAAGACTGTGTTTTCTCTGTGTTATTTAGGCGCCATGCAGACCCCTGAAGCAGGCGCTGACTCCACCTCCACTGTCCCTCTTCAGACCACTGTGCCTGTCCAGCCTACCGGCTCCACCCAGCAGGTGCCTGTCCAGCAACAGGTACATCCAGCCTGTCTGTGTGTGTCTTTTTTGTCTGAATGTTCCTGCACACGTCTGCATACTGCACCTGCATTAATTTATGTCTGTATCTCTTAATGTATTTCTTAATAACAAATTTGCAACTCAATTTGTCTTGCCAGGCCCAGACTGTTCAACAGGTTCAGCATGTTTACCCAGCACAGGTGCAGTATGTGGAAGAAAACAGTGGCGTCTACACCAATGGCAACATGTGAGTCAGTCTGTTACCCAGACCTGCTCTTACGCCCCCCCACAGATATTAGCATTACGTCTCTGCAGTCTGTTCTTTCTCCTCTTAAGTCTCTTCACACCATCATTCATGTCACAGGCACATGATGTTGGTGGGAGTGCGTTCGATTTTTGTGTTTGTTTTCTTTTCTGATGAGTGTGCCATCGTGTGTTTGATTGTGCTCAGTCACCTGAACATGACCAGAAGTAGGCCTGTCTTTGTGCTGCTAAGTGCTGACGCTACGCCAGGGTCCCCTGGGTGTGAGGAACGGGGCTACATACACACACCACTAACAAGCCCAAGCTGTGTTTGTCCTACTGTGATACACACATACACACGCATTCAGTGCATGTACAGACACAAACACACACAGTGTGTGACCTCAGCTACTGATGGAAACACTCATACCAGTCTTATATAATAATAGTAATGATAATAATAATAATCTAAGCATCTAGAAATACAAAAGGTACCAGAGAGTAGCAGGCATATGTCAACATAATGTGTGAACGTTTAAAGAATCACCCAAAAATCATTTTATTTTCTGTATTCTCCACTATTTTATGTTACATTGGGGGGAAAATTCACTGCACATACATTGGTACAGTTTAAAATTATGATACATTTTGGATCGTCCTCATTATGATGATGTTTACAGTATTTGACTGTGTCTACACAAATAATAATGAACACAGACCCTCTGTGTATAATTATTACCATATAGGCTCAACAAGTGCCTTGTATAATTAAGAAACCATACTTGGACTAAAGAAAGAAAACACAACTGTTTGAAGTGTTAGACTTTCTTTTTTCTCAGTGTTATTGTCTCTACCAGTTTGGGTTCATTGACTGACCTCTAACCTCTCTTCTGAACAGAAGAACCTACACATACTCGGAGCCCCAGCTGTATAGCCAGAACAGTGGAGGGAGCTACTTTGACACACAGGGCAGCTCATCACAAGTGTCCACCGTGGTGACATCTCACGGCATGACCAACAACGGAGGAGGGGGCAGTGGAGGAATGAGCATGGGCCTGGCAGGGGGTCAGGTAATCAGCAGCAGTTCCGGGGCCTACCTCATGGACAACACTGGACCCCACCCTGCCACCCAGACGGCACGAGCTTCCCCAGCTACTGTAAGTGGCATAGCACCCACGAATTGGGTTTTTCACCTGCATTGCCTGCCTGCTTTTGTGTGTTGATAGGCTTAGTGTGTGCTGTAGTTTGTAGTCACTTTGTAGTAACTTCAAACTCTTTCTTTAGCACCACAGAGCTATTAGTTTGCCATGTCTCTTTCTATTAGCATACATGCTCTGTTTCCGTCACACTATGCACTAGTGTCTTTAGCAGGGTTCCGTATTTAAACTCTATATTGCAGTCATGTTTGCAAGATTTCAGTGTGTACTCATAGTACACATATTATGTCAAATAATAGTAGTAGAAAAACAGCTTTAGTGTGCGCCTCATCCACGATTATGTACGACTTGTTTTATCTCTGGCAATGATCCTTTGCTGATGTATGCTGTGTGCTGCGTAGGCTTGGCCCAAGTCTCTATAGTGATCAAACTACTGCCAGCAGTGTTCACACTGTAACCCTAATTATTTAATGTTCAAGTAATGCCGGGCTTTGTTTCCACCCCTGATTTCATCTGTCTGTTATTCCCATTCTTTGGTGTAGAAGAAAGGAAGAGTTAAAAATGGAGAAATAAGAGGGAATAGTCAGGGAATGCGCTCCTGGAGTTTATGAAAGACACATGGCTCCACAGACTCACCCACTCCTCACAAGAGTCCTGCAGTGGACAAAGTGGCACACACAGCGCGGGAGGCTTGCTCTTTTACTGTCTTCTGAACGCTCCATTTAGACATTTTCACATAGTCCACCATAATGATGCTTTCTGGCAAGAATGTAGAGATGATGGGGTGACTGACATTACATTATGTGGATGTCAGTCACGGCAGAGATTTTAAAACATTCAATAAAAGCTATGCAAAGGAGAAATGTTTTTGTGTTAAAAAGAAATGTGTGCAAAGGTGCAAGTGCGTTTTAACTGCTGAAGTAAAAAAAAAAAAAAAAAGCTTGTCCTTGTCTAGGCTAAGTGATGAGCTCTATAAAAAATAAATGGCTTCAATAATATGATTTTTCAAATTAATGAAATACCAAAGTGGTGACTTGATTGAAACCAGTGATGTAGTGTTAACCACTGAGTCATCGTGCAGCCCAAGGTATGAAATCATAATAATAATTCTTGTACTTTATTTGATGCCAACAATCCTTTCGTAAGAGCCAAAGTCACATTTTCTGTGTAGTGCGTATCTCACTTCGTAAGTAAACTTTTTCATGCCATACTAACTTGACAGCCACATATAGTATACGGTGTATAAATCCTAATTCTGTATTATTTAGTGCAGAAGAATAACCTCACAGAATTGCTACCATGCAGGTACTTGAGTAGAGTTTTGATCAGTATTTTTAAACGTATTAACGAAATCACACAAAAAAGCACAGTGCTAATTTGCCAGAAATACACACACACAAAAAAACATAGCATTTTGTCGGCCTATGTCATGTTTTGTTGGTACATGATAATTGTTATAGGTGGATCTGTGCTAGTGGAATCTGGTAGGGATGGGCGTCTGCCAGCTATCCATCACTGATGTACTAAGTTGATGCTGTTCTACGTACAGTATGTCCCTGTTTCTTAACTAGGCAAAGATTTTCCTGAAATGACAGGTAGTCCTGCTCTGCTTGGGTTTTAGTGGTGCTTGCTTTGGGATCTTTTCTAGATTCACTTTATTTTTGTTACTAATGTGTCTACATCTACTCTTTAGTTTTCTTGCTTTTGTTTTTATTTCCCCTTCTTACATTTTGTTGTCCTGTGCTTCGTGGTTTTATCAGATTGAAATGGCGATTGAGACGCTCCAAAAATCTGAGGGTTTATCCAGTCAGAGAAGCTCGCTGCTCAACAGCCATGTAAGTTGCTTTTACAAATGCTTGCCTTCGCCTTACCTTGGCTTTTGCCAAACACTCTCTCTTGCTTTTCTGCCTCTCTCAACTCTCTGTACATTTCAGTTTGGAGTGGTGTTTGCTGTTTTTTTTTTTGTTTTTGTTGCTGGTTTTAATTATTATCGCTTAAAAATTCACTGGCTGCTTTAGAAGGGCTTTTGTGGTGCTGTCGTGCTGCAGCATCCAGATTACAAACTGTCGGTCTGAGGTCTTTCCACACAGTTTGCGTGCTGCAGTGTTTGAATCTCCTCAGTAAAACAGCATGTGTTCCCCCTGTAGCTCCAGTGGCTGTTGGACAATTATGAGACAGCAGAGGGCGTAAGTCTGCCACGATCCACCCTCTACAATCATTATCTGCGCCACTGCCAGGAGCAGAAACTGGACCCTGTAAATGCAGCCTCTTTTGGCAAACTCATCCGCTCCATCTTCATGGGACTCCGTACAAGGCGCCTCGGGACAAGGTTAGCTTTTTGAGCTTTTCTTTTTCTTAATTAAGGAAAAGTTTTCATTTTGGAGATTCAAGATTTTTCATAATTGCAGTATGCTTGCATGGTCCTCATCTTGTCGTCATCCACCTAAATCCCGATCTACTAAAAGCCTCATCAGTTCTTCTCTCCTGTTCAAACAATTTATACATCAGTGTGACTTTTTCTGTACACCTCGCCCGGTCGATGTGTGTTCACTTTCGCTTTTTGTCTTGCAGAGGGAACTCCAAATATCATTACTATGGTATACGTGTAAAACCAGATTCCCCGCTAAATAGACTCCAAGAAGACATGCAGTATATGGCCCTCAGACAGCAACCTGTTCAGCAGAAACAGAGGTATAACACAGGCAGCCAGGCATGCATACAGTACTTTCTGTGATCCAAGTCACAGTGTTTATAGATACTGAGGTGAGCCGTGTGATTCCAGGTTCAAACCGGTGCAGAAGTTTGATGCTGGCTCTGGGGAGAATTACTCAGGTGGAGGCCAGAACCATCTTGGTGCAGCAGAGCAAACGGTCATTGCACAGAGCCAGCACCACCAGCAGTTCCTAGGTCAGCAACATTTCTCTTTTAATCAAAATGTCTCTAAAATCCAAAACATGTGGAATACTAATATGATGTTTGTCAGATTATTCCACAGTTGCCAACTTCATTTCTTATCACCCCAACAGATGCATCGCGGGCACTCCCTGACTTTGTAGAGCTGGACCTAGGACAGAGCAATACGGAGAACATCAGCCCAGAGGATGTTAAAGCTCTCCAGTCCCTTTACAGAGAGCACTGTGAGGTTAGATAAAGTGCATTCTTCTCATTTCCACTGCAAAGTAATCACAGCACACTTTGGCACTCAAGTGTTATTCACAGGGGCAACGGGGGGGTGGGTGGGTCAGGTCCCTCTTCACTGTTCAAAGAAAGCTAAGTAATCCACTTCAATATTGTAGCATTAATTGATACATCATTATCAATATGTCTATGCAGGCATTGTGACAGTACATTTTCCTATCGAGCTGGATTTCACCACCCGCTAAATCGATTCCACATCTTTTCTATTAAGAGTCTCATTCTCCTCTAGAATGGAGTCTATGTTTTTCCCCCTCGATAAGTATATATGCCTTAATCCACCAGTATCTATCATGGTGGCAATTTAGTAGTTTAATCTTATTTAAGCTATCTTTAATGAGAAAAGTGTGGAAAGAGAGAAGAGTGTGGAAACTTTGGGAAAGGTCATGTGTGTTTATAGCTACAGAGATTCGTAAATGCCAGCCGCTGGCATTTTGGAACAGAGTTTTTTCTTTTATCTTGTGAAGTTTTCAATCACAAGTCTCCTAATGTCTGGAAAAGTAGGGATCAGGTCATCCACATGACATGACCAAGGTCTTATTGTCTGACAGACAACTGTCTACACTGTGCTCATGATTAAAGGGGCAGTGCGCTCAAATTAGATAGTTTGGGTTTGACAGGTCAAGGTTTAGAGATGTCCATGTGTGATATTTCTCCTGTTACTTCAGTACAATGGAAGTGACTGGAATTTTATTTGCTTCACAGCACTGAAAATTGATGTTTGACAATGTGCTGTTTCACTCTTCAGAGGGACTATTTCTTCTTATTTTAGAAAGTACTACCAGTCAAAACAATTCACTGTTTTTGTTTATTCTCTGGTTTTGTCTCAGGCTATCCTGGATGTGGTTGTCAACCTCCAGTTCAGTCTAATTGAGAAGCTGTGGCAAACATTCTGGCGTTATTCTCCCCCTGACTCTGTAGAGGGTGCCACTGTAACAGAAAACAGGTGAGGTCAAGCGCGAGATACAATGCACATTTGTTTTCTTAGCTGAAGTCTGTTACTGTCTTACCAAAGAGAGATAAAACTTACATTTTATTAACATAAATTTAAACTTAATTCATTTTCTGATAATCTGATTTCAAAGGCATTTTTCTAAACGTGGTCTGTTCATTCTGCAGCAGCATAAGTGAGATTGAAGCACGGCTCCCCCGTTCACAGCTATTGGCGCTGTGCAGAAACGAGGCTGTACTCAAATGGATGAGCACCTGTGACCATCTAATGTACCAGTCCCTTGTGGAGATCCTCATTCCTGATGTCCTGAGACCCATTCCCAGTGAGCCACAGTCATAGACACCTCTCATGTTTACTTATTTGCTGTGTTAATGCTTGTAATGTCATCATGTTTTTCGTCTTTGGTTTTCCTTGTTTTTGTTTTTTAGGTGCCTTGACTCAAGCCATTCGCAACTTTGCCAAAAGCCTGGAAGGTTGGCTTAATAATGCCATGAATGCCATTCCACAGAGAATGATCCAGACTAAGGTACACTATTGCAGCCTTCATATCGAGCCTACCTTTGTGAAAATGCTGCACAGTTTCTGAAATATGTAATTAACACATGAGAGTATTATAGTTTCACTATCAGTTTTGAAAGGTATGTATACTTAAAATAGGTAACGTCTGGGCTTCTGTGTGCATTCTTTTCATAGATTGCCGCTGTTAGTGCCTTTGCGCAAACACTGCGCAGATACACATCTCTGAACCACCTGGCTCAGGCGGCACGTGCCGTGTTGCAAAACACGTCACAGATCAACCAGATGCTGAGTGATCTCAACCGTGTTGACTTTGCCAACGTACAGGTCAGAACAGCTCTTTGTTTTTTGATATGATACAGCTGTGGTGTTTTTTATATGTGTACTCTAACATATATGACCTATATTTGTACTTTTACTTTCATTGTACAAGTGTGAACCTCCAGCTCTGTCTCCATGTTGCTGTATAGGAGCAGGCATCATGGGTGTGCCAGTGTGAAGAGGGAGTGGTTCAGCACTTGGAGCAGGACTTCAAGGCCACACTACAGCAGCAAAGCTCTCTGGAGCAATGGGCAGCCTGGCTGGACAATGTGGTCACTCAAGTGCTCAAGCCCTATGAGCACCGGCCCAGCTTCCCCCGGGCGGCTCGACAATTCCTGCTCAAGTGGTCCTTCTACAGGTCTGCAAAAAAGCATGTCTGAGTGTGCAGCATCGTTGAAGAAGCAAAGCACTTGCTTACTCTGTTTTTGTGTGTGTGTGTGTGTGTATGTGTGTTTCTGTCAGTTCTATGGTGATAAGGGACCTGACCCTGCGCAGTGCTGCCAGCTTTGGTTCTTTCCATCTGATCCGCCTGCTGTATGACGAGTACATGTTTTACCTAGTGGAGCATCGTGTGGCCCAAGCTACTGGAGAGACACCCATTGGTGTCATGGGGGAGGTATAACTGTGGCATCTTATGGGTTTTTTTTGTCATATGAAATGACCTCTGGTCATTTTATAGAAGAGAAGTTTTGCCAAATTACAATCTTGTTTCTAATTTCGATGAGAAAAACATTAAAACAATGTGAACCTCAAATGGCCCCTCTAATTGTGATGTTTGTCTCTGTTTTCAGTTCGACAGCCTCAACACTCTATCTCTCACTAACATTGATAAAGGTATGTGGCAAAATTTATAAAGCACAATGGACTGATAACATGTATGCTAGTAAAAAAAAAAATTAAAAAAAAACGTTAGTGAAGCACATAGAAACAACACCTGAGTAATGCTAGCAAAATAAACTTTTTTTTATCCTCTCCAGCTTTTTTAAGTGAGCTCTTGAGTCCATACCAGTATTTTATATGTGTGGCTTCCTCCTGTCTAGATGAAACGAGCGGGATGGACAGCGATTTAGAAGAGGACACGGAGGAGTCCGGGGAACCTCTTGCCAAGCGGGAGAAGTCCGAGCACGAGGTGATCCAGGTCATTCAGGTCGGGGCGCTTGAGGACGGATCCCACCCTGTGGTGGGCGTCGTCCAGCCAGGTGTACTCCACTCGCTGCCCCAGCCCCCGCAGGACCACACCGAGCACATCCTAACCCCCTCCGCTGGTACTCCGACCATCCGCCACTGCAGCGCCACAGGCAACACCTACGCCTCTGTTTGAGGGTCTGAGGGCACGGCTGACCTTGTCTGGCCTGTTTTCGCTGTCTCACTCTCCACATATCTTTCTCTCTGTAAGTCTAGATGTTTCCGTCTGTTTCATGCATTGTCTCTGTCTACACTTGTGTGGACACGCTCTCCTCTCACCGTCCAGCCCGGTCAGTGGAGGAGCGCTGAAATGATGATACTTTGGCCGAGATGTGCTGTCCGTGTCTGACTGCTTATATTCTGGATGTGGTGTCATCCCATAAGTCTGTGCTCTATTACAATGCGGCAGCTGGTGGAAGGGACGTGGAGGAAAAGGACTAATTTGACCCGTTAAATGTTTCCTGGTTAGACATGATTTACCGCATCTGTCTGTCTATACCGACAGATTTTATCTTGAAGGAAATTTAAACTTCTTCAAACTACTGATGTCTCAGAGCTCAAATCCATGTCACTAGTCCCAGTGGAGCATCGATTGACTCAAGACCTTTGCCTATTGTATATAGTTTTGCTGTACTTTGAATTGGTATTACCCAAAACTCATGGTGCTATCATTGTGTTTTATTTGTTTAAATTTCCAGTTAATTTTAGTATGATTTATGTCAACATGCATTCCAACTGCTGATAAACTTTTGGCTGAACAAAAATATTTTGAGTATTGTATGTAGCTGTATCTATGACATTTGAAAAAGGATCATGGGGCAGTTTTGTCTGTTCTGTTTTGAAAATGATATGGTAGCCACCCACTGAAAACCACTTATAGCTTTTAGCCACAGAAAAAGAAACCCTGAAAGTAATATCTGTGCTGCTATTTATGTATATAGAAATGAGATTGAGAAGACTGGCTGTACAAAACCACCTCCTCAATGTTAGCTTTTCTATGCACTCCGTGCATAACGCTTGCCTTTGTTCATTTTAGATGCTCTGTAGTGTGGTTTATGTGATGAGCTGTAATCTTGAAAACAACTTACTGGACACATTCCCCTGTTTTCGCAGTTTCTGTCTTAATGAAAATTTCTCAAAGTTCGCGAAGGACCAAAAACAAACCAACAAGAGGAAGCTGAGAGTGAGCCATTTAGGTCGCCCATGAGCTGTTTCCTGTCCCATAGTGCCATGTTGCAGAGCAGAAGGAATGTCAGGGATTTAATGTACCTCGGCTTTATCATAGTGCCTTATCCTTAAATGCAGCTGTCCTTGTAGTCCTGACTGTGTGGTGTAGAGAGCCCACAGCCCCTCTGCATTGTCCCAGTCGCAGATTTGGCTTTCTGGTGATACGTGGCTGGATTTGGGCTGGCTCATCAGTGTTGAGACTAAGGGATGCAGGCACAGACACACCTGTTGTTTTCTCTGGATCAGCTCTACTAAGCTTATTACTTATCAGAATCACGGTCTTTAGCCTTGCTCCTGCCCTCACTCTGCCCTCTTGAGGCCTATTCTTGCATTAGCCTTTGTTATCGGGTGAAATGTGTATGTGTGCGTATGTGTGTACATGGATGCATTGGTCTGCACTGTGGGTTTTTTTTGTGTGTGTGTGTGTGTGTCTGCGTGCTTGTGTGTATGTGTTGGAACACATCCATCAGTCACCCTACCTCAAACCAGTGGTGCCAGCCCTTTTGACGCGTGCAGCACAGTCTGTCCAAACCTTATTGCACACACACCACTGTACTGCACAAATCTCAACGCGATAGAGAAAATCTGCTTTGCTTTTCTCTCACCTCTGATTACATTTTCATTTCCGTTTTTAGCCCATAAAATGCTTCATCCTTTGTTCCCTGTTGAAAGATCATCTTTGTACAGTGGACCAAAAGTAGATATTTTCTGATATTCAAAGAGATATATAGATATATATATGTATAGTATATATAATGATGATACACTACATATATTTGTTGCTTTTTACGTGGTTGACCTGATTGTTTCTATGTAATTGTTTCTTTTGGTAGCTCCTCTGTAATTAGTTGATAGACTGTGAAATGGGGAAGGCATGGGGACTAACTTCTGATTCATTAGACTACGTCTATACTTGAACTGTTATAGCCTATGTTGTGGAGAATATTGAGATTAATCCTCTAAATAGGAACATTTTGTCACAAATTTTTTTTTGTTGTTTAACACTTTTTTTCAAATGGTCTGCACCATTTCTCTGCATAAATGTTTATTTATTGATATTTATTGTGTTATGTTTTGGCTTAGATGCTTATGCATATGTTAAAATGGGTACTGATAATGAATCATGAATTATACTACTGCAAAGAGCAGACCTACTGTACAGAAGGACTGGGAGGTTTTTTTTATTTGTTTGTTTTTCTTTGTAAGTCATGTATGTAGGTTGATTAAGGTTTAAAAAAAAAAAAGGGTTGGCACTGTATTTGCTGTAATCAGTCCTTTTAGGCATATCAATAGTCAGAAAATCCTTTAGATACTAGCAGTACATGGGATCTTTGCCATTTTTTTTTATCTAGGGTATGTGCCTGTGTAGAAAATGTGCTTAACAGTAAAGGAGGGTGGGAATGTGCAAATACTGCATGTCATTTGGGTTAGTGGGTCTTTGGACACATCACACTCTGGGGCGACTGACAAGCCCAAAGCCACAGCGTACGGTACACATCACATACTGTAGCCTTACCCTGATCCTGCTGGCTTGAAATGTCTGGAGTTGTAGAAATTGAGCGCACGCACACATACATACACACACACACACACACACACACACACACACACACACACACACACACACACAAATCTAGCTTTCCTATTACATTGTTGAAGGACAGTTTGAAAAGTCTGCAAGAAAAGGTCAATGAACTCTAAGTAGCTGGTAGTTTACGGTCTGAGGCATTTTGTTTACATCAGTCTGTGACCATAATTAATTTGCATGAGAGATTCGCTCCCTGACTGTTGGTATAAAACTGTTGAACGCAAGTTGGGAGAAAACCGAGAAAGTAGTAAAAAACGTCCAATAAAAAGCGATGAATACGAAAACTTAAGCCCTAGATCATCTCTTATACTTTCTCTAGAGCCTCACATCAATCTGAGTTCATATAATAACTGCAAAAAAATGAAGTACCCCATTCTTAACTGACTCCCAACACGCACTGAAATTTTGAGAATGCGGTTGTAAAAAGCAATGGAGTTCTCTTCGTGAGTTAAACATTTTAAATGCGTTGTAAATCTGGGTAGTGTGCACTGGTTACAAATGAAGGTTTTACAGGATATTTTTTTCTTTCTTGCCTCTAGCTTTTTTTACCTTTCTCTGAGTGATTTTTTTTTTTTTTTTAATATGAATCTCAGCTCCCTTGTCATATGAATTAACTACAACACTCTAGATGGTAACTTGTATTTCTTTTGAGCCATAAGTGAAAATGGCTTATAAAATGTTTTCTTTAAATCTTAATTATGTGCTTTAGGAACATATGTGCTTTCTGGTTTGCACGCCTACCTGTGCTGCTAGAAACTGTCAATTTTTTTTTTTTTTTTTTTTTTTTTTACATAGACTTTCGTGCCAGACAGTGATTTAGCTTTCTGCATCTCAAAGCCTGCCTGGTTAACACTGGACTGATGCTAATGCTGCCAACACAATTGTACTTTATTTCTCAGTGTCTTTAAAATTGAGAAATTTTTTTGTAACAGCTGTTTGCAAATGAGCCCATTTCCAAACAGAAAACGTTTAAAAAAAAAAAACTAAAAAAAAAGACAAAAAAAACAAAAAAAAACATAAGCTATTCCTTAACTTGTCATAGGAGTGTAAGCTAAGAAATGCCTCTTCACCTGGACAACATGGCAGCTTCACTGACCCATAGCAGACTCCAGTGCCTTTAATTTCGCCCCGGCCAGAGCAGACGGCCTGGGTGACTCTTGGGTCTCTGGTGGGCTACAGATAGAGACTATCAGAGCAGATATTTCATTGCACAGGTGCTGCCGCTGAGAAGACACCAAGGCTGAGGAAACATAAAGATCTGTCCTTAGTCTGGACTATTTATTATTAACTGGACGCAACACCACAGACACACACAAACACTTAGTAGTTTACACGTGGTAGATTACCTGAAGACGGCTTTTTATTGTATAGAACTATCGGTTAATTAAGGAGAGCCACTGTAAGTAAAAAATGCTCTCTTACGACTTGTTTTCTCATGATCGTGATTTCTTTTGTCAAATGATATTTTCTGAATGCTGTGACCTGTTTGAGATTTGTATTTGGATGTTTTCAAGTGCCATTTGACAGTCTAGTGAGTCGTGGCCATCTGTAGCGCGCTCTAATGCAAGCACAAGCATTTGGCAGTGGCATTTGGGGAAGGTTTTTATTTTGATTCACCCTAGACAAAAATATGTATATATCAAAAACTGAAAAGGTATATTTATTTGTGTCCTAATTATTTGATTTGTTCTTTTGGTGAACATTTTATCAGATATGTTGGCTAAAGTGTGATTTCTTTTTTTTTTTTTTTTTTTTTTTGGATAATGTATAGTATCTGATATAATATATACACACAAATTTCATGTGACTTTCTTTCTGTGTGCCGTTAAGTTTTCTTCATATACTGTATCTTTTCAAATTGGCAAGCAAACCAATGCGTGTAGGGTGATTTGTATTGTGTATTTTACATAAAAACGAGGACAATTGGGGGACTTTTATATTTATAAAGACATTATCATTTAGTGTGTCGTATTGATGAATATAGAAACTATTAAAGACACATGTAGTTTGGTTTTCTGAATATTTCAGATCTCAGCTCAGGCTAGCTTCTTAGTGTTGTTTTCTTAAAATTTGTGACTTGTCTTTGCAGTAATAAACGTTTTCTTGTTCAAAGTCAAGTGTCCTTTCTCATAACTTCTATGCATTAATCAAATTCCACTTTAAAAAGATTTAATGGCTGCTAAACAATAGTGTTAGCCCATTAAATTTTATTCAACCATATTCATACATATAAACACCAATATCATTCAAACTCAGTATGGATTCAGAATGTTTGACATTGTAAAGATTAAGATGAGCATGAGCTTGCATTTCCTGAAAATTGTACAGCATTTTTTTTTTTTTTTTTCAATCATTTTCAGTCATGACCAGAGTGGTTCATCAATGTAAAGGTAGCAAAAAGAGTATAAAATACTGCAACAGCTGTAGGTAAACAGAGCTCCAAATACCAAAATATTGTTTGATCAAGAGTGCTGAGCAAAAACTAAAATCATTCAGTTTTACAAGCGACAAAACACTGAAATGACTGCAGTCTGATAACCTTTTCATGTTTCATAGGGTATATTTGGCATCAGTATGGCTTACGCTTCCTCTCACAGTTCATTCCTCGCTTCCTTTGCTCAGCTATTGTCTAGAATAGTGTCATCCAAGTAAAACTCAAATTAAAATGGGTGGCGGTGAGCCATGTTAAAGCCATACTCCACCCAAAAGATGCCTTTGAGTATCAAATACTCACCCTGTAGGTTTGAAAGGTGGTTGTTAAATTGTAGTTCAGTCTTACATTAAGTACAGTGGTGCCGCTGTATATTTATAATCTCTGTGTGTTTCAAACCGTCATTATTTTACCAAAATACAGCTGAACACATCTTTCAAACCTGCAGTAGATGAGTGCATTTGCAGGTCCCTTGATTTTAGACTAATCTCCTGGAAATTTCCTGCGTAATTTGCTAGGATGTAATGGATCATTTTTAGGGCATTTTACAGAAAGGCTGGTGCAATTTGTTAAAAATGATAAGTGCTAGGTTGGTTTGTTTGTTTGGTACAAGGTCTCACTCATTATATTTGGATTCATATGTAGTTGTTCATTTGCAAAAAATATTAATGAATTAGAGTCTTGACTGACAGAAAACCAGTTTTCACTGTGTAGTTTTGTGTATCAAATAAGACATTGGCATATTAGATTATTTATTAAAAACCCTTTTTAGCTGTAATACTGAAGCTACTTTCAGGAAATTGTTGAAAAAATGTCCTGGAAATGAAAAGGAAAGTTAGGGATCCGTAAAATAAAGTGTTACCAAAATTGTTCATAGATGTTCACTCGTAGCATTTTTAAGAAACAACCTCATATGCTAATATATCGTTCATCGTTGTCTTATCATTTGTACCAAATTGCACCAAAATGTTTTGCAAAATGTCCCAAAAAATTAACTGTTAGAAATTACTCTTTTACATTTTCAGAAAATTAGTAGAAAATGAAGGGATCTGTAAAATAAAGTGTTACCCACAAAACATACATTTTGCGCAGTGTATCACAATTTTCATGGATCTCACCAAGATCATCATTAGCAAGAAAATACGTTTCAACTATGCTAGGAGATTATATGGATACAAGTAACCACACATGAGACTATGAAACAAGACAAAATACTTTAACAAATTAATAAAGTGCTAATGGACACTATGTGGGCATCTAATTAAAAAATGACTATTACAAATAATGATATTACACAGATTTGTCTTATCAACCGTTTCCTTTTGAAAATATTTCGAATAAACTTTGGGGTGTGAAAAACGTCCATAGAAAAACATCACTTCATAATGTCATAACAGCCTTGACTGGTTGTAGGATAACGGAACGGTTTAATGGTCTTGAAAGAGAAGCTAAAACAAGCTTTTCAAATGCTCTCGTTAAAAACAACTATTCAAAGGGGAATATAAATTAAAAAAAAACACAAAAACAAGGACTGTCAGAATTGAAAAATATTTAAGATTACATCCTTACGAGAACATGAGTAATGAATAACATGATTTTACATAAATGTCCTGATCTGTGAGGGGGGGGAATAAAAACTCCACTTACATGAAGCCATATCAGCACCGAAGAGCCGATGAAGGAGGACTGGACCGGCAGTATACTCCAGCTGAAATCAAATTTAGTTTGTTCAGACAGGGTAAATTATCAGGTTTGCATCCAATACAAAGCACCACGTTTTAAGCCAAATAGTTTGCCCTCTTGTCACTCAGTTGAGGGGACTCTATACATCTAAAAATCTTAAATATTAAATAAACTAAATGTGCACAGAAAAAGAAGAGTGAATTGGTTCTTGTTTGACACCTTACACTGTGTTGTGGTGACACAATGCTTTTGTACCGCACTAATGGTTAATTAAATGATTGAGACACTTTTTGCATCTTTTAATCTCAGTGTGGACACATTCTTTGATTCATGTCAAAGTGAGATGTTGAGATTTTCACTTCACGCTGTTCTGCAGTTCCAATTCCTTCCTTTTTCATGCGCATCCTCTTGGCAGCATGTTTCCAGTGTACCACAACTCCTCCCTGTGTGACTCACATGTTCCTCCAGTTTTTGTTTGGAAGTCACCGAATTTACAGACCTGGAGTCTCGCTCAGTATACTGGGAACTGCTTGCAGTGCTGGATTTTAAAGCAGTGTGTTCGGAGTATACTGCCGGCCTTTAACTTCCTTGTTTTTACTCCTACAACCTACTCAGCTAGGCTTCCCTGCAGTCCTCCTTTGGCGATCCAAGCCTATGTGGAGTGGTCTGTTAAAAGTAGAGTCAGATTTTTTTTGTTTGTTTGTTTTGTTTGTTTGTTTTTCGTACAGTTTATGCCTTCAAACTCAGTCAAGAGGTTGAGGGTCAGCTATGGGCATGGTGTGCAGAACTTCATCCAGTAGTTGCAGAGCTCGGTGTAAATGGATCTCAATCCAGCAGGGCGTCTCTTTGATGCTTTGCCGTGGGTAGTCAGGCCCCCAGCCTTTCACGAAGCTCATCCGCAGGATGCACAGCCTACGCAGGTCATCAACCCCAATGCCAGCAGCAGCAGACAAACCTGCAGGGGAATTACAGGCAGCGACGATTAAATCGATGTGGAACTACGTAAAGGCCAAACCTTGCAGAGACATGTTAGCTAAGTTACTGTTTTAGTAAGAGCTGGAACATGTACTAGATAGACAAACAGCTACGTAGAAAGTCATTGTTAAGCATGTCAATGCTGAAATCATTTTGTAAGAAGCTTGGAATACAATGAAAGTTTGTTCTAAAGCCATAACGTCAACTCCAACTTTCCCAATCAGATGATCTGAACCACAAAAGCATAGGCCCATTTATGCTCGTGGCTATACAATGACCAAACTTTCCCATTTACTGAACATTGTGTTACTTTTGTTAGTTAATTATTCAATATTATCAAACATATCTCACAAGCTTTTATGTTGTATCATCATATTGCCAAATCTGCCCCTCTAGCTTCTCACTCCATGTCTGACTGACTTCACTGTCAAGACTGTAAAATGGCAACAAAGAAACATCGATGCCATATAAAGGTCAATTTATACATTTCGCATCTTGGTCTGTGTACATTCTAGACTAAATCCAGCCCTTTAGCCATATCTTGGAGACTAAAATATTGTTGGTCTTTTTTTTTTTTTACTGTATATGTTGACAACACATCCCTACCCAGTAATTATATTTTCCAACATAATACATCTGCAAATCTTGGCTAAAGCATGGCTAAATTAAAATGAGTGAAGCAGATTCAATTTAGTGAAGATATGTTGACTGATTCTTACATTAATCTCACTTTTTTCTTTTCTTCATCATTTAACTGACGATGTCTGCTGATTGCTTTTCTTCCGCTTGTGCTGTTCTATAATTGTCTTGCTCACAATGCTGTGCATGGAGTAAGTGAAATAAGAAAGTCCCTTATATTAATTTGGACTGAAAATACCCATGGAGGATGATGATGAAAAGCAGTAATAATACACTTGTTGAAGGGTAAGTGCAGCAGTAGGAACACTCACTGATGGCAGGGGCAATGCCTCCCACAGAGCCAGGCCCGGGAATGTTCCCAGCCACCGCTGCTGCCTGGGCTGCAGCTGCTGCTTGAGCTGTTGCTGCCTGCTGCTGCATCTGCCTGTGGCACTGACGCAAGTCAAACACCTGGTGAGAGCACAAGGAATAGAATGAACACCAAGCATCATTTGTCAAAAATGACAAAAATGAATATATAATACAACGAACAACAGGATGCTCCACACATTATACTGCGATTATGGTTACTCCTACTATGAGAAACATAAGAGTATGGTTTTTAGAATGGCAACATCTTCCTCAATTTAGAGCTTGAATGGCATTATGACTGAATTATTTGAAACATTTCTGCTTTTCACTGTATGAGCATGGTTCTGTATCTCACCTTTATGTAAGCACTGGGGTAGATCTTGTGAACTGCATCTCCAGGAGCACGTCCGGCCTCTCGGTCCAGGTAATAGCTCTGCACGAACACCGCATGATCACTCAAACAGCGCACCCAGACGTCTCCTTCACCTTTGCACTCCAGCTGCACACCTTTGCCAATGTGGAGCCTAAAAAAAAAAAAAAAAAAAAAACACAGAGAGGAGAGAGGAAAAGTGGTAAGCAAAGACAGTCAGAGAAGAGAGACATGACATCACTTTCAATTACTGTCAATCACTAATCATACCTCTACGTTAAACATTAATTGCTTCAGTGAGCTATATAATTATACTACCTCCAAGCATGTGGCTGAGTACCTGGCTCTCTCTATGTTCTCTGTCCTGTGGACATTGCTCAGCTGGCCCAAGCAGAAACGATCACCTCCCGAGGGATCCACATAGCCATCCACTGTCACTATCGGACATGTGGATGGCACCTTAAACGTCTCCCCAACCTGGACATCCATCTCAAAGTACGCAATGGAGCACCAGTATTCTGGGGCTGGAACAAAGCAACAAGCAAAGTCAGGTCAACGGGGTTGCACTGATTTTGTTACAGTTTTGTGATACATTATTTAGGTAATGTATAGAGAGTCTTCCATCTGTAGCTCAGTACTCACCAGGGTGATTGGATATGGGGGGCTGGAACGCTATTTCATTAGTAACAGGCCCTGCAATAACACATAAAAATGAAATATAAACAAGCAATTTTGGATGTGAAAGATGTGAGATGTTATTTAGGAATTAGCACAAATTGTGTAATAATATTAATTCCATGAGTTGTCAGGGGTGGAGGCTGACCTAATATCTACGGCTAATCTTCACTTCAACCACAGTTACAAAGTATAATGTATTAATAATATAAGAAAGTCTGCTGGAAACAACTGTTTTGAAGTAAACTAATGATGTCTTGGTGCTGCTGGTATCACTTTTACCCATTTTTCAATTAACTTTTATATCTGGTAAAATCCCCTTAACATGGAAAACAGCTAAGGAGGTCCCATCACATAAATATGTTAACACTGATGTAATTTATGAATCAGCCTATATCAGATCTGTCCTGTCCTAGAATCACTGGTGAACTAACAGCTCTGTGCCCTTCTAGAGGTTAATAATGTCCCCAAGCTGCACAAGTCTTTGTGGACTATTTTTTTCAGACTTGATTTTTGAGTTTTGCAATTTTCCATGTATTCCATGTACTCACAGTAATGCCCTGTGTGAGGCATGGGCGGATGATGCTGTAGATGCCCATTCTGATGTTGAGGCACTGCAGGAGTGAAGCTGCTGTTTCTGCTCCAGTTCGGGGGAGGATCTGTAAATATAAATTCAAAACGGTTTTGTTGCCAAATTTTTGCCAACTGTGTTGTAGATCCAAACTTAAATACTAAAAATAAATTTTTGCTGCATTAACAGTAACTTTATCCACTTCAAAATTCAAACTGTTTTGCTGGGGAAAAGTAATCCCTTATTTTTTTTTTAATTTTTTTTTTAAAAAGCTGTTTTAAAATGACCTAAACCCACTTGTACAATGACACAAAATTGAAATTTTTACAGCATTTTGTTTTTCATTTTGCTTTGTTTGTTGTGTTTTTTTATGTGGTGTCTCACTTGAGGGTCCAGCACTGATGGTAGAGAAAGCAGAGGTTGAAGCTGAACTGGTGCCCTCCGATGAGGGGAGTAGAGCGGGGCTGCTGAAGGGTTCTGGTGGACCTGGCCTTGACGGGGGATGCTGGATAGTCTGCAGGTGGCTTTCAGAGCTGGAGTGAGACGGCTGGTTATCATAGTCATACTCATCCTTTACCAAGAGTGGTCCTACCAGAAGACAACAGACATAAATAAGACTGTTTTACGCCCCCCCAAACCATCAAAAAGAAAAGACAAAAACTGTGGCACTTCCTTACCTGAAGTGGAAAGGGTCAGTCCTGATAAATCTGTGAAAAGATTAAGAGGATAGATTACTAAGAACATTTATGTAGGTCAAAAAATCAATAATAATTTAATAACCTAAAACAATAAGATCTAGTCAAGTCTAACAAACCAGTGATTCTTACCAATGCCTGGAGAGACAACCCTCTCGTAGTGGTATGGGTTGACACACACATTGTCACATTTGAGGTCAAAGGCATACTGGCAATATTTCACATGTTTTAATTCATTCTTGTGTAGATCAGGCCACCGCCACAGCCGGGCATAGACAACATGAGGAAAACCTTTCCGCCCTGCAACCTAAAGCACAGAGAAGAGGATACAATGAGACAGATTGATAACATTCTTTTACAATTACAAGGAGTGTAATACAAAACAAATTTGCTGCTATATATCTGCTACTATACCTGTAGGCGTCCATCTAAAGTTCGCTGTATGGTTACACACTTGCTGGGATGAGCTCCATTTGTAGTGATGGCTGTGATAAGGGAATCAAGCTCATCTTTCTTCTCCTTCAGTTTCTTGACAAGACTCTCGATAGCTCGCTTAGCAAAGCTTTCGCTCTCTCCTCCCTGCCGGTGGCACATCAGGCTATGCACAATGCTCAGGCAGGCATCGTTACTTGTGGGAGTGTTCGTGATTGACATCTTGCTCCTTAGGTTTCAACCTTGGGGAGGCTTTCCAGCTGTATCCTCTATGCCTTTACATAAGGAAGAGTCAAAGTTAAATTACTATTGACATAATGCAAGTTTAACAACCTAAGACACAGCAGTGACTGAGAATTCAGATGAGATGCTAACCACAATTTCACAGTGCGTCTGTGTACCACCATCACTTATTTTTAGAGACGTGCTGATCATGTTCAACTCTCTCTAAAGTCAATTTATTGTACCTTAAATACCCAGGCCACTCTCAATAACTAAAAAGAGAAAACGTTTTAGGTTGTCCCTGATTGACATGACATTTTACACCAATAATAACTTTTGCTTTTGCATAAATGTGAATTAAAACTGGTAACCACTGCAATAAAGTTCAGATTCATGCAAGCAGAAACTCTCACTAGCCATCATCTGCAAATATGGCCAATACATCTTGACTGAAATGTAAAGTGAAACATTGTTATGGCACCGGAAACTGTTTGTTCATTTTCTCGAATTGGTTTAATATTTTCAGATGAAGGTAAAGTGGACAATAGGTTAATGTTAGGTTTTTAAGAGCATTTTCACAGCAAACGTTAGCCTTGATGGGTACCAGATCTTCACAGGTAATCTAGCGTGTCCTCCCTTAACCATGCTTCCGATAATTGTATGCAACCCAACATAACCTGAATTAATCAGTTCTGTTATTACTTACGGATATTCGATTCAAGTTAATACACATTTGTTGTAAAAGTGCTATTGCATAAGAGCATTAACTCTAGCTAACATTACCTAGCTAATTTTGAGTGGTTATCTGTTAGCGTTAGCCGTCACTGGGCTTACCGTAACGTTAAATAACGTTAGAATGTATGTTTCCTATCATCAGCTGAACCAAGCAGATACTGATTTGTGGACTTACAGTGATTTCTCCACACAGCAGCGCTCTGAGAACCGGCGGTAGAGGATGATAAGTGGGTGGCTTTAGCTGCCTAAATTTCGCTAAGCGTTAGCTTGCGTTACTGTTATTTTGGCTAGCTGGGCTAACAGCTAATGCTAAAAGACATTCATCAGCCTCTCGTTAGCTCGCTAACCTTCTTCTATAATGGTCCTAATCAGCTACCTCACGAGATGTTAAAGTCTCATATTAGCTAAACGCGTACTCGTTTATATTTACACTTGGCTATATCTATAAAAATATATATACATTGTAAGCTAACAACAACACATTTACTGGTTAGCTGGCCACGAAAATAAACAACAAATTGCTCTCCACCCACACCGCTCCCACTGCGCATGCACGCGTGAAATGTGACAGGCGTGGCGCGGCGCTGCTGTAGAGATGTGAGGTTTGACTTCTTTACTGACTCCAGAACTCACTAAAGACAGTCGGGATTTCGAGTCACTGGAGTCACAGAGCGTGAGGAATCCCCAACCAGTGAAGGTCCACTCCTCTACTGATTACAGCCCACAACTCGGGCCCTGACTAGTACACAGTGGGGGTGTGCATCTCCATCACTGAGGCTGATGCGATAAGCATCTCGATGCATTGCCAACAATCCGATAAAGACACATAGGAAGCAACTACCAATGCGATACGATACGATACGATTCACCCCTATTGCAATTCGGTGCGATTCGACACGATTTGATTCAACACAATACGATTCAACGCAATACGATGCGATTCAACTCAAGGCGATGCAAAAGAATGATACTAATGATACTGAGTTTGATTTTATTTCGTAAGAATACAGCAAATCATAAATTAACCAAAAAAGTGCCATTTTTACGTTACATATTTGTTTCTCTAGTACTGCAACTCAGTATCTGTTTCTTTTTGACCTCTACAATAACACTTGGACCTTTCACAAACAGGCCTTTTCACAAGTCCTTTGTAGTGTAGTGTTCTCTGTCTCCAGTTTAAATGCATATGCTCCATGACCCAAACAGTTACTGTCAAAATAGATTAATAATCCACTTACTCCAACACGCAGAACAATAATTCTAGTGCGCAAGTTCCACCCGGGACGCTTTGGCAGCACACCACAGCTGTAGCATGCTAGCACGTTTGACAAACAGAGGAGGAATCAATCTAAATATCAAATTATTGGTCACAAATTATTGGTCCCATTTCTAAATTAATAAAGGCATAGGGCCTCTAATAATAATTATATATAAATAAATCAGATTTTACCAATGCAAAGATGTTAGAAACGATGCATCACCAGTTCATCCCAAACTGTATCCAATGCACACTTTTTTAATCAGGGCGATTCCATCGTGAACATTTATGCTGGTGCACTGATGCGAATCAGTGAATCTGCCCATCCCTAGTACACAGTGTTAGGGAGTAACTAGTTATATGTAATAATGTTACATAATTAAATTACAAAATAAATGTAATTGTAATCTGTTACAGTTACTGAGAAAAAATATGTAATTTACTTACAGTTACTAATCAAAATGTTGGTGATTACAAAGGGATTAAATCTAAATATATTGTTTTCAGTAAAAAGCTTATATGTAGAATATAACATTCATTCTGTTACTTTGCATCTTTTCGCCCTGCAGAAACGCCTTCTTTTGGCATATATTTCTGGACAATATGGGTCAGTAAAGACAAATTTCAGTGCAACACCATCAAGGGTAGAATGGCTTAAATGGTTGGATGAGCCGGAGGGACGATTTGCGAAACTCTCGTGAGATTTGTACACTAATCTTAACCTTAACCTAACCCTAACTCTAATCCTAACCTTAACCTTTATCTAACCTTAAGCACCAATGAATGAGCAGGAATCATTGTCTTGAACAAGAGCATCAGTGAGTGACTCGAGTTGAGACAGCCTGGCAGCTACTCACTGAACGAGATCAAATGAACCGTTCTCTTGAACTAGGACGTATGAGTGAACGAGAAGCGATTTAATCGGACTCGAGTCGAGACAGAAGGCAGGTTAAATTGAACGAGACTGAACGAACTGCTGCTCTCTCGAACTAGGAGGCCTGCTACCTGCCCCTCAAAAAGACCAACAGATTGTTGGTCAGTGTCACATCATATTTCTGTAACATCGTATTGAGCTTATATAGCCTAACTACACGGTTTACACTACTGCCTCTCATCTGTCAATCAAATCAATGCTCATTGCTCTAAGCAACCTGAGTCTGCCATGCCTGCGACCAGCCGACCACGTCAAGGCAGGTGGCCATGTCGTGGGACAAGAATGCCTCTCAGTGCTGGAAATTAAACAATATTTTCCTTCTGAAATCAGAAAAGGGCTCTAACTGTACAGTGTAAAGCTTGTTTACCAGCAGTGAAAATGCTGTTAACATCGAAATGCTCAATATCAGGAAACATCTACAGACATCTGTTAGAAAACTAATAAAAAAATAATCAAATGTAATTAGTTACATTACTTTGATGAAGTAATTATAATTACTTACTAGTTATAATAGTTACATTACCTATTACATTTTTAACAGGGTTAATCTGTAAACTATTACATTTCAAAAGTAACATTCCCAATACCGCTAGTATAAATAAATAAATCCCATTAAATACTTCTACACACACAGTTTACATACCTGTGCCCATATATTACACTATAAAGGCTCATTTTTAGTGTGCATTGCACCAAATGTTCCATTACACCTGAAAATGTGTGCCTTGTTTTCCACTCCAATTAGATTTTTGTATGATACATAGTTTGTTTCATTGTCAAAAGACAACAAAGTCAAATCCTCTCCAGACAAGTTTTAAGATGTATATAAAATACTCGTTGAATAATAAGTTGTGTCTGATATGGTTTTTCCACAAAAAACGTTAAATTATCTTGTTACAATCCTTAAAATAGCATCTACTTCACTGTAAAGTCTATTATCAGTGTTTGTGCACTGGAGGTTTTAAGTTTCCACATCACACTTGTCTACATTGAATATTGGACCAGGATTGGCTTCCAAACTATTTGTGATGTCACAAATCATGCTTATAGGCCCACCCCTTAAAACTGGAATTTGAGCACAGAGAAACTTTCAGCCAATAAATGTGAAAACAGCCTTCTAGTGTCAAACTCTGCACATACATCATTCTGCACAGAGAAGCTTAAACATTCAAGTTAGGAACAAGAAGAAAAACATATTTTTGAGTAGAGGGGGACTTTAAAATCTAAAAGTCTAAATTCCAATAAACAATGACCAGACCAGTTAGGGCTGTATTAATAACTAAGCAAAGTGGGAAACTGATCCTTGACCTCAGACCCTCAAGGGCCTTTGGGTAACTGTGTATCACTTGGTTTATAGTACATGTACCACAAAAGTAGCCAATCAACCAAAATGATAGGGAACTAAAGACTGGTCCAAAATTATTACCCTCTCATTGTATGACCAGTACTTTAGCACTGGTTGGTTTCCGAGAATAGAACCTGCTCATTATTAAAGATGACAGATTAAATACACAGTACAATACTCAGAGAGTTGGAGGATTGAGGGCCTACAGCTCTTCTCTGCCCCAGGGCCCCCAAGCAGGTTAATATGTCCTTGACAATGACACGAAATAACTTTTAAAAATGTTCTTTTATCTGGATTTAGGCCTTTAAAAGTGGAAGAGTTCAGCCATTAATAGTTATCTCTAACATACACATTTGGAAAAATGCATATAAGAATGTTTAATATACATTGAACTAACATTGATTATGACATTGCACTAAATTGGCAACAGTGAAATATTATGTCATAATACTATGCCTTGTAAGGTGATGAAACTTATGAGAGTCTTGAAACCATCGGTAATAATACTGTTTAATATTTGCTAGGTGCATGCCAACAGTATATTCTCAATTTTGAATGCATGACCGACCTTGTCAAGACTGCAAATTATTCTAACCCCTGGATTATGTTCTCAAAACACTTGAGGTTTTGAGAGCATGCCTGTAACCCTCTCTTCTTTTGTGGTGTACTGTAATATAAAGTCTCCCCCTTGTGGTTATAATATAATGTGACATTACAGGCCCCCGTCCAAATCTCTCTTATGCTCTCTCTTCTATATCTCCCAATGACATGAACCATGTGTTTTTGGCGTCCCCTTACCCCTGAACATTAATAGCTTTGTGTTCACAAGTAGCACAGTGTGATGAACAAAACTGTCCACACATTAACACGCTCAAATGTTTTTACTCAGTTGTGAATTCCTCTCCCAGACCATGTTAAAAATAGTTAAAAGAAATGATACTAAATGAAAGAATCTTCTAAAATGTCATTTTATGTATTTATAATCTTTTCCCAAACAGTTAAAAGGTTTTGTTTTTCATAGATTTCTCTGGCTTTGAAGAAATTATAACACAAATAATAAATGTAATAAATATTATAATTACATACAATGTTGGTACACATTTGTGTGGATACCATGACTGTACCATTAGTACACTGCGATATTACAGTTAGCAGATGTTTAGATGTGAAATGTTTAGGTTAACTTTAGGTTTAGGGTAACTGCAAATCATTTTAAATGTATTTCATAAAATATACCACCCAATTTAATGTTATTACAATGACAAAAATAAAATGAATTATGCCTTTAATGTACTTCATTATTTTCCAGGAGAATGCGATGTGTTTTTTGTTTGTTTTTTGTCATTTGTATTTTTATTGAAGCTCTGTTATTGTTCACACAGTTGGTGCAGTTGTGTGCTTCAGATTTCCATAAAATAAAGACAGTAAAACAGAACACAGAATATGAGGAACCCGCAAAAACTCACAGTGAACATAGTAGTGAAAATCAAAAGACAGCTGTGCATAAATTGAATGAATTCAGGAAAGGAAAAAACTACCCAGCAGCCATTAGATTAATCCTCTAAGAGTTGTCTGGTGAGGAGTTATTATTGGAATTGGTGTGGACTTCAAAGAAATGAAGGGGGGACTAATTTTCCTGAAATCATTAAGTTTCAGAGCAAACCTAATTCTTTTAAGGTGGAGGGTACTTGACAAGTCATTTAGAGTATGCTGTGCTGAAGATGTTTTCTAGTGTTTTAGTAACCCTTTTTTGCTGTTATAAGGCCAGTTTTTATGGCACCCTCAAGGTGGTCAAGGTGTCTGATGTGCAAAATATTATCAACATTGGGTCTGGTTGCACTGGCAGCACTAACCACCTAAGAGAAAAATCTGTAACAGGTTGATTAAGTTTATTTTTATTAAAGATATTGCAGCCTACGGCATAGCTCCTACAAAGCTACAAATAAAATAAACTAGGTGTTTACAATGCCAGAGCCAGCTCTGATCAACAGGATGTCCAAAGTGTCAAATCCTCAGTTTTCTGGATCATTTCGTGATGAGTCATGTGTTTACAATAGTATGAGACATGAACTTAAACTAAGAAGTCAGGAATATTGCTGTTTTTAGGAATATTTCCTACAAGTTGAAACTTAATTCTAGTCTTAAAAAAGGTTCACTCTGGGAAATCAATTTGTTCACGGCCAGTCGATATCTCTGCCCTGCACACTTGGCCTATGTAAATCTGCCAGCAGAGTGAGGATCCTATTAAGTCAGAAAGTTCCACAGTGTTATTCCATTATTGTTATCTGCTTCCAACTGTTAACAGCAGAAGCTAGGTGATGATGTGACATGTATTTTTTTCCATTTGTACTGTTGCCGTGGCCTTGATAAGGGCGTCAGCATGCCCGTGTCAAAAAAAGGAAGTGGGAGGGTTCAGAGGGCACAGAGCAACCTGATGGCAGCTTTGTCAATAGAACATGTTGGCGTTGGAGACCAGGAATCTGACACCACGTTCTCACAAATGCTGCCACTTGGAGTGGCGTCTCATCCTGAGTGACGGTTTACAAGACTCCAGGCTCTGACACCTTGTTATCACTATGGCATGGAAGCGAGCAGAGAGAGGCCCGCCAGGCATGTGACGCCAGAGGGACGGGGATTAAAGGTTGTTAGGTGGAGAGTGCTGTGATTACCTGACAATGAAGCAACAGAATTACTCAATGAATAGATTTATTTTCAGATATTTTATTTTAACAACCATAATTACATTAATGTTTGTGCGAGAACCAAAAGCAAGAGATGATTGGCTGGTATAAAGAAACTTTTCACAGAAGCTGACAGCAATGTTAGGTAAGAGAAATTGGCTACTGCCCTGAAAAGCTCCAAGTCACTGTGGAAATTCTCTCCAGGTCAAAAGCCATCAAAAATACATTTTCTGCAAGTTTGGCAAGTAAAGAAGAGGAAAAATGTCACAGTCTTTAAATCGTGTGCCTCCAACATGCCAAAGGGCACAAGAACAAATGATACCATTTATAAATCTGAAGCATGTATAGCCACTACTTATAAAGCATTTCTGCAGGACTGTGATTCAGTTGAAATTGAAATTAAATGACTTTCTTGTTGAAAAAACATATCGGTAGTGCAAATCATTGTAATCTGATCCTAAAATGTAGAAATGTAGGTTCAGTTTGGACAAGCTGGAGCTTCTCAACTTCTGCGCTACTGATCATTTCTGCTGTAGATGGAACAAAGAAAGATTTGAGACAGGTGCATGATGAAACGTCTGCAATAATAAATTTAGACTTTGCATTAAGATGGCGTGTGGAAGATTCAGTCCATCAGTCTATTCTGTTCCAGCACCTGCACTGAAATAAACCATCATGCAAACTTCACTCCTGTCAGATTCTGAACCTTGAAAACTTTGTCTTCAGGGTACATCTTTTGTGCTTATTCAGATCCCACATGCATATTTCTAAATTATTCAGAAGGTTGTCATTGTAATTCATATCAGTGCTGTGTTGGATGGAACTGAGGCCATATTTGCAAGGATATTGTCACTCAGAAGGAATTATTAAATGTCTCCAAAAACACACTAAGATACAAAAACTGGCAAATATCATAATAAATCATTTCAGGACAAGATTTGCAGCATTACTACTAATACTAATATAATAATAACTGAAGATTTGCCTTTATACAATCGCAAATTTACATCATGTGGCATAGATTTGAGTCCATTTTACAACTAAATCCAGACTTGTGTTTTTACACACCACTGTTGCTGAGATGTTGCATGCTGTGGAGACAAGCACATGAGCAGATAGTTAGATAGATAGATAGATAGATAGATAGATAGATAGATAGATAGATAGAGAGATAGAGAGATAGAAAGATGTTTCTGAGATGATTGAAATGTCAGATTAATTTTCTTTAAATCCATCAGTGCACAGTCTCTATTTCTGTGTAACAGTATCACCTTCAGGACTATCTACAGCCACACTCTGCCACCACCATGCCTTCATACTTGTGGTTAAAAGTGATTACCCCATTATCATGATAAAGAAGTGATATGGGCTCCAGCTTAGTGGGTACACAGCAGGCACGCGATGCTCTCTCCGGTTTCTTAATACTCAGCAGTGTCTGCACTATGGCGTGTTTGGTGGGCGAGACCTCAGAGGTCAGAGGTGGGTTGCACACGCCGTTGCACTCATATGCTTCATAGCCCAGTGGCTGGATGACCCATGTATCCCAGCCAATGTCTTTAAAATCCACAAACAGTGGGGTTCTCTTGCATGGCTCACTCTTAACATTGCGACGGATTCGAGGAGGTGTGTCGTAGATAAGGTTGGACTGCAGTTGCAGGAGAGACTGATTGTCTGGTTCGTCCTGGTTAGCATGGCCGGCGTTGTGATTAATGTGACCCCAGAAAGCTTGTTGGCTCCAGTCCGTGTTTTCTGGAAGGTCATCCTCATGTTCAATCATTAGGTTGAGCTCTTGCTTGTCGTGTTTGTGGTCTCTGCTCTGATCATTGGAGAATACAATCATCACTGCATTGTGTTTCCCCTCCAAGCTTCTGTCGATATCAATCTCAATCAAACTTTCGCCCTCTTCTGTGACCTCTCGCGTGGCCCCTGCCTCTTCTGACCCCAGATTTGCAATATGAACCTCCAGTCTATGAGTTGTAAACCCTGACTTCCGCCAGAGTGTAACCACATGAGTCAGGTCAAATGACACCCAGTTGTTATCTTTGGCATGAATATGCTTTGTCACCAGTTCCTCCAGATCCTTCATCTCCACCACCTCCTCTTTATCCCTCCTTCTCTCTACTTTCCCCACCTCTTTTGTCCAAGCAACACCCTCATGTATTTTGTAGATGGTCACCTTGCAGTCAAGGCCAGCATATGGTCTTTGGGCCCTCTGCACCAGGGTGATAAGGCGAAGCTCAGCTATTGTTATGTGCTCATGGTGGGGCATGGAGATGTTGAACAGCAGGGGATATATCCTTACACCCCTGGCCGTTACACTGTAGGGGGAGGAATCTGAAATTAAAATATTAATAAGTGTGTCTCAATAGGTTGTGTATGTTTCTGTAGTAAAACAAACGTTAAACTATATTTTAAATGTTTTAATATACCCTTGGACCATTTTGTTTGCATTATATTATCCATAAATTGTCAAAACTTACTTAAAGCCTAACTTTATTATTTTAAAAAAACAATAGAAATGCACTCTTCCACATTCATGTGAAATCATAAAATGTTTAAACAATTAAATCATTTCTTTGGGATGTCAAACAGGATCCTAATAGTTTGAATTCGAAACCATTCACATGTTATTTAAATAATACAACAAAAATGAGCAAACATGTCCAAATTTTCTTTGCACAATACACACATTTCCAAGATTTTTGTGCTGTCAAACAAAAAGAAGCTTGTACCTTCATTCTTGAAACTGCGCACAATGTTGGCTGAGGGCACAGCAGTGCGGTCATTGGCAAATCGGTTGTACAGCTCCAGCATGTACTCTGGTGGCTCCTTACGGGCGGCAAGGGGCCGGGGATGGGGCCTCTGCTCTGTGAGGTTTAGTGTGGACAGAAACTGGCTCAAAAAGTCTTGTGCATCAAGTAGCGGATTATCACTCACATCCCTACCGACTGATGCCCTGTGATGGTTCTCAGGAGACCTGATGGGACTGCTCAAGCTCAAACCAGTCAACATCACAAGTAGGACACTCAAAGAGCGGATAAACCCAAGGCTGGAGAAGACGGTCATGGTTGAGTGGAGGAAAGGTTTAGATCCAAAGATTGAGTATCAGATGTGATGGAACAGTTCAACCAGGGCAGACTCTCCTTCATTAAAGGACAGCAGGTTGCTGTTGGGGGCAAAGAGAAAACAGCTTTGCCCTTGTTGATCTTGTGGTTTAGTTCTGAGGGCAGGGCTGTGTTGTCCAATGTGCTGTGCTGACATGGTTGGAGATGTCACCTGCTTGGCCCTCCTCTCTCTCTCCCCCGCCAGGGACTTATGAGTGATTTCCACTGATATTCTGTCTCATTTCGATGAACGTTTTTCTTTTATTAACCATCAATAAAACCTGACAGTGACTTTAAATCAACACACAAGTTATTTTATGAGTTGCTGTAAGCTGTGCCACACAGAAATCAAGATACTGCCACGATAAATTTTCTAAAAATAATTCTGATGCATTAGAGATAAGTAAATTATCAAAACTCCATCCCAATAAATATGCACCAAATTAAACATGGAAATTATGTTGTTTGCACAATTTTCCTGTCTAATGCAGAAAATCACTCACCATTTAACGATATCATTCACATATGCAATCACCATGATATTCTACATGATATTGCAAATGTACAACTCCTGATTTTGGATCAGATTAATTATTTTCATTAGATGGTGAAGAAGCTGATTTGATCTCATTTGCATGTGCTTTCAGCTAAATTACTGCTTTTGTTTTCTAATAACAGTTGTTTGGCAATTCATTTATATAATCAATGCCATCATTTCAACGTACACTTACTTGAACAAACAAATGACAACAAATAAAAAATGAAATGTAATTTAAAAATAAATTTCATTACAAGACATTTTAGCCATGGAGCGTCATCAGTGTATGTAAAACACACATACTATATCAAGACTTCATGTGCACAAAAAACCCCCATTGGTTCCCTTTAAAGTGTTTTGTGCACTCATTTATGATAATTTATTGCTGAGTCACTGCTGAATCACCATACTGCAGATGCAATATGCTGTAAGTGTGACAAGCATTCATTCTGCATGTGTAAACCAAATAGTCTTTTAAACACTTCTTGCTGGCTCTGTGATCTAAATATTCAATCGGGGAATCATACTTACAATTAACTTTTTTTAATTGAATTTGAAGTTAATTCTAATGAACAATGATGAAAACTCCACTGAGTTTCATGTCAGTGTATTGCAGTACTGGAATTTTTGCAAAGAGCTCCTCAAATGCTCAGGGTAGACAAAGAAAATACCATTGCAGTAATTTCTGCAGAGTGAGGATATATTATGTTGCAACAATAAACAATTATGTTAAACTTAATGTATACAGGATGTCCAACATATCCCTGTTTGTTACTTTCAACTGAGACATGTTCCCCTTACATTTAATTAAATACATTTTCAGTGTTTGTTTTTGGCTCATGCATCTGCTTCTTGGCACAGCTTTGGCCTCTCTGGAGCTCTGTTAGGCTAGCTGTTTGAAAACTTGCACATGATTGTACTGTGAGTGCCAGACCTCATTTACAGCTGACTGGCATCCAGCCTAATATGACCCACCTTTGTTGTTGTGTTTGTAATTGTGATTAAGCCATTTTAAAGTTCAAGCTCTTATACAGGGGTGTGTTTATCATTTTTAAACCCTGCGTAGTGTGACTAGTATCGGAAATTAGCCCTGGCTGTGAGCACATGTACATGAGGACAAAACAAATGCTTAAAATTTTCAATGTGACTACAACATAGAGAATTTTGAACAAAGTATATGCACAAGTCACTGCTAATGAACTTTATTTTTAAATCTATTAATTTAGTCCCTTCAAGAACACATAAAAGTGGGGTTGTTTAGCTGGCCAGTGACTGCTGTTTAATGTAACAGTTATCCACTGTAACAAAAAGAGAATACAAATAAAAATGAGAAATTATGCACGTCATTTATTTTCATTTGTCATTTAACATCGCAATGCAAAAAGGACCACTGCAAAGCAGAGTTGTATTGAATGTAGGATCACTTACTGGTATTAGCTAATACACATCTATAACCTTTAATTAATAACATGGGTATTACAATAAATATTACAATATAAATGCCTTCATTTAGAATATTAACAGTCCTTTGTTACACATTTACAATCTCGTTTTTCCTATCATGAAACAAACAGAATAGAGACGATTTTGCTAATAACTGCACAGTCGAGTCTGATGGCAGGTTTGTCGAGACTAAATTGAATTCCAAATCATTTGGATGTGTTTGATGACCAGGCCAACAATAGCCCTAATCCTAATTACCTCAAACACTGACCAAAAAATATTTTTCAAATAATTTTATAACAGAATATTCTTTAGTCCAGAACCCATGGGGATGGACAACAACAGATCCACATGTCACTTTAGGCCTCAATAGTTTAACAAACTAGAAGTATTATAAATTATCTCATTCTTGTGTATACACAGTAAAATTCTAATTGTACATGTAATATATTCTTTGGAGTCATGATTCACCACGGTTTGCATATTTAAACTATTTCAGATGTCATTCATAATCCATTGTGATTTTCAGACTATCATCCAATGACAAAATCCATCAAATCTATACTGCCAAATAACCTTCATAATAAATACATGTAAATATTTGGCACATCCTGGAAACAAAAGAAAGTATGTTTAACTGAATTGTTTTTCTCTGTCTCTACAAGAATGATCAGATGGCATAAATCCGTATTTCACACCAATGGAGAGTGTCTCTACAGGATTTAATTGACTTGGCTGGCCGTGTTGTCATGTTTACACCCAGGAGTCCAGTGGTGGAGGTTTGTTATCCATGAGGCCCACTGCAGGCCTGCCAGCTCTGATGAAGTGTTTTCTTTCGCTTATCGCCTAGGTCGAGAAAAATGCACACAGCCGGCGTTACTCAATTTAAATGAAAAGCACTGACATTTACAAATGCAAGAAAACCTTTATTACAAAATTCTCTCTTATCCTCTACACCGGGGATGGTTAACAAAGTCAATTTTAAGTAATCTTCAGAAAACATGTATGCATTGGGTACAGATTACCTGGAGAGCGTCTCTTTCCACAACAGGTCCTTTTCCATCTGCAACTCTATCACTCGGCTCTAAGCTGGAATACACATCTGCGAGGGAAAATCATAATAAAGTCAGCTGCAGGCAATATGGCAAATCTGTAGCAAAGGGGAGTTTTGGAAATACATGAAGAGAAGAAGTACATATGTAAATCATAGTTCTGCTATTCACCACAGAAGGCACTTTTGGAAAATGTAAGTATAATCATTTAAAATTGAAATGCTTCCTGAAAAGCTCATCAAAAAAGCTTCAGTAAGGAACAAATAAAAGAAGATTTTGCCACAAAAAGTGACAAATCAAATAATACAAATTTCCAAATGGACTATTGATTTGAACAGAAGCACTGGAGAGAGAAAAAGGCAAATGCAATTAAATAATTTATGAGTCATTTTTACCTTTTCCCCCACAAATTCATATTTCAAAAGGAGTTTAATTTCTGTTCATAATTTATAAGGAAGCCTTAAAAGAAAATCCCTGTTTTAGTGGGAAGCTAGAGGTCGCTCTTGATGTGGGAAAGTAGGAGCCCTTTTTGGAAAAACATTGAAACAAAATGTGACTGGTGATGCGTGAAACGGTCCTGCCTCTGGGAGAGTCTGTTCAGGCTAATAAGCCAAGTCTGCGCACTGATAACCTTGGTAGCACATCATTGGTTTAAGGCGATGTTTCAGAAGAATATGGTCTGGGACTGAAAATGCCCATTTCTTTGTCTGTGACATGACAAGAGCCACAGTATGTTCTAAAAGCAGTTTTGCTCCCTGAGCTAGAGGACACTTTTCTCATTTGGATGACGGTTTAATAACATTTTGCTGAAGGAATGCATGCAATGATTTGCTGACCTTGGTTTTTGTCCATGAGAGGCAAGGTGATGTCATCACTGCCTTGCTTTCCACTCTTAGATTTTTTAGTCGCTCCAGTAGTTGTTGGCTTTGAAAGACAAGAGGGATTACATCACTGGATGACAACCAGAATGCTTATCACAAAAACGCATATATTTGCTTTTAAATATGACTTGCACTGAGCCTTGGACAGTTTGTGTGTGTATGTGTGTGTGTGTGTGTGTGTGTGTGTGTGTGTGTGTGTGTGTGTGTGTGTGTGTGTGTGTGTGTGTGTGTGTGTGTGTGTGTGTGTGTTTTGGATGCAACAGGAGACAATATGCTTAAAGTAATCTGTGATCCCTTTAACACCTTGCTGGAAAGGGTGTTTTGTGTTCGGGTGCTCGGTGACCTTCAGCCTACTGCACAAACAATTTCCAGGTTTCAAATTGAGCCCAAATGTCACCGTCTTCACTTTTCTATTTTCCCAACCAAGCAGATTTCACAGTTAATGTAGGTTGGGTTTTTTTCCCCTCATCCATGTTTGATGACTTTGTTACCTTCTGAGGTGGACGCAGGTTACTACCAGATATTAAAGGAGGAGTATCAAAATTAAAAAAATGTGTCACTGTTGAAACTTCTATGAAGTTCATTACACATGCTGATTCTCTCTACGTTCTTGGAGTTGTAAAATGTCAGGAAATCATAAGAAATACCTTAAAGTGGCTCTTGTTCCAGCCTGCCTTGATTAGAGTGTTTCTCAGGTCCTTGTAGGCCCATATTGTTTGAAGCACATGGGAAGCGGCTTTGGTCTCACGTGCTGATTGGCTGACAACATATCATCAGACCGTGTGTTAAACAGCAGAGGACAGCTTTGAGACAGTCCTGTCCCAATGATTAAAATCCCTTTCTGATTGTCCTGGGATGTGATGCTTCTAATATATTATTATATAAAGTTTATAATTTAGACATTACCTTGACTTGTTGATTGCCACCAGTTTCTGAACAGCATGACCCTGTATGATGGCTCGGGCGTTCTCTGGGCTATCTGTGACGATCTCATGAATCGTGTTCAGAATTGACACCACTGTATCTCCCTCCAGATTCTTTGCTGGGTGCTGCTGCCCACATGGCAGATTACCAACAAGGTCCCTCAAAGCGTAGCTCCCTGTAACAACAGAATAACAACATAGCAAAATTAGTGTTGAGTGTGCAGGTGTAGATATGAGTTACAAGCTGTTACCTATTAAGTCTTTATTCCTTCTGTCCATGGCCAGGTTGCGGAGAGCAATAGCCACAGCTCGGACCACTTTGTCCACATCTGAGCGCAGCAGCTCTACCAGGATTGGCAGCCCTTTCTCTTTTCTCACTGTGGCCCGGATGAAGCTGGACCACTACAAGCACAGACATAAAACATAACAGCTGAGTGATGTCAGCCTTGGCATTTTTGAAAGCATCTGCTAGATTTAGCTTTGAGGGCCCCCTTTTATATCTTAACCACCCAAATCATTTGTCACCACTAGTGCACCACAAAAATGAATTGCCATCTATTCTATAAATAAGAACTAAGTTCTACTCTCTCAACACCTGTCTTGTGTGTGATCCAACTTGATATCAAATTTTAAAACTCCTTTTTTCTTAGCCTAGCCTCAGAATTAAATCATAGTGGCATTCATGGCACAGTATATCTAAACATATTATTTGATGGGCCTAATGATCCACTTGCGGGACATAGTAGTAAAGGTTGTTTCTTATGATACAGGATTAAGATGATCATCTCCCTCCTTACGCGCCTCAAAAACAAAATCCATCCCCAAATTAAATTCACATATGTTATTCCTTTATGATACAGCTCTATTTTAAGTCTCCACTTGAGCTGAACAGCAGAGACATCCTATTCATGATGTCATTTAGAGACAAATCCTGAATCCGCTCCTGAATGAGGACACTCATAACCATCGCAACCCCTATAGGCGTATAAGAAGTAACTATTCAATTCACTCACAGCCCAGTGTCCCGCAGCAAGGTTCTGCAGCGCTCCTGCTGCTGCCTCCAGGGTGTTGTGGTTGTGACTGCAGGTGAGAAGAGACAGGTAAAGCCTCACCACCTCTGGCTGGTAGAGCAGCTCCAACCCTTTAACAGAGAGGCAGAGAACATCAGGGATGGCATTCAAGCAGTGGAAAAGTACCAGCATGACCATCAGTGGCTAAATATTTAAATGTTGTGTTTAAATGAAGGTGTTTTTATCAGTGTACATTAGATTTGCCAGACAGCTACACAGCATTTCCTCTAGTTTGTTAGGTTAGTAGGTAGGTAGGTCAGTAAATGAACATATAGATTAATTTAATTAAACGAGACTGAAGAAAATTACGGATCCTGCAGACTCCTGCAGAGGATTTTTGTATTGAGCCAGTGGAGGCTGCTGGACAGCTGCCAAGTAGTATAAAGCTTACCCGAGACCGTAACATGCTTGTCATTCTGATTTGCATTCACTGGCTGGAGCGTGGGAGGCATGAGCTTAGCTCTGATCTCTTTTCCGACGGCAGCCAGATCCACATATACTGTACAGTATTATGCCTTACAGTACAATGGTGGGATATTTGCCACAGTTTCTACATGCAATATGATTTCAGGGGTAAAAACAGCCATTACACTGTAGAAAATGTAAAGATAGTTAAGGAGCACCAGAAGTATATGATAAAGATATATCAGTGTCCATGGGTCATGCCGTATCTTTGGATCGTAGCTAATTCCAGTGCCTGTCTTATATTGCCAGAGGAAATGTTCCTCCTCTAGATGTGGGCAGATAAAAATGTTATCACTCTTTCAGTTGGTGGGTCATTTTGTTTCAGTAATAAAACTCTCCTCAAGTGGTGCAGGTGCTGATGTGTGGCTTTGCATTTAAATGGGCTCTCTGCCAGGCCATGCCAACGTCATGCATACAAAGCAAATAACCTAGACCTATAACACAGACAGCAGGTACGGATGCTTCATTATGATGATAATGATGATGATATATGATGGAAGCTGTTCATAATTTATCTGCCTGTAATCTATTAGTAATGAACCTGATGTATAGTTGTAGTACAGCAATCAGTATTTCTGTTCAATCTAAAATGCAGTGTTTTATGTTAAGTTTTTCAAATATATACCTTTCATTTGTTCTGTACGTTTTGGTAAATCCAATGTTCCATATTTTCTGTCCATTAATCCATTTTTCCAACCTGTACATCACGGATACACACATGCACACAAACACCATTTTTCATTACATCAGTACAAATAAGACAAAAAAAGACAAAACGCGGTATCGAAGCATCATATTACTGTCATGAAAATATTCTGGAGTGACGAGCAGACTGACCTTGATTGAACCACTCCTCTAATGAATAAAGTTTGAAGGGAAAAGAAGGAAGAACAATGTCAGAGATTTGATTATGCTGGAAAAGGACACAGCAGCAGATAACACAGAGCTCCTCCATGTGGTGAGACAGTACTCATGTTGATGCCCACAAAAAAGAGGAAAGTAATTCCCACCAAAGTCAAGACATATTGTTTTGTTATGGTACAAAAGTTGAAAAGTCTTTACCAACTTGTACTAACCACATACCAGTCTTCCTCAGGCTCAAACAATCACACACTAATTACAGGATTCAATCACACATGATAATTTTCACAGCCACATCCGACTCCCCCATTATACTCAGTAAACAAACACTATAAAAGAAAAAAAGAAAAATATTTATACAATAAAAGAATAGAAAATAAAAAATAAAAAAGAAGAAATTAATTAAAATTAAAAGCAAAGAAAATCAATACGTAATTAATTTCATTTTAAAAAGATCCATCATCATTGAGGCTAGAATATGCAGGGGAATTCAATTTACTAATCCAAAAGATTTCTCTTTAGAGTTTTTCACATTGTCTACATTATGCGAGTGCCCAAGTAAGTATACTAGTAATAAATGTGACAAAACAAAAGTATTTTTCACTTTTTTATGAAATTATTGATTTTCCCACCCAATTTTCTTCTGTTATTTCCTCATTTTATCCATTTTTTTCTTTTATATCTTTTTTCTTTTCATTTTTCAATTATATTTTTGTTTTGTTTGGGTTTTTTGGTAGGAGGTACATACAGGTGTAACAAGTAAGACTGTGTCTGTGAACACTTAATTCACTAGTCTGAGTATGTGATTGCTTGACCCTGAGGAAGACCTGTGTGTGGTTGTTATCATGCAGCCACTACAATGAAGGCTTTTTGACTTTTGTACCTTGATGAAGCAGTTTGCCTTGACTTTTGTGGGGATTCATTCCCCTTTTTTGTGGACAATGATTGCCCACCAGTGCATCGGGAGCACCTGTTTTTATGTTACATCACCAGATCTAAGACACGCTTCCTCATTTAAGGGTTCGTGCTTGGCTTAGAAAGGCATTTTTCGTAGATTGGTTGTGTTCTTGAGTTTTTGTAATTGGTTGAAAGGTTAGCATTGTTGAAAAGCTGCGAAACTTTCAATTAACCCTAACCCTATTATTTCTTCATTAAGTTGTTCCCTCCAGCACTGCTGCAGCCTATTAATTACAGTATATCATCTGTAATTCAAATGGTTATTTATTTGGGTTATGCATCAGTAGCAAGTGGTTTTCACAGCTGGAAAAACCTTCCTGGTTGTTACATCAGTTGCATGGTGTTAAAAATACATAACTGTTGTACCAGTATGTATATGCAAGCTTTTTCAATTTTGGAACTGGTTCTCCTGCAGACCAAAATCCATCATCAGCCACTGTACGTGTAGGGCGTTTATAAAATATTCAGGCTCTAATTGGCAGAAAAAGGGGGCAAGAAATGTGAAACCAAGACCCAAAGCCAGGACAATAAATAAAGAAAAATTCAAACAGAAAAAACATTAAATGTTATTCTGTAAGGGTTTTACAAGTTTATAGATAGTGGCTAATGATCTCTAAAATTAGGTAATCATCTCTAAATTAAGAAAATAAATCTTATTAAAAGCTGGAAACATGCAGAGTGTTACAAGAGGTGGTCTGCATTCATAAACTGTAAAAGCTTCAGAAATCAGTCTTGCTCTTGTACAATCAGTGCATCAGTGCATCTCTTTTAGTAGTCTGAGCTGCAGAACCTGTGCTATTTTAAGCTCCCTTTTGGACATGCACCTAGAGCATATTCAAGTGTGTTAATTATTACATGTATCTTCTGAATGTCCCTGCTACGCAAGAGCAAATAAATGAACCTGAGAGAGGGAATGATAATTATTTCACTTCATTACCTATGATGTCTACAAACCTTTGGGTCTTTTCCCTCCAAAACTGTCAGGCTCATTCCTTTTCTTCTGTTGCCCCACTGATCTCATCAGATGATTAGCATGGGGCTCCTGAAATCGCTCCACTCCTGGTATTTCTTTGTGAACATGGTAGGACAGGTTTCGCAGGATGCAGACGCAGTTCTCCACTGACTAAATAGAGGACAATGACAGAAGATTTCAATCAAAGACGCTGTACAGAGGAAGCAGGAGTATTTATTTATTCGTAGTATTTATTTATTTTTAGAATAAAATGTGTAGATGATTCATCAAAATTGTAATTCTTAGGAAATATTGCAGACTTTGGAGAACCTTCTCCATACTTTGATTACTTTGATGACTAGATTTGAATTAAATATTTGAGTAACCCTTTACTTTAAGTCTCCCTATTTATAGGCAATATAGAGACATTTAATGGATGGTTTATATTAACACACCATAATATAGTTATAAAGACTTCTCCTATGAAGACATATTTAAAATTATTACAACTATGTTTTACTATATTGTCATTCATTATCTATAGTCTCATTAAACACTTCAATCCAGGAACATGAACAATGCGTAAGTTTTCACCTGGATTGTCTCTTTTTTTCTACAAACATAACCTTATGCTATAAGGTAATAAGGTAATATGCCGTAAAGTGATAAGATGTTCTAAAAATACATCTTGAATTTATTTTTTTCTTAAGACTCAAAATGTAAATCAGTGTGATGACTTCACCAACCTTATTGTCAGTGTCCTTGCTGACAACGGCTGACTGAAGGGCATGAAGCAGTGCGTCCACCAGCCCCTCACAGTCTCTCAATCTCTGTCGAGCTTCCGCCCCATCTGAGCTGACATTCCTATTGAAACAACGCTATTAGCAAAGCTTAGAAAACTCAATCCATCACAGGTAAGCTTTTAGTGGCTGCTGTCATTCATTCCTTGACAGCAGCCAAGGTTACCTCAGACATCCAGAGGTGTTCTTGAAGACCGTGGTCCACTCGGCACTCTGCAGTTTGGACGGGTCAGCTGAGTCTCTCCTCCAGCCTGAGTGTGGGATGATGATTTCATCATTCAATGTTTGAAGCCCATGGTTGATGACCGTCATCTTTAGCGGCTCATGTGAGGAGAGGTTCCACAGAGTCCCTGCAGGGGGAAAGAATTCAAAAAAGTTGTAGAAGTAAGTTGAGGCATTGCTGGTTATGGCTCCAGTGAGACTCAAAGATTCAGCTGTACCTGTGACTAACTCTTTGACCTCCATGCTGCTGGACTTCCTCAACAGTCTGACTAAAGCTTGGATGCCATCACAGTTCTTGATGGCCATTTTGTTATTGTGGTCTTTGCCGTAGGATATGTTGCGCAAAGCACCACAGGCCTTGCGGTGGACCTCAGCTTTAGGATGGTCCAGTAATTCCACCAAAATTGGCACTCCATTCAGCTGGCGCACCTCCTGCTTGATGCGGTCGTTCTCGTAACACAGGTGCTGCAAATAAGCAGCTGCATTGGACTTGACTGGGTCCATTGGGTGGCTGAGCATCGAGATCACCTCATGCAGGTTAGGGTCTCTCCAGCGCGGGTCTCTACGGATGCTGTCCAGGCTGACCATGCTGCTGCGTTTGTGGGGTAACTGCAGGGTCTGCGCTCTGCACATGGCCTGGAAGAAAGGGTTCAGGTTCCCCTCCAGCTGGGCCATGAAGGCGTCATCGTAGCCACCTCTGAAGAGACAGAAAAAGTCACAAATGCATTGAGATTAGGATTAAAAATATACCTCCCTCAATGTTCAGTTTTAACATTAAGTGTTCATATTCAACAGGTTTAATGAAACGGGTTGAATGACATTTTTGACTTGATGCACCAAGTTTCACTGAGTTTAGCACTATAAGTGAGTTGCTTGTATCTTTTGTAAACAGCTCTGTCACTTTATATAGGCTAAGGAAAAGCTCCTGGCAGGCAATAACAGGTGAAACCTCCTTATTTATCGACATTGCAGCAGGCTGCCATTCCTGATTGATACCAGCTGCTACTTAACTGCTGTCCATCTGTCTCTCTGCTGTCCACGCAGACTCACAGGAACAGGATAGAGGTGACTACTGGGTGTCTGTGCAGCTACAATTAATTTGTATAATTACACAGCAAGTCCTCTGAGATAAAATCAGCTTAATTGTTGATTTGTATTTTGTTTAGATATGTTTGTTACTGTGGCAGTATACAGCACTTCACACATACATTACAGTATACATACAGGACAATGAGTTATGTGATGTAAAATGTAACTGGTGGAATGAAGTTTATACAATCAAGTCAAACTCTATGTTGTAAACCAGGTCCACCATAGAGGTAAATTGGCTTGTCTGTCTGGTAGCCTTTGTGAAAGGTGAATTCATTATCAGGGACCTTATTGATATTTCAGAGATGACAATCCTTTACCCTCCCAGTCTGTTTTCTCATCACAAAAACATTTAATGGGATCAAAGACTGACCTTATCAATAGACTCCCCCGAAAACCTGTTACAGAAGACAGGGTTAGGGCAATCATCCTTTCCACATAGAGAAAATTATCTTTTATTGGCCCTTTATGCAGCCCCTCAGTTCAGCCTCTGTCTGAAACAGGCCATTTTAGCTCCTGTCTCTTTAAGGCCCCCTCCTGATGAGCCCTCTCTATTGTGATTGGTTAGCTGCCAGAAGCTGCCCCTTGGCAGATTTCCAGCACTTTGGAAGGCTACGTAGCACAGTACAGTACTGTACAGTAGTACAGACGTAGTAGTAGGATTTAATTTCTTTTTCTCATTCTTTACTCAAAATGTCAACTTCTCAATTACACCCATACATGTTCAAGCCAAAATCTGATCCAATATGCAAGTGGACAACACGACCAGCCCATGGAATAACCTCAGCAAAAACCTTAGCAACAAAGACTGTGGAACGGATGTTTGTTTGTGGGCGTGACAAATGATCTGATGTCAGTGCAATGGGGACATAGAGGTAAGTTTGCAAATGGGGCATTCAGAGCAGGCTGAAGCCTGGGCTTTTGAATTTTACATATGTTCACCTTTAAATGTACTCTTTTAAAAGCAGACTAAAACATATCTTTTTTCACAAGCTTTTAGTTAGGTTAATGGGTGAAACCTTCTTTTTAGAAACTACTATTATTATTGTTATTTCTTTGAACAATGATAACGATTGGTTTTTTTCATTGTTTTTTGATTGTTTTTAAGCACATTGAGTTTACGCCTGCCGTATAAAATGTCCTATATAAATAAATTTGACTTGACTTGACTTGACTCATGTTTTGGAACTTTGATTATGTTTAACATAGACGTCCAACATTATAACAGTATATAATTGACAGAAAATCACAAAAAGCATGATATGTCCCCTTTAAACCTTGTTAATTGACTGAGTGTCAAAGCAACACACAAATGCTACTGTTTCACTTTCCCTTGGCACCTTCAAAGTGTATGAGTACCTGTGCGAACTGATTTGTATTTTACTCTACATGTTCTTGGTACCATGGAAACCACAAGAGTCCTTGAAATCCATTTATACAGTCTCCCCTGTGGGATCAATAAAGTTTTATCTAATGTACCACCCTTACCTGGTTCTCGACGGCTCCCTGAGGAGCTCCATGGTGGTAATTGGCCTGAACTGATGGATTCCACCCAGTGTTGGGTAACTGGCGGCTGGGTGGTCAGTCTTCATGTCCAGAGGGTTTTCGCCCCGTTCACCGAGGCCATCCTCGTCTGTCTGGCTGCGGAGACCTGAGGGAGCATAGCTGTCCCTGAGGAAGGGTAAGGTGTAGTGAGCCCCGGGCTGGAAGTTTTTGGTTGGCCAATAGCTGTGAAGGGAAGCGCGGGACAGGCTTCCATACCCTGCACACAAATCACCCCCGATGCCTCTGTAGCTGTCAGGTAGGGTGTACACTCTACTCTGGCTGTCTGGGTTCACTGGCTGAGTCTCACCAGGCGGCAGTACCACATGATGTTGTGGGGGTGGTGCTGTGGTGGTGCTGCTGGTTGTTGTGGTTGGTGTAACAGACTCAGAGAGTTGAGTGTTTGCTTCAGGAATAGGTTGCTTAGTGGGAGTATTATCTTGAACCACTGGAGTCGATGTAAAATCAGGCACATCCAATGTCTGGAAGTTCTCTGGCTGCGTCTCTGAGGATTCTTGGGTGTCATGTGGGGCCTGCTCGCCCTCCTGTTCCACAGCCTTGAACTCCTACAAGAATTGATGCACCACAACTGTTATCGCTGCAAATCTCTCATCAGAAGTCTTTAAAATCCCATTTGTCTGAAAGGCCTCAGGGTTTCCCCCCTCTCTCCCATTTAATGCCACCAAATCCTTGTGTTTACACTCAGCAGGAACCATTTGGTCCTACCTACAGCTCGTGTTTATCTTTCATTTAAACTGTACAGCCCATCCCAGCTCATTTCTCATAGCAATGTACAATCATCATCATTTCATCTCTTCCCTGGCTTTGTGCGCCACCAGTAAATAATAAATTCTTCTTTCCTGCCAAAGAATAATGAATTCCCCCAGTTGAAAATGAGTTTAGATTGGACTTTGATGAAATAACTTGAGGTCCAGCCATTGTTTAGAAGCAGAGTAAATTGCAGGAAATCTAATTGTCTGGTTTAGTACATTGATTTTGATTCTAACTCTTTCATAGCAGGGTGTAGACAAAACTTGTTTTAAGCACAAAAACATGTAAATTAACTAATTGCATTGAATTTCATGGTATCATTGCCCTAGAAGGCAATTTGGCTTCCTTCGCCCATCAGTATAACTGGAACTCAGTGCGTAGTTTGTTGAAGAGAATTTTAAAGTATCTTTAATGGTTTTAATTTTTAATTTTTTAATTTTATAATCTTTAAATGGTCTCATACTGAAGTTTCAGGAGATGAGACCCATGGATGAAAATACAATGTTTTGTGCATGTGTCTTGGTCATGAATTTTGCTATTTATATTGTAAAATCAGAAATTTTTTCCTTTATGATACATATATTTTTATATTACTTCTTTATGATAATGGATCACATTTTAGTGTCCTGTTTGAACCATAAGAATGACTAAAACATGTTGGTAAGTTACAGGAGGACTTTCCTGAGAATCTGTGGAGTCAGAAGTGCTACTTATAGGCTGATAATTCAATATAACCAAATAGATATATACAGTCAGCAAAATAACCTGAATTGATCTTTAAAACTGAAAAAGCTTTTTACTTATTCTTTTACCTCAAATCAAATTTTAAAAAATGAGATATTCCTGCTTATTTTAAGTTAAGTTTAAAAATACTATTATTTTTAAAGAATTTTTGTTTTGACAAAATGATCACAAAATTTTCCTTAAGTGGCCTTTAGACTTTTTGAAGTTTGTGTCTGAATTTGCTGATCGATCATAAACAACATTATAACAAACTGTAGGAAGTCAGTGGGCAGTGACCAAATGTGACCAAATATAAAGTCATGAACCTCAGTGTCTGTCTGCAGCGGGGTGTCTGTCTCAGTAGAGCTGTCATTGGTCGAGGTCATCATGGAGGCAATGGAAGTGGGTGTGTCCAGTTCGTCATTAGTGGATGGGTTATCCAAAGTCGCCTCTTTAGCCTCCTGGGACAAAGATAGTGGAGGAGGTCCCTCTGAACTCTGCTCCTAAGCCATACATAGAAATAAGGAAAGCACTGATCAGCATCAGTCCAGCATATTTTCCCTCTTTGTGTACACAAATATAGGGAATTGATGAAGATATAGACAGCACCATGATAGAACAACATGGCATTAAGGTTGTTTGCACATGAGAAGCTATACCACTCCATTGTCATTTTATATGTATAAATTTGGAACATTAACTGTTATTACATGCTGAAAAAGTTACTATACACATGCATTTTTTTATTTGACAAATATATGTCTAGAAAATCAAAGATGTTTTCTCTGTTTAAGCTTTTTTATGAGCTATAACATACATGACCAAAGGAAAACAATGGCTCAAGCTGCTGTAAAGCATTTCTACCAGTGATCATGTCTAGACAGCCAAAAAAATGTAGAGAGACATAAAAAAGGATGCCATTTAACACTTATTCAATTTGGTTGTGGTTGTGGGGTTTCTCCAATGTGATATCCTTGTGTGCAGACAACGATGCACAATAGTAATAACAAAAATAGTTTACTGGTAACACAACAAGTAGAAATTATGTCTTATATATCAGAATCACTGGATATATGCTTTATTTGTTAACTACACGTGTACTGGAGTGTGCTTTAATTAAATTAACCCAGGTAATTCTTGAACCTTTAGGGTCAAGAATTAGCTACTAGCCCATTTTAAAAGGACAGGAAGTTATTGTCCAACTTCGTGTGCACTTGTTAAATTGATTTCAGGGAGCAGATTTCTCTCCCTTCTTATATGTACAAAAACTGACACATATTTTACTTGGTGGCTTTCACAGATCAGACTGCTGTAAAAAAAAAAGAAGAAGAGGAAGAAGAAACAACAGCCTAATACCAAAACAAATGCTAAATTATTTCTACATAGCTAAAACTTGCCCCTGCCGTTTTGATTTATTACCAAACACTACAAACAGCGTAGTTTTGGTAATAAATCAAAACAGGGAAAGCAGTGTTTTTTTAGACATCACAGTTCAGGTTTAATAGGTCCCTGCCACTGGCAAAAATGGTAGCATTGAAATGAAAAATTAAAAATATCTGTATTGGCCAAAATGACAACTGACAGTATTGGTTATCTGCAAAACAATTCAGTACCCAAGTGCAGACCTTTCAAATGGTATTTGCTAAAATGAACCATTTCAAAGATTTTTGCTTTAACTTCTCTAAACAGATGAGGACAGATGTTGCCCACAGTGTCATCTAAGTGCATAAAAAAGTGTCCCTTGGTGAAATTCAGCAACATTGTGAGTGAGACTGGCTGTGAGAAATGTCAGTGAGTGTCATTTATACATATGTTATTTGGTGTTAGACTTGATTTACCACAACTGACCACTGAATCAATAACCCAGCTGCTGCTCTGGTACAACATGTGGACATTTCTGTAATTTTCCATTTGTTTATTTCAAGCAGAACTCACATTTTCTTTTCAACAAAATGGGTTTCATTAACCAGAGTGGATTAATTATTCAGCATCTTGGTCTGAGAAAGAACTGGAGGCACTATTTGACTGTAAACAGATTTTATGCTGATTTTCTTACTAGAAAACTCCTGCTAACTTCACATTTATTCTGGTGTGTCTACAGAAGATTGCCTTGCTACTCTAATGATCTCAATCCATATCTGATTATCTTTTACATCCTTTTCTGTCTTGACGTCTTTCTGATCGAATCAGTTGAATATCTCTGAAATCTAGGACAAACAATGACTCAAACAATCCATCAAAACATTACAGATGATAATTAAAAGGTTATATTATGGGAAAAAATCGATTCCATTGCATCATTTATGACACACTTTACAATTTGAATACCATATCCATATTCTTAATCAATTCTCATTATGAGAGATATGACACAAACACATAATCTCGCCTGAAATGTGTCACTAAATAACACAGACACAATAAACTGAATGGTGAGCTGAGATAAAAGTGTAAAATAAAATAAAAAACTCTCTTCTTTCTGAGGCTGCGGCATTCAACCGAACAAGTACTGAGAACTCAACTCCACTGCATTAAATCAGGCTGCAGTGAACAGCTGACTGAATGTGGGGAGAGAGCATGATTCCCTCACCAAACACAAGAGCCCCTCGTATCCACATACAAAATGTGTCAGAGGGAAGAAGAGAAGAAAAGGGTCACACTGCAGGAGAAATTGGCAGCAATGAGATGATCCTGGCTTGAGCACCTCTGAGGGAGGTTGATTGGATATTGTTAGGGAGCACTGAATGAATGCCTGGCCAAAAAAACAGAAGGGATACTACTGTCCTCTACAGACAGCTTGATTAAGGATTTGGAGGACGATAATAGGCTGGACAGGGGCCTGTTTGCCTGTCCCCCATCTCATTCGAGCTCTAGGGAAGGCCAGGCCACTGTGAGTCAAAGCTCATTTAAATAACTCGCTGCACCATCACTAACTTAGTGTGCTTGCAGAGCCAAATAGGTTAAGATGATGATTCTGAATCTGACTTAGCTTTAAAAACAAAAATCGAGGTATAACATATATATGTTAGGTGCAACGAGGCAGGAGACAGGATGACATGATTAGCATCTTGTTCCTGTCAACTCTTAGTATTGAGGCCAACTGCAGCCACTGTATTATTTTGGGAGACACAGAATCTGATCTAATGCTGAGTGAGTTCAGTTTTTGGTGACCAGCTCAAGGGCACAACAGGCACAATGATTCAAACTGGTCACAAATCCATTTGGAAGAGACCACATGAAAGAAAAGATGATGTCAAAAATGGGCTCTCTCAGTGGCAATTAAATCAGCAGATCTGCAGAGCAAAGTCATTTTCTAGTGATCAAACTTGAGTATAAATTAGATTTAACAGCTTTCGTCTTTATCAAACTGTGGGGTTGAAACAGTAATGCTTCTACGGGATAATAAAACATGACATCAGCCCACTGATGTCAGAAGACATTAGTCACAACTTTGTCACAACTCATCTGCCCTCCACTATCTGTTGAATCAGTGATGCTCATATCGGTCACTGTAAATTTACAGACGTCACTGTACATCCTGAATCAAAATGGCACTAAAATGACTAAAGACTTTTCTCATTCAAAACTTGTTTTGTGCAGAAAGACAATTCCCCATTATGTAATACATCTTGTTTAGCCATAATTCAACCAGGCTGGCCTATTTAGAGGAAATGCTGATTGAAAATGACTGCCTGGAAAAAAAGAAAGGAAGGATATTCATTCCCAAAGTTTCTATTTGGAGCCTCTTTCCCTCCTGTTTTTGCTCTGCTCCTCAAATAGTTAAATGCTGCATGGTCAGATTCAATGTCTCTCAGATACATCATGGCAATACACTTACCAGAGTGTGTGCAGCATTTTTTCCCCGAAGGGACAACCTCTCCTCATAATGCAATCAAAGATTATCCCCCTTATAAGCTTGCCTATGCATTTGCACACATGCACACCCGTGCACGTGCACCCATACACACACACGCACACACACACACACACACAGACACTTGATGAAGATGATAGCATCATGTCCCCATGCACACAAGGAGACTGCACCGAACAGCAGCAAGAGGCAAGGAGGTGAAGCAATTGATGCCTCCTTCATTCATCATGACAGAGGCAGAATGCAAAGCTGAGGAGAGCTACAGTTCTCTGCAGGAAGAAAAAAAAAACTGATAGGCAAAAAAAAGAGGGAGGGTACAGAGCAAATAGAGCCATTCCACCACACCACTTACCTCTTTCACTTCAGCAGGCATTGCCAAATCTTTTCTGCTTCCCAACAAATGATGAACAAGATGCGTCCCCCAGTGACACGTCTGTTTCTCTGCTTCTGCTGAATTTTTGCCGTGACTCTCCCTTTGAGCATTTGAGGCAGTTCAAACATGAGCAGCCATCCTTCCTCCCAGCTCTCACTAACACACGTCCGCTCTCTCTCTCTCCCTCTCTCTCTCTCTCTCTGTCTCTCTCCCTCTCTCTCTCTCTCTCTCTCTCTCGCTCACTCTCCTTCCCTCTCTCCCTCTCTCTCTGTGCCTCTATTTCTCTTTCTCTCACAAACACACACTAGACGCACCATGCACACATTTGCTCAACACAGACGTTCACTCACATACATCCACACAAACACACGCACACATGCTGGGCTCTCTCTCATTACTGCACTCCTCCTCTGATCTGTGCTGCAGTTAATGTGTGCGCTATTAGCAAGGTGCTGAATCAACTGTGTGATGCTGAGCCTGTGAATGGCTTAGGTAAGTGCAGAGCCCTGCAATCCCTGTGCTCTACCCATATTTTCTGGCAGCCTTGGTGCACTGGCAGTTCAAACACACACACACACACGTACATAAAAACATACAAGCACACACACACGGTTCCCTGTGGGCTTACAAGCCGATGCAGCTGGAGCACAGAGAAGCCCGCACTAGTTCAGTACTATGTCACCCATGTGCAGCATAACAAGGGGCAAGGGATGGGAAATGGAGGGATGGGAAGGTGCATAAACATAGAAGTGTTGTATGCAGCAGCAGGCAGATACACACTATATGCTGAACCAACAGCTCTGCAAACTGTACCAAACAAATCAAACGCCTTTTCATCACCCATCACTTTATGCACGCAAATCTTCATACAGCACCTGCTCAACTCATTGTCATTGAGATAATACAGGAAGAGAATGGAGGAATGAAATGTAAACAGGGAATAAATATCCTGCAAGCAGGTTAGGTATATTGCCGTCACCATAAAATTTTGAATTACTCATTGTAGATGTCTATTGTGAGCCCCTGGCTCATTCAATGTAGCAGATGTTACATCACAGCATTTTAAAATGAGTCTAAGAACAGCTGAAGTGGTCTGAAATCATCATGGTTGATGGTCTGAGACGCAATCTACTATCATTATGATGTCGAGTCTTACTTGCTTTCTCAATTTAAAAAGAAAAAACATCCAGGACATCTTCCAAATTGCCATCAGACACACCACTTTCCCTAAGACAGCAATGATCCAAGTAAAATAAATGATCTGCTATCATCCACAGATCAGCTGTCTTTCTTATTGATATGTAAGAGCATCCCTCGATATCATTGAGCATTCTTGGAGCATTAAGAAATCCTCATTGGCTTCTTCAGTATTTCTTTTCATCTTGGTTTGTCTAAACCTCACTAATAGTCTGCAGTTTGTCATTTTTAAAGCAAACACCTCTGCATTTTTTCAAGATTTGCTTCATTAAACACCTTAGTTCAGGTGAAGCTTTTCTCATTTTCATTTTTATGTAATTCTTTGTTGGTTAAGCCTATTTTTCAATTCATGAGGCCTTGTTGACAATATAATTAAGAATTTACACATTGGCACAGTAGCAGCAGAAACTAATGAAGTAACACTAAAAAAAGAACATTGCATCCTTTGTGTCAGACATCAAAAGATAAATGTTACATTTCATCAGTGAATCAGATAAAAACGGAAAGCAACTCAAGCTCCCACAAAGAGAAGGGCTAACATTTCAGACATCTTCTTTAATTTAAAAAAAAAAAAATCTTTGGTCCTTTCATAGTCAAATCAAAGCAACATCCATGAAACAGCATGTTTTCACATTAAAAAGATTTACTGACATGCAAAAATGGATCCATTTGTTCCAGAAATGATTACTGCTATTCACAGCTCTCCCACTGTTCCATCTGCACACTCGAAAAACACAAGTCCCATCAAATGGAAAACACCAGCATTAAGTGTTTTAATGGTTCTGGGTCACTGACAGACACCAGAACAGCTTCATCAAACACAGGTATTTTTCAACTGTTTGACATTCTAACAAAGGATTACTTTATAAAACCTAATATGCAATAGAGATACAGAGAAAGCATGGTAAAAGCTGCAGACATAAAAAAATATATATATATATCATAGAAAGAGAGGCTTTCAACAACTATGTTCTCAACTTTTCAACTCATTAAAAACAGAAGTATTATTGGCATCTCTATCACAAATTTAAAAGTTCGGAAATTTTGTGCACCCTTAAGTTAAGTGAGACATACTAAGTAGTTAATTTACTACAAAGGTTTTACTACAAAGGTTTGGATACACTTTCTCATTCAGAAAGTGTGTCCAAACGTTTGGCTGATACTGTAAGTAATCCCTCATTACTTAATGGTTATCTTACAATCCACATGGTAATCCATCTAATAGTTGCCAAGATATTTCACTAAAAAACAAAAACATCAACCTCATGGTGGCACTAGAGGTAAATTCAGAGGTCCAGATAGAAACTCACAATGTAATAATTGCCCATAATGTAACATATATTAAAACAAAAAACAAAAAAAACTTGTATTTCTGTCCATCAATGGTAGTGGATCATCCGGTTTTGTAGGTTTTTGTGCTTCTGTGCTTCTTTTCTTCTGGAACAACAACAACCAAAAAATTCAGAACCAAGAGGAAGAAGATTTCGTGGGCCAAGGAACACAAGGAATGAACAATTAGACCAATGGAAATCTATTCTTTGGTCTGACGACTCCAAATTTGAGATTTTTGGTTCCAACTGTCTTTGTGAGAATCAGAGAAGGTGAACAGATGGTATCTGCATGTCTGGTTCCCACCATGATGGATGATGGAGGAGGAGATGTGATGGTGTAGGGGTACTTTTCCAGTGACACTGTTGGCAATTTATTCAGAATTCACAGCACACTTAACCAGCATGGCTACCACAACATTCTGCAGCGACACACCATCCCATCTGGTTTGCGCTTAATGGGACCATCATTTGTTTTGCAACAGGACAATGACCCAGAACACACCTCCAGGCTATGTAGGGGCTATTTGACCAAGAAGACCAAGACGGAGTGCTGCATCAGATGACCTGGCCTCCATAATCACCCGACCTAAACCCAATTGAGATGGTTTGAGATGAGTTGGACCGCAGAGTGAAGGAAAAGCAGCCAACAAGTGTTCAGCATATGTGGGAACTCCTTCAAGACTGTTGGAAAAACATTCACGACTGGATGAGAGAATGCTAATAATGTGCAAAGCTGTCGTCAAAGCAAAATGTGGCTACTTCCAGGAATCTAAAATTTAAAACATATTTTGCTTTGTTTACACTTTTTTACCACATAATTCCATGTTATTTTATAGTTTTAATATCTTCAGGATTGTTCTACAGTGTAGAAAATAGTAAAAATTACTGTTACATATAATTATTAATCATTTAATTTAATTTGTTAATTTGAATTTATTTTGTCACCTGTCTTTATATACAGTATATATATGAGTTTTTCATAATTTTTTTAAAATATTGTTGCATTTTTCATATGAGCTATTCAAATATTTATAATAAATAATCGAATATTTGAATTTAATTTTATTACATTTTAATAAGAATGTTTAATTTCTGATAAAAATATTATCTACATTTACTGAAGTTTTTTTTTTTGTATGTCAGTTGTATTTGTTTATTAAAACTGTTTACAAGTCTTCACATTGTATGATATTTGCTTATGTTGAGTACATTGGTGCATTTACATTTTAGGGAAAGAAGCCTGTTGTGAAACTTTTACTAACCATCCACCAATATTTATGGACATTCAGTATACATTATACAGTACATTTATAATATCTATGCATTCATAGGCTGAACTAGGCTTGTCAATATTTTGTTTTTCTGAGGTGGATTCTGAGACATTGTGCATTATTTCAGTACATAAAACACCTAAAATGCACATAAAGGAACAATTGTATGTAGTTTGCATTTGAATGGCAACCCTATGCTTGAATATGGTTGCCATTACAATATATGTCGGGTTATAACATTTTTAACAAAAAGGTTGCCACTAAAATCATTATGTAATAACTTGCATAAAATGTAATCATGTAATTATGAGCAAATAGTTATTACATTTTGCACTCACCATTTTTGTTATTGGCATTATTGGCAGATTATTACATCATCAGTTTTTATTACATTTATTTATCACATTATGTGCAGTTATTACATTACGAGTTTCTACAGACCACCAGAGTCAGTAGGTTTTATCCTCTGGTTGCACAAAATTTCATGGCAATTCAATACAGTAGTTGTTGACATATTTCAGTCTGAAGTAAACATGTAATATCTAGACTCACTCTCCTCACAGCTTTGCATTGTTCTATTAAAACAAACGAGAAGAGAAGAGAAGAGAAATGCTCGCTGGTGACTGGGAGTCAGTATGAGATAGTGGAGAATGACATCTTAGTGCGGAAGCCGAAAATGTCACTCATGATGGATGAGACCTTTTTATACTTAAAATGAATTATACAGGATTTATTGACATTTTCTGTGGGTGTATATTTTCGGAAATTGCTTACTGAGTTTATTACACTTAATGTTACAAAATGTCAGCCGTATAGATCTGTGCGTCAAAATTAATGTTCCATTCATTATGAGCTTCCATCCACCTCCCAGCTTGTAACTCTACCTGACGCCAGCTCACATGCATGCACCTCTTTTGCGACAGATTGCACACACAGGCGTGTTAAATAAGTCTAAAGAAAAAATTTCTCTTCAAGGACTTTCTTCTGCATCATCTCTACAGGCTGAATGAAGAAGTAGCTTTGTTGTTGAAACAACAGTGAGAGCTTCCTGCTGTGACACAATGATACACTTGATACACGCACGTCTTCCAGTGTGTCAGCGTGTTTTGAATGCAGGCTCTTTCATTTTCACTGAACTGCTTTTAACTTCTAGACGTCAGTAGGGGCTGACAGTAAAGCTACATCGTGTTTTAATATTTGCAGTATTTCTGGAGTTACGTTTAGCATTTTGGCCTTGGGGACCACAACACTGATCACATATTTATATTTTCTACTGCATTTGGGTGAATGTTGGTTGTTTTATAATTCTAGTATGAATGTGCCTCAGATTTGTTTTTTTGTTTACACATTTTTTTTCCTGTGCTAATTGTATGAACTTATTTTCAAATTAGTTCAGGATTCAGCCCTTAGTGTGACACCCACTTCCTGTTTCAACTCACATCCACATGCATCCATTTTACTTTAAAAGCATCTTGCATCCTTTTACAATGGGTCACACCAGAATCTTACATGTTTCCTCCACATATGGGTATGGCAAATTGAGTTACAGCCACAGTGCATGATTTTCATGCTCCTCAAACTCTTACCAGGACAAGAAAGGACTCACCATATCATTGATTAATCAATTATTCATTAGTCGATGAAACGTCAAAAAGAGGCCATAGTGATGTCTTCAGTTTGCTTGTTTTGTGTGACTAACAGTCCAAAACCTTAAGATATTTAATTCACTGTGATTGTCACTGTGAGTCAAGGCAACTTTATTTGTATAGCACATTTTGACAACAAGGCAATTCAAAGTGCTGAAGAAACTGGAATCCGAATTTTTGCAGATTCATTATCTGTCGATCGACTAATCAATGAATCGCTGCAGCTCTGCTTTATGTTCCCTAAAATTACATCATTCTCTATGAGATTCGGTAATCCATGCAAACCACGCCAGGAACACATGTCACAGAGCCTCCAGAAGCTGTAGACCTTTTTCCTGTGTGTGTGTGTGTGTGTGTGTGACATGTGTAAAAGATATTAAAAACAGTTATGTAAGGACGCAGACAGATCTGTACAGTGTATTAATAGCTCCTGTAAATTTAATGAAAAGTTGGAGCTGGAGTTGGAATGTTTTTTTATTTTATTTTTTTCAAATAACATCATTCTACCTCACTCTCTCAGTTAATCACAATGGCAAATTAACTAAGTGCTCAATAGTGACACATTATAGCCAATTATTATGCAGATTCTATTAAAGTGATCTGACAATTATGACACTTCTCATTGTGCAATGTTGTTCAAAAACAACCATCCAGACATTCTTATTCAGAGAAATTGCAGGTCATTGTCTTGTTTGTCTCCATCTCCCTGAATGTATAGACATGATGGGCACTAAAGAAACACGACAAAGAACATTAAAGATTTTTCACATATTAAATGTACTTTTTTACTTGTTGACAACATGATGCCTGACTCACATAATCATGAGACATTTTCCACTACTCATTTGACCATTTATGTGTTCACAACGCTGGTAGTCGGGATGACTACAGAGATTAAGAGCCCTGTTAAACGTTCAGTAGTTTGAAAAATTCTCTGTGTAAAAGTTTTTGTTTGCCAGTGAAAATTGGTGCAGTGTATGTGTAGCTTTCAGTCCATTTATTCTGTGTACCTGAGTCAGATAAATGGAGGTTCATGGTGAGCCACAGTGTCTTTTCAATACTACCAATGCAAAATTTTAAAATCTCAATCTCACACATGATAGCTTTGAAAATCTACAGTCCAACAAGGTTTCTTTGCAATAAGGAGAAAAAGGATTCAAATCCCTCCAGGGATTCAAGGTTTTAAAAAAGTATTCTCTGTCCAATCATTTCAGGATATAAAAAGTTAACTAGTGTATACTTTTTTAAAAAATCCAATCATCTATTTAATTCTGCACAACCAGATAGACCACAACGTGCTGATTTTTACAAAGAAAATCTTGCAATTTAAGAAACATATTGTGTATTTCATATTCATTAAGCTGCAACATCCTGGGCTGGGAACCATTTTTCACCCTCTGTCTCTCCCCACATTATATAGCGCCTTTCAATGTTTACTGTTTACTAACGAATAAGAAGACAGACAAAATGCCTCAAAGGAATCCACAGTAGCATTCACCAAACATAATGCTGATGCCACTAATAACTTTCTTTGTTGGGTAAAAATGCCTCCAACCATGTTTTTTTTTTTTAAATTACAGACTTCATGTTCTTCTATAGGTTAACAAAATACACACCTGCAGAGTATATAGTCTACCTGGACTCCTATTATGACAGAAAATGTTTTCATTTTGTTACTTTTCTTCAGTCTGTGATATATTCTCTGCTCCTGTTGCCTGACCTGATTCACACACATACACGCAGTCATGTTTCCATCACTTTAGAGGACATCACATCACCTTACATTCATTTCCTGAAGACTTACCCTAACCCCTAACCCTAACCCCTAACCCTAACCCTAAACCCTACCTTAACCTTACATTAAGTCTTCATCCTGAAATTGAATGATTTACATCATGCAGACTTGTTTTTTGTCCCCAAAAGGGAGGCAGATATATGTTCCCACAAGATGAGGAATATGAACGCCCACACACATGCACACGAGAAAACAATCAAATACAATAGTTTCTCTGTGTAAACAGCAAGAATAAATACTGCTCTGCTGAGTGCATTGATGAATCTGAAAGTGTAAAACAGGCTGGCATCTCTGCATCCACACACCTCAGCTTTATGTGTAAATAATTCTGTTTTGTTGCTGCTCTTCACATTACCGAAGATGAAGCTCTTTGTCATCACCACAGTAACTGAATAGTAAATTACCTCCGCCATGTGACAGAAATGAATGTAATTATTGCTGCCAATTATCTATACACACTGGGATGAACAGGGAGTGCGCAGTACAGTGTAACATACCAGATCTGTCGACAAACACCCACAGAGAAAAAAGACATATTACATTACAGTGTGTATGGCGCTGTATTAATTGCAATGAAATGCTCACACAGACCCATTCTTTGGTTCTCAGCAGGGAATTTCACATCCTTTTCCTGTGGACTTTGCCACACAGAGGCACAATCAGTGCACATTTTTGTCCTAATTAAACCCCCACACTGCCCACCTCTGCTCTGTTCAGGCTGGCATCCGTAGCTGAGGCTAATTCAATTTAACACTGAGACAAAACATCTATGACGAGTTTACAAAAAAAACCCCAAAAAAAACAAGGAAATTGGTGCCAGCAGTGTGTTGAATGCTGCTCGTGTCTCAAACGGCCCTGTGACACAGAGTGCATAATAACACTGGAAATACCAGAAAAGGTCACCATCTTGCTTCAAAAGAGAAAGGTCACCTTTCATTTTCCTATTCGTATTCAAAGACGATCAAAACATTTAAGTGCAGACAAACTGTTCTATGTGCAGAACCAGAAATCTGTGCAGTTTCTGGGAAGGATCCAGTCAGATTTAGAGTTTGCCCTCAGACTATAAATGACAAAGCAACACCTGACTTTCACATCGACTTAATGCTGCGTCCCCTTGGCGAGCTATAGAAGTGGCAGAAGCTGCCAGTAAGGATCACTCATATAGAGAACAACTTCTCCTGAAGCAATACTACAATGCATCCCATCCCGGTGATTTGATAAATAATGTAAATATTGCAAGATATACCCCCCTCCGAGGGAAAAACAACAAGAAGGATGCTATTAATCCAACTCCTCCTTGTCAAGTGTCTCTGCAGCAAGTGCTTAATCATACCAACAGAGCCCAGAGAGGAAATGAAATGCATCGGTGGCACTGCAGCTGAAAATGACAATCACCCAGTTCAGTGATGCCTCTGATGATCAGGCATATCAATGAGCTGAGAGAAAGAGCCTGAGAGAGAGAGGGACCCACAGTTACCAAGAGAGAGAGTCAGCAGCACAAATGTAGGTCACTCTGCAGAATCTCTAGAAGTATCATGAAAGATTTAGGTGACTTAGAGACTGATTGGAATGAAATCAGCTCATGTCGAGAGGTTATCATGAGTCCATAGTCCTCAGCTGAAGTGTCAGTTTTTTGTCCTTTTTTTTTATTGGTCTGTTTGTCATAATATCGAGAATCTAGATGCAAGAAGAACCATGGCAACGCTGCACACTCTGTGATCCAGAGACTGAAAACACTGAATATGAATGAACTGTTGAACAGTAATTACTCGTTATTAAGTGATTATTATTATTAATTTTATTAGGTTTGATTTGTGAGATCACGACCCTGTTGGCCATCTCCAAGTTTAGACTGATGACTGGAGGTGAGAACATTATTATCATTAATTACTTATCAATGAATACACACAAATTAGCTTTAGGCAATGATGAGGGTAAAGCTTTATAAGAAATTGCCTTCTATGTAATGGTATGGGTGGGTTTAAAGGGTCAGTTCACCAAAATTACAAAAAAACTAATTTTCTCATGTTACTTCCATGCTGGTTTTTTGAGATATCAATTGTTCAAGTCTTTGAAAAAGTTATCAGCTGCTGTAATTATTCCTCTTGTCCATACTGGCCGTGAGAGTCCAGTGTGAGAGATGGAGGACCTGTGTATAAGTGGGTATTTGCCAAAGATACAGTTTTTTTAGATAAAAAAAAATATCTCTTTGTGTTACTATTGCTTCACCACAGCAAAGAAACATTGTCCTTGGAAACCCAGAGGGGGGATTTTGCACTTAGAGTCTATCCACTTAATTTGTTTAACTCAGATCAGATAAAACAAATTTTTTAATGCTCTGAGCACCACAAACAAAATTTGACTCATTATTTCATCTGTTATTCATTCAATTTTAATTCAGAAATCCCCTGCGATGCATTTCTCAAAACCTGGTCACATAAAACCAAAACTAAAAGAAAGTCAGAACATTTTTTTTTTTGCAATTTGCTGAACAGATGCTTTAAAAATGTTTGATGTTTACAATGCAAACTAAATATATAGTTGCTTATAGATCAGCCATGCTCTAGCAGCATACTTCGAGCTCGTGACATAATTGAGACAAATGTGGAGTTTTAGTCTCTTCTATGAAATATTTGTTATGGGGACATGTTGTAAAAATAGCATGATGTAAGAAGGAGGGCTTCTCAGACACCACAATGCGAGCAGAATTCTTTTGATTCACTCCTCTAACTCAACAACCTGCAATCCATCTTTTCACAGCAGCCTTGTCATTACCGTCATTACCATTTTACCCCCAGCTACAGAAACTAGGATGGATGAGAGAAGGGGGGGGGGGGGGGGGGGGGGTTGCAAAACAGAGAGAAAACAACAAGAGCAAGGGGGAAAAAAGTCCATCCTGACATAAAGTAATTTCTGCAATATTAGCTCTAGCTGAGGCAAAGAATATGGATGAGAACTCTGAATTGGCTTTGGCTCCACATATAAAGGTTTCATTGTGTTGGATTTAAGGTAGTGGAGTAATTTCTAGTAAATACAGACAAAATGGCAATGGCATTTCAGCACCACTATCTCCCTGAGACACACAACAACTTACTGCAGCATCAGAAGGGAATAATAGAGTCTACCGGGCAAGAAAAGTGACAGGTACGTCTTAACAAATACATGTAGCAAAACATGTCAGTGTAAAGGTGATTGTAATGTGTTTTTATGTCACTGTGTTGTGGTGTTTTCTGTTAAATTGGCTTTTAGATGTGTTTCTTTCTGTGTGATTGCGACGTGCTTCTTTCTGTTTATGATTAACTTTTTAACCAAAAGGAAATGTATCAGTAAGTTCCGATTACAGCCTTAGAGATATTTCATTTAATGATTTTTTGTCAGTGGTAGCATAAAGATGTTGCAAATTAGATCATTTTCTTCATATTTGCACCACTTATATGCTTACTTGGCTCTATATAAAAAATATACTGTGACATCTGAATCATTACAAGTCACATACAGATCCTACTTCTCCTGAATGATAAAAAGTGTTTTGGCCAAGTGAGTGGGAAGGTAGAAACTGCTTCCACAGAGATAAAGTCTCTTAAGATTATATATAATGTACATTTACATTTTTGGATCGGAGCCACCTCTGTAAACAGGGTTATCCATACAGTATTATTCTTTCCACTGCCATTCACTCCTGCACTATGTCAAAGTTTGCTTATATTTCTTTTGCTTGATGTATTTTTTTTAGCTGTATATATATTTACTGTTATGTGTCTTCTGTGCTGTGTTTGAGTATTTTAATAGATTCTGAGAGCTGGAGTCAAATTCTTTGAATGAGTACTTGGTCAATAAACCTGATTCTGGTGTTCTCAAGAAACAAATGTGTTAAGTTTTGATCATTTCATTAAATTTCAAATATATATTATCTTAATCATTATTAAGCTTATTTATAATTGCCCACATAACCAGGCTCTAAAGGTTGAGATGTGAAACAATCAAGAGGAAGTCGTAAGGTTTCATTCAAATGTCATTCGGACAAAGTCTCTCTCTGTTCAGGCAATCTGTATGTGGACCTTCTTATCCACAACACCTAAAATGCTTGATAAACAGGATCATTTTAAATTCAAGTTGAAACAAATTTTCAAGAGGGTTACGACATCTATGGGTTATTAAATGCCTCTCATTAGGTTTTTTATTAAACTAATGGTGCTGTGGTTTGTGACATTGGTTAATAATACATATGTGTCCCTATAAAAAAAAATTTAAAAAAGAAAATACATCAAAAGTTTAAAAGTTTTTTGAGCTCTGATATGCAGAAACTTTGAGAAGTGAATGTCAAAGACTGATTTAAATTGCAGCTTGTTCACATCCCTCTTGGGTTCTAATGACGCTTTGAAGGTTTCTATCCTCGTCTTCCCTCTTGTGTGAAAAGACTGTGTAATATAATCTGCGATCTTGTTTGACATTTTTGACATTTGTGTCTGCTTTGATGACTGCTTAACAATGGTGTTTACATCTTACTTGTTGCTAAGAGGCTTTTTTTTTTTTGCTTGTGCTTTACATCTTTTGTTGTTGTCAGGTCTTTAACTAAGCCTGTATAAGTGAGCCTTTTTTACATCCCACTGAATTTACCGGTCTGGTGAGAGATCTGTCAGTTTGCCGTCTTTGTTGTAAACTCCTTTAAAGCTTTACTGTTGCCATACCCACGCTTTTACCCGCTATAAGGTCAAGTGCAACCATTACTCACGAAAAAAAGCTCCCACCTCAAAGTGTCACCTAGTGTAATTTACTGCCTAAACAAAAATGTGAGATTGTCTATCACAGCTCAAGGTAATAAAAGTTCCAGTTTTTAGACATATTTCTGTCACAAAGCCTCTGAATAGCTTATGAGCCTGTCCTGAGACTGAAGGACAGCTGGAAGAGGAGACGTTTGATGTTGTCTGAAAAAGTAAAATGTCAAATTCATCACTTGATTCTTCATCTAGTCCCTCAGAAACAAAACTATCTTCCACAAAGCTTTTTTTCTCCCGCAGGTTAAATGGAAAAAGGCAGGCTGACATTTTTGCCTTGTGAAGACTTTTTTATTCTAGTTTTTTTTTTATTGTATCATCTTAATGTGACATACCTGTAGTGATAATAAACTGCTGTCAAATTGACCTTTTGGAAAAATAGGGACACTATAGAGCCTCCTCTGGTCTTTTTCTTTACTTGCAGCCCCTGACATCAACAACATGCTGTTTTCTGGCATTTTACACACAATAGCATCATCTACTGGACCAGGCTGCCTTACTGACATCACGCCACCTTCTGAAACTGTTCACTAGAGGGTGCCATATACAAATCCAACACAGAAAATGGCATCACAGTGCACCACAGTGTTTTGTTTCACTGAAGTCCCCATTACAGGTCATAATTTCTTTTTTTTCCAAGCAGTACTTTCATAACTTTATGCGCTGTAGCAGTTAAAAGCAACTGAATGAGCCGTGGTGTCTCTCTCCATAAAGCATGTCATTTGCTGAGTTATGAGCTAAAACTATTTTGGGATTTGAAAAAAGAAATCGAGTGCAAATCTTAACATCTTTGAAGCAAGATTGATGACCAACAGTAAAATACAATTTTCCAGTCGCTGCTTAGAGGTGTTTGAAATATATAAAGACTCATTTGCTTTTTCAGTTTATATATATATTTCAGGAGTGTTGTTGAAGTCCTGTGCAGGTGCCTTCACACCAGAAAATAACATAAAAACAGAAGTGAAAATTATAAAATAAGTTTATTCATATAAACAACTACAAAATTCTATTAAATAGGGGTTTTTTTCCAGTGGGAGACAAATTAGATCATGTGGTATTACATTGTTTCACAAAAGCAATATCAAAACACATACAAACAGATAATAAGTTAATCTGTATTCTTCACATAGCTCTTCTGTTTTGACTGAGTTTATAGAGCTCGCTCTATCTGCAAGAGGAGGCACAACTATCCTGAGAATCGCCTTTTTTTTTTTTTTTTTAATTAACAACAGTCAAACTCACATGTGCAAGAATATTTCTAAGTTTATTCTTCACTGTGTATATTTGTTTCTTGCATACCCTCCCACACAGGAAAGTCCTGAATGGCCTCATATTTACAAAGTATCTGGGAGCTGTGAAGACTAACACTGCATAGATGATTCATTCACACCATCAGAAACATGGAGTATGTTTTTTATTATTTCAGAGCTCCCAGGGTGACTGAGTCCTTCCCTTCAGATGAGTATGTGAGTGAGGATCGTTTTGCAGTGGCGTAGGAGGCGTACGAGGGGACGGAGGAGGTGGAGGAGGGTAAGCGGGGCAGGGTAGATGTAGAGGAAGGGAGGGGTTGCGTCTGTCTGTCAGGAGGGCCGTAGGCTGGAGAGGAGGACCTGCCTTTGCTTTGTAGGCTGCTGCTGCTGCTGCTCTGCAGAGGGGAGCTGGATGTTTTTGGGCCTCGAGTCAGAGACGACGTGGAGGAGCTGGAGAGGGGTGAGGTCCTCATGCCGTAACCGAGGATACCTGTGCTCATCAGGAACTCCCGGGAGCCGTAGGCTGGGGGAGTTGGTCCACGGGAGCCCAGAGGTCGGATGTTGTCCGGTGGAAGACTCCGCCTGCTGGGGATGTCATAGATCCCCACGTCTGGGCCATACAGGGCTTGGGATCTGGCTTGTAGACGCAGCATCCTCTCCCTCTCCTCCATCTCCCGTCTCTCGTGGATAGATGCCATGATGGTTTTTGAAAAGTTGTCATAGCGTGCAGCAGCAGACTTCTGAGGTGTCAAGCCCTGTGGCCCGAGATCACGGAGGCTGTCTCGGAGACTCTCTCGTATTGCCAGACCCGAAGGGGTGAGGTCTCGCGATGTTGCGCTTTGGGGTGCAAGGTCCCTTGGCATCAGCCCTTGAAAAGCAGGAGAATGGTCTCTTTGAATGAAACCTTGGAAGGAGGGTGAGGGATCCCTGGAGGTGAGACCCTGCAAAGAAGGCGAGGGGTCTCGAGGCTGAGGAGACTGTCTGGTGACACCCATAAACACGGGGCTGTAGGCGTGAGGGGCCGGCCGCTGCACCACAGTCCCATCTGTGCCCAGAGCCATGAAGTGAGGGTGGTAGCCCACCAGAGGGGCCCCTCTCTGAGTCAGGAACTGAGCGTCTGCAGGGTTGATGAGGTTATCATAAGAGAGGCTGCTGCTACTGTGGTTGGCCAGAAGGCTGGAGGAGGAGATGATGCCCGGTGGGGGATTGGATCCAAAACTGTCAGCATGCATCGCAGGCAGCTGGGATTTGCTGCCATGGCGGTTGTTGTGTTTGAGGGTGAGCGACAGAGAATTGAGCTGCAGTGAACTGGAGAGGGTGTTGGTCTGGGCATGCAGGCTGGCTCTCGCTGGGCTCTCTTTGGACTCAGAGCGGAGGTCAGGACTTTTGTTGTTCCCTTGCTGCTCCGAAGTCTTCAGCACCTAGACAACACAAGAAATAACAGAAAACAATGTCTGTCAGACACAAACCAAGAGCTTGTATATTGAGGATCACACTTCTACAATGTAACAAATTCATATCAGATTGAAAAGCACCTGCTCTGGAGGAATGGGTGATGATCCTCTGGATATGGCCTCCAGGACTGGCCGTAGCTGTGGCACAGTGGGAATGGACACAGGAATGATGGATTTGGTATGATGTCCCATCTCTGGAAACAGAAAACATAGAATACAGAAACCGTACAAAAAAATGCATAAATTCAGCTCAGCAAGGACACCACAAAGGAGGATTTTAAATGAATCTGCAGACATAGAGCTTCTATGGTACTATACAAGTATGAAAATACTGAATCAATGCTATGTCTGGTTATCACAGTATATGTATGTCATCCTACAGTACCGTCCATGGCAGCTAGTTGGCTTTTCAGCAGGCTGTGCTCTGGTTTTGGTGGCAGCGGCGGTGGAGTTTTCATCTGTTTGATGTCTGACAGCTCGACGGCTCCCACTGAGGTCCGCTGGCAGGAGGGAAAAAAAACACAGGGGAGATCTAATCATATCCCTTGACAGCAGAGGTCACAATCCTTTGATGATGGTGTGTGTGAGAAAATATTAAACTGCTCATGCATACTTTAATTTGAAGATCCTGGCACTGTGTCCCGTTGTCCCTGACTTTCACTGGCATCTGCCTGTCGATCTCTGGCTTGAGGAACGGAGGCTGAACATGGATGACTGTTTTCTTACAGGGCCTTGCTGTGTACCTGGTGTCACAGGACAGAGTGTTAGCCAGTAGGATTCCTGAAATGCTGAAGATAAAGTTTTTTTTTAAAAATGGCCCTTACTTTGGAGAGATGGGACTGCAAACCAGATACTCCAGGTTGTTACAACAACCGCGTGTAAAAGGATTTACTCCTCCCTGAAACTTCCCAGTTACCTGTTGGAGACATGAAGATATTAACACCATTTTAAGTCCTCTATTTTAACAATTCCGCTTGTCCTGACAGTGGTTTTATACTTGGAAAATCAAACTGACTTGTTCATTGGTGGTGCGTCCTCTGGACACCAGGTACAGGTGGAATCCAGAGAGACCCAGGACCGGGATCAGAAACAGCCCTGATATACTGATCACTACCAAACTGAAATGACTGTTAAGAAAAACTCCTTCAAAATAGTTAGACAAAGGTTTAACACATAAATGCACAGATGGATGCACACACACTGATTGAGTGTCTATAAGGATACGTGACAGTGCAGTGCAACTTCCACAATTCATCCATGTGGTGCAGGACGTATATGAGGCCAAAGGTGAAGACACAGATCATGTGACCTGTCAGCGACAACAGAAACAGGAAGAAGTAGCGGTAGTTTCGCCTCCCGATGCAGTTGTTCACCCACGGACAGTGATGGTCAAAGTCCTGGAGATGAGATTGTGGAGAAAGAAAAATCATTCAGTCTATGTTAAATATTAGTATCTGGTGGAATACCCACTGTGCTTTCTAATGACTCTCTGTTTAATACAGGCTGTCTGAACCCTTTTTCAAATTGCATTTCTACTGAGACTACAAAGGATCTGAGAAAAGGATTAACCTGATTAATGAGATCTCTCTCCCTCCATCACACTCTGTCCATCATTCACTGCAGAAATCCCACTTTATTGACTCTTCCCCCTCACACACACACACACCGCTGCACTCACTCTCATAAGCACGACTCAGTTTTCTCATCTGTCCATCTATGCACTCTATTTCCTTATCATTTTTTTCCCCCCCATTTAAAATTTATGTCTTTAAATCTGTCCATGCACTGACCTCCACGCAGTGATCACAGACGCTGCAGTGTGAGCAGCGCGGAGGTCTGTAGAAATGACACGACGCACACCACTTCATCCGCACTTGGACGCCCTTCACGTCCACGTTCTTGTACAGCGGAGCACGGAATTCATCATCCTTGTCCTCATCCTCGTTTGCTGGAGAGCAATAAGTGAAAAATGACGCTTCCACAAAAAAATTTTTAAAAAAAAGGTGATCTCTCATCTGTAAGTGTAACATCACTTTGACTACTAACCCATCGGGAGCACACCAGCATCCATGAAGGTTGCCATGGTGAAGTTGGCCAGCACAAAAAGGAAGAGGATGGCACAGCATGGCGGCACAGCAGGGCAGATGGTCACAGCCAGCCATGGGCATCTGAAAACACACATACACACAGGACACAAAAAAAGAAAAAAATGATGTCCTGTACTTGCCACTGAGTGTTCATTCAAAGCAGAATTCATGCTGTAAACAGAGTGTATAACAGTGTTTGTGAGCCTTGCAAGTATCCATCCCTTAGAAGGTTGAGGTTAACACAAATCACGGCTACAACAAAGATTTTAAGGGATAATCTTCATCCCATTTATTGTGATGGGAGTAAAAGTAATTGTTTACAGTGAAAGATAAGCGTGTATTAGTGTGTGTTCACCACTGCACACAACAAGGGATTAAATGACGGGGTCCCTCCTGGCAGAATGTTTCTGCACCCTGCAGTAGAAGCAAGACAATAAACCAGGTCTGGACACTTGTAAAGGGTTGAATCTGCGGATTATTTGTTTGATTATTTGATTAATCGTTTAGTCTAAAAAATATCAGAAATTGGTCAAATTGTTTTGTTCGACCACCTGTCCAAAACCCAAAAATATTAAATTTATGATGAGAGAAAAGCGACAAATCCTGACATTTGAAAAACCTTAAACCAGTATATATTTCACCCTGATAGATGACTTGAATAATTACTAAATTAATGTTTACTAATTAATCTTCTGTCATTTGATTAATAGATTAATTGTTTCGGCAATAGACACTTGTAGTTTTCAAGTGTAACATAATGTAACGTATCACAGTTTAATATTCATGATGCCCAGCGCAAACTGTTCCTTGTGTACAAAGAAAGATGGTCGTTTGATGTTTGGTACAAACCTAAGTTAAGAACATATTGTCTGATGAAAAACAGCTACAGTGTGGAGCCTTATGTGAGGCAGCATTTAGCAAAAAGTCAAAGATGTCTGTGTGCACAGTTATGTTCAGGTACATTACCATTAACTATAGACACAGGCAGGTTTACTGCTCTCCTTGAAGAGAAAAGACTCTTTGCTACGTGATTTAAGTGAGACTGAAGACAAAGTTGGTCATTATATGATGATTTAAGGGCCACACTATTCAGTAAAATGTCCTTCATTTCTGATGAGTTTTTCTGGATGAATGATTATAAGAAAGTTGAGCTGTGTTTCAGGAAGGGAACTTTTTATGAGGCTGATTTTACTTGTAGAGCTTGGTACAGGAGACAAAGTTGTGAAAAGGGTTGTTCTTGTCTATGTTTGACATATGTTTCAACACTGCAACTGTATTTTGGTGTCTTGTAAGTCATTATGGGCACCTGTATATGCATGACACATTAACTAACTAACTGACTGTAGTGGCTCATTAGATGTGGAAACTGCAAAAATTATTGAAAAAAACTCAACAGTATCACAGACTCACTGGTGATTTAGGACCACATTTATTAATCCCACCGTCACTTGTAACGTAAAAGTGTTTAGAAGATTGTAATGGCACAAGACAGTCTGGTTTACTTAAAAAATTCAAATAATCTGCATTAACGAAATTTGCATGTTATTATGTCAGTGACCATAATAGGAAAATAGCCATAATTAAAGCTGTACAGCAATCTATGGGTCAGAAAACCTGTTGAAATTGGTAAAAAAAAAAAATTGTGTTAAATTTGATTTCTTAAGCTTTAAAAGAAGCAGTTGTCAAAAATTGTGAATAATACAGTAGACGCTTGTAAACAAATAACTAATGTCAACTGTCTACAAAGCTGGACAGCCTGTCAGGATTTTAACCAGTGGAGAATCTTACTGTGTATGTTTGCCCTAAAAATCTTAGAGAACCATGTTTTATCTTTTCATTTGACTCTGAATGATCCTGAATGAGTGTATGATTATGTCGCTACCGTGTGAGATTAGAGGGAGGGGCAGTGTAATCAGGTTACAGTGGTAGACAGACAGGAAAGATCCACTGGTTATGTGAACAGTGTTTGATTGAACATCACATGTTTAACCTATATACTGTGTGGGAATTTTTGATTTGAATAATCAGATGTTACAGCTGGGTGTGGTATCAGTATCTTTACCTCAGGTAGAGATAAAGCTATTCTCTAGGACTGTTGAATGGAAACAGTATAACCAGTGTAACCAGTGTCAGCATGAGGAGAATGTGTAAAATTGATTAAATTTTCCATTAAGTTTTTTTTTTTTTAAAAAATATGACTCCATGGGCAAGTGATTAAAGACAAAGTCTGATCAAAAGTGAAAACGCCAACAAAATTAAGAGTCATCCGCTGCAATTATGCGCTTCATCCCAGTGCGGCCCAATCACCAACCCCCCCCTGCTGGTTTTAGGCTGTGGGGGAGGGGTTCCCCTCCTGAGAGGAACGTCTGCTGATGCCATGCCAGCTGCAAACCCAGTAATCCCTGGATTATGAACTCTGGATTACAGGCCATTTCTGCCAGTCCAGTCCATTGTGGAATCACACACATTAGATGCTAAACACACTGAGCGTGCAGTCAAGGCTCACCATATATCACACAGCACGCTACAATATACAGCACATACCATGAGTTAAATGTAATTGATTTTCCACTGGTTATCTATGACTGCATATGATGGCACAGCCTTTGTTCAGTAGATGAGGAAACACTGGAAATGGGACAAGCATGTCTTCAAAGATTTGAACAAATTTAGCATAATGAAGTTATGAGAACCTTAAGAAGCAGTAAATGTGTGACGAAAAGATTAAAGAGCATAATATGATCCCCCCCCCCCCTAAGGCTTCTATTCGGGATTTGTGTCCAACTTCCTGTCACTAAACATGGTCGTGTTTGATATGTGATTAAACTGTCATACCTGATCAGTTACATAAAGCTGTGTAACTTCAAGCTAGTTAGTTACAACACTGTGGGGCTGCGACCTTTATTATTCATTAATCTGCAGATTTTTTTTTGATGAAATATTTAAAAAAATGTGAAAATATGGCATTGACAATTTAAGAGCCCATGGTTATGTCTTCAATTTGCTTGTTTTGTCTGACCAACAGTCCAAAACAAAGATATTCAATTCACTCCCATATATGACTCATTTGAGAAGCAGGAATCACAAACTTTTGGGCAATTTTGCTTGAAAATGATTGAAATGATGAATCAATTAACACAGTAGTTGTCAATTCATTTTCTGGATTAATCAATTAATCGTTTAATTGTTGCCGCTCTACAACCCTCCTCTCACCACACTGTAAAAGATCTTTAAGTTGAAGTGAAGCCTACTAAAACATGACTGAGCTAAATAATGAATTTCATTATTGATTCCAGTTTACTGTTAAATTATCACACGGAGCTTTTGAAATAAGTGTTTTAAAATGGACAGAATAAATAGATAGATAATAATAAAATAGAATATAGAGTACCATGCAAAATTAGCCGAGTACAAATCAATTATGTCGCTTCAGATGAAACAGAGAAAGTGAAATAGGAGCGTGTAAGAATTCATTTGACTGATTTTTACGGACAAGATTACAACGTAGATGCCTCTGCATGGACGGCGAGCCTCCATCATTGGTCGGAGACCATCTGGACCACAGGGAGAGACAGTTCATTACACTGCAGCATGGCAAGACAAGTCCCACCTAATGAAACAGTCCAGGCAGAGCTGTATTAAATCACACAGAACAGTAAGCTGCTCTGCAATCTGCAGGCTGCCCTCATCCCCGCACTGGGTCAGTGGCACAGCAGACGCCACGCAGTCGGTCAAGCAGCAGGTTCACTACTACTGCTTTTGTGAAATATTGTGACAGTTACATAAATGACATCACTGCTATGTAATCTGTCAGGTTTCTAGACACGTCGTCAGTACATAAAACACTGGCTGTGAATAAATTTCTACAGACTGTACTATAAATCTCTACAGGGCATGTGCTCACAATGTCTTTTTCGCATCATCTGTTGCTTGTGTCATCCACTTTTCATCATTTCCATCCTCACTATGTGCCATCTAATAAAGATGAAGGCAATTTAGACTCAGCTCAGCCAGCTCAGCTGTTTTCAAGGCTTATAGGCTGATATTTCACTTCCTTCAAGTGTTTCAATTTAAACTGCATCTCCCATACAATATCTCAGATGCAAATAATTTACAAATTATATTTTAACCTGTTTACAGTGTTTGCACCCTCAATTATCAGCATGAAGTGAGCACACTTCATTAGAAAACCCTGCCTTTTCTCATTTCAACATGCAGTATTTCAGTGTGTTCTGAATGCACAGTTTGCCCACCAGACAAATACGGTTTCAGTCCAGGCAGAGTGAAACCTATCTTAATCAACAAGGGACATTTTTCTTGATCTTTCTGGTGTCTGTGGTATTTGTTGGGGCGTAGGTGACCTGCTTGAGTTTAACAATGCACTGAAGCTTGAGCGCTAACCCAAACACAAGTTCAAGGTCAGAGGAACAAAAGCAGGAAACCGGTAACTGAGTTTTATCAGGCAAAGGAAGACAAGAGAGCCTCTGCGATTTTAAAGGTCGTTTTCTGACTCCACCAAACCTGCAGTGGAAAAAGAAATGGAGGCATGCATGCTTGCACTACTAATGCGCACAAAGAGTTACGTACTGTATGCACAAACACTGATAATTGCATGATTACCAGAAGACATACCAGAAGAATATAACATAGCTGCAAGATTTAGAGATAGGGTTAAAATTAGGGTTAAAAGTAGGGTTAAAAATGTTCATCAACATAAAAAGTGTAAAAAAACCAAAATGACGTAAAGTTTCAGGATATGAATATTAACATGGTAGCGCACAGTGTGACTACATTTGAGAGTATTCAAAGTGAAATCCCGTGAGGACATGAGGCCTGACTAGCTGGCATTCACTGACGTTCCCATGATTCACAGTAACCAGGGTAAAGGCCGGGGTGACGTTATGGCAGATGACAAGCGATGTCACTCCGACTCAGTGTTACCAAGGCGGGACCAAACAGAGTGTGGCACCTGTCCATCTCCGCTTTTGGAGGAAAGGGAGTGACTGCAGCTGCTGACTTGGCAGATTCGCAGGGTTTTAAACAAATAATCGCTCATATCAGAGGGCTGTTATAGCCGACAAAACAGAGCACCTGCCAAGAAAATATTTCATACTTCTTGCTGAATGTTGATATATGAATGGCCTTCAAGTCTACTGTACGGACTTCCAGAGTACTGTACAAGTGCAAACAAAAGAGCTAGTGGGGTATGAGGAGTTAGTAGACACTCGCAAGTTAAACTGCAGACATTAAAGCAAAATATAATGCTGCTAAGTTAAATAGTGCAGGTTTTCAATTATTTTCTCTCAAGGCTGATTTACAGTAGTCAGAGAGACACACTGCGGAGTCATTTTGAGCCATGAGGTCAGAACATTTTAAGATCTATTCTACTGGGTTGTGTTAATTAAAAAATTGAGGCCATTTCAGCTGATAAACTGTTCATTCAATCATTTGTAGCGTCCTGGTCTTGCTGGTTTAGCATCGCAGTCCCAATTAAATAGTCTCTTTTCAATCCATCATGTCAGCAGGCCATTGATTTTTTTTTCGCCTCGGTGTATAAATGGACTTCATCAGGGTTTCTTAACCTTTTCTAGCCTGCAAGCCTGTCTTTGTGTACAGGATATCCATAAAGTCTCAAAGGAATTAGACAGCTGTGACATTGTCCCATGAATTTGAATGTGAGATATTTTTGTATTCCAGCATGGAGAAAGCTCAAAATAGTCTCAAATTATTCCAAGCTTTGAAACCATTTCAGTATTTTTTATAATAATAATAATAATAATAATAATAATAATAATAATAATAATAATAATAATATTAATACAATATAATGATGTACAGTACCAGTCACAAGTTTGGACACACTGTCTATTTCAAGTGAATGTGAAGGTGGTACTGTACATCGATACATCAGATTCCTACAACCACATCTGTACAACCTCAGAATTGTTTGATATACTTAAACTTTGTTGCAATATGTGGCATAATCGCATTTCTAAACTAAATACTAGAACACCATTTCTCTATCTGTGCTGCATCTACAACAGCTGATAGTAAATTCAAAGATTCCACACTCCATTTTTTTTCCCAGATGGGGGATCACATGGCATTGGCCAGAGGTTCCTAATCCCGTACTCCCAATCTGGTGTCAGATTCCAGCGGAAACAGTGCACGGCTGGAGAATACAGGAGAATCTAGGACAGATATGGCTACAGAGGTCAAGGGTCAGTAGACTAGTGTAGAGCTGATGAGGTGGGAGCCTTCTTACAGCGAGTCAATAGTAGATACCAGAGGGGGTTACATGTTACGATTAGGGTGCTTTAATATCTGACACCGGTCTGCTTGTTTTGTTTCTTGAATCTACAGTATATTATAATATAGAGATATAAGTCTAACCCATATACTATAGTCATATTAAGGATGTTATATTTAATTTTTTCCTGCATGTCAGTGTTAGCTTTTCAACCTCCCACTATTTTCCCCTTTGCTCACAAATAGGTCAAACCATGAAAGCTAAAATAAACCATTACAACACATTTTCAAAACTGCCCAATTACAATTAGATCCTGACACAAATCACAAACCAGGTTTAAAAGCTTTCACCCACTGCATATTTAATATCCTCCAGTTGCATTTATGACACATGTGGGTCATAATGACACGCTGATACATGTTGATTGTGGGTGGCTTATCCCCTAAACTGTGCTTACTCTGAGTCCTCAGGGTGCGCTGGGCAGGCACCCAGACTAGCCCACACTGTGAGCCAACCAGGTCAGATGTGAGCCGCCCCTGGTGGGTCTGCCAGCAGTGCAGTCAGTGAAGAAGCAGCAGAGATGGTGCACTTATTCTGCATTTGTTTTTTAAAATGAGAGTTTTGAAAGAGGACAATAAAATTGTTCAGTTTAATAACAATTTAGCACTGAATTTCTGAATATTTAAGTATGCCAGAGAAGGTGATGCCCAAGATTTTTTTTTAATTTTATGGTCTAAAAATCCAATTGCACATGCAGAAAATCCTATTTGAATGGAAAGAAACCAGATGCATGATGGATGAATAAGGGATGGATGGATGGATGGATGGATAGATTGATTCTCCATGGACAAAAAAAAGGGTGCTGTGCAACTTTTCATTTCTTGTTCGTACTTACGTGAAGACGAAGAAAAGGGAGGTAGAGCCGACCAGGAGGCAGGCGGCCGTGCACACCGGGATGAAGGCGCTGGGTTTCAGCGAGTCGGCGCCGCTGGTGGGCATCCTGTCCTCTCCACACTCATCAGTGTCTCATACTAACGAACCAGACAGCACGCACGCACCGAAGAAGTGCTCGTTTGTTTGTGAATGTTGTCGGACAAATCCCTTCATCAACCTCACAGCGCTGGAAAACGAAAATCATAGTCGAAGAGGGGAAAAAAAGGAAAAGGCTGGAAACCAAACAGCCCGCGGCTCCCTGCTCAATCCTGCATCCCGTCCAGTCTGTCCCGGCAGGCAGCGGCGCAGAGATGCCGCCTCTGGTTTATCCCAAAGGTGGAGCTTTTACTCATGAATGACGTGACACCACTACACTACACTACACTACACTACACTACACTACACTACACTAGTGGATCTTAAAGTGGGGTCCTGGGACATCCAGGGGTCCTTGAGGGGGTTCCAGATGGTCCCCAGCAAAAAGGGGAATAATTTATTTTCACTATATTCCATCCACAATTAACACAATGACAGAATAAATGACTATTTTGGTCATAGGTTTCATACACTTTCTGTAATAAAACATCTAAAAGCAAAAATCTTTCTCAGTTGGGAGACGTTGGGACAAAATCTTATCAAGTGTGGGTCTGTGGTCTAATTTGTGTCAGTTTAGAGGTCCTTAACGTGAAAAAGTTTGAGAACCACTGCACTACACTAATGTGACCCCTGTGTAGGCTTTGATATAAGTATGGTTGAACTTCAGTAACAAAGCCAACAGTCAGTGTGGGTCACAGAGCCATAAGAGGCTGGTTTATAACAATCATGCAAAAGTTGAAGCGTCTTGCTGCAGTGGTCCGATGCACCAATCAGCAGGCTGATGCACTGGAAGTGTGCTATCAGTGGATAACTACACATAAAATGAACCCCTTTCTTCACCACCCCACCCCCAACAGAAAAACACCCAAACTACTACCAGTGCCAAATGATATTACCACAAATGATATTACCACAAATCAACAGGTGAACTCCCCCCGCACCAGCTGCTCCCGTGACCGGAGGTCAATACCAGCTTCAGCACTAAAAAAGATAAAACTGTAAATTAACACTATACTCAATCTACTAAAACACAAGACGTAAAACCATGTACAATTAACAATGTAAAATAAACAGCAACCAGCACTTTGCCTGTGAATTGAACACAGGACATGTTAATCTCAGTCTAACCAGAAGTAAACAGTTTAATAGTAAAATACATTCTCATACTTTGCCACTGCCACTACTCTTGGACTGTTATGACCCTTCACAAGGGAAAATAAATTGTTGGCAGACCCACATTTTATAATTCAATCATTCTGTAGTAATAATCAAACAAATTCAATATTTACATAAAAATCCAATACCTCAGGGTGCGTTTGCACCCCTACATTACCCTAAAAATCAAATAATCCTAATTAAAATGCAAAGAGTTTGTTTGACTTACCAAGGGGGCAGTAGTCACAGGAGCAGGAATGGAGCTGACACGCCTGTGCTCCATAAGCCTTTTAAAGGTTGACGGGCTGTGTGTCCCCCTACTACACCACACTGAGACCCCACACTGCAGGGCTGGCCCTTACTACATTGATGCCCTAGGCAAGATTTTAGTTTGGAGCCCCCCAAAAAGTGCAACAATACCCGCAGTCCTAAAACTTCAAAAATGAACTCACACTAAAATAAAGTGCAACAATGTTCCAGCCCAGACAAAGTCCTTCCAGTCCTCCAGACAAAAAGGCAAGCGGGGGTCAAGGCATCATTCAGTGAGTGTTTGGTGGCATTGCCTGAGGTAACACATGAAGTTTGGTGGCTGCTGGGCAATAACTGACCAGATGAAAACCCATGCAAGTCAATGAGGAAAAAGAGAAGGAACATGTTAAGGAGAGAACAAGTGCAAACTTGTTTCTTTTATATCAAATCAAAAAATTTTGCCCTCCTCAGTCATGCATTGAAGTTGCCAATCAGAACCATTTTTGTTCAAGTTATCATGCACAGTCTGATTGTCAAAATGATCTGATCACATCTTTAAAGTAACAGACCACCTGTTTTATAAGCTGCTATTGAAAGAAAAAAGTAGAGTGTTATCACACTGGATTTCAGCTCCCAAATACTTGACCAAAGAGGGAAACATTTCAACCTTACCAATTTTCATCAAACAATTCCCTGTAGGGTCGAAACATTGTCTTTTTTTAAGTTAACTACATTTTTGGGAGCTAAAATCTGTATAAGTGTTCTGCTGGCATTAGACAGCAACTTTTTACACCTAAACTTAAAAACTTGCATCCATACAGTGAGCTACAGTTCAGTTAGGTTGATGCTTAGATTTTTTTAAAAATCACAAAATTTGTGTTGCCGCTGGGATGTAAAAATTAGGTGCTGCAGGAGAATAAATGGAGCTCACTTTGTGCAGTTGATTTCTCTCACACACTAAAAAAAAGAGTTGAAGCCAAAATTAATATCACATCTGCAAGCAGGAATTCCAGCAGAAATCTAAGGTCAGATTTTGCAAAGAAGCATTAACTGAATTGTTCTGGAGCACAGGAATAACAAAGGTGAAAATATAAAATGGGTCATATAGTATAGAAACGATCCAAGGAGGGTTGACTTGAGGGCACCTGGGCTTGTAGACGTTTCGCCTCTCTTCCAAGGGGCTTCAAGTAGTATCAATGACCTTAATAACAACCTCACAGAGGTGGGGACTCCCCACCAGTCAGTTAGAACTGAAGAAGCCCCTTGGATGATAGGCTTTATGTCTTCAAGTATCTACAACCAAGTCCAGTTGCCGTTAATTCAAGTATAGTATAGAGACCACTGAGTCTGTATGTTTTTATAACTGAGTTTGCATTTTATGTGTAATTTATCAGTAGACTAAGAGCTTTGACTGGTTGCTCTTTAGGGACTTTGCACTTCCGTATTGGGCATTCAGATTCAGCTCTGTATTTTATCTCCCTTCATTCTTTCTTCATCCAGATAATACACTACTGGGGAAGTGACTCTATGTAGTCTCAGTGGGACTACATGATGAAGTCTCCGTGAGGGAAAACAAAATGGTTAGACGTGGTTTGATGTCTACACTGTGATTGGGTTGGGCTTCTTAACCTCCTCTATAAATGTCCAAAGAGCGAAGCATCCTTCCCACATCACAAGCTTGAGAAACTGTGAGACTAGTAAGGCTGTTTAACTTCTTTCATCTGTGAGTGAAGATTAAGGGAAGTCGTCACCTGATCTTGTGAAACGATGGATGCAGATGAGTTGATTGAATCCATCATCAGAGCATTCATGTTTCTGTCAGGGATCGTGGGAAACAAATTGTTGGCCATACACTCCCTACCCAGGCAGAAATCTGGGATCCGCACCAGTGAGGTCCTCTTCATCAATCTTGCGGTTTCCAACCTCATCACCAACTACCTGGTGGACCTGCCCGACACCGTGGCAGATTTTGCTGGACGGTGGTTCCTGGGGGAAACCTACTGTGGCGTGTTTCGTTTTTGTGCTGACCTGTCTGAAACCAGCAGCATCTACACGACTTTCTTCATCAGTGCTTTCTGGCACCAGAAACTGGTCGGCTCCCTGAAACATGGCGGTGCACCGGTGCGGCTGGACAGCCTGTGTCTGGTGGCCTGTCTGCTGGCTGGGAGCTGGACTGTGGCTGTGGTCTTCAGCATACCGCACTTTTTCTTTGTTGTAGTGGAGGCGACAAATGAGAGTCATGAAGACTGCCTAGATGTCTTCCCTAATGCGTTCACCAAACACACCTATGAGATCTTTTATCTCACCCTGGCTAATGCACTCCCTGTTGCTGGGATTGTATTTGCCAGTGCTCAAATTGTCATTACTCTGCTTCAAAACCAGCAGCGCATAAGAGGTCATAACTCTGACACCACCAAGGAAATGGTTAAGGATGAAAACAAAGGTCTTGAAAAAAGAAATGATGAGATAGCAGTCAGCACTGTTTCTGGATCAGGCACCTCAAAAGATCAAAACAATTCTGCATCTTTAACCACCATTTATAGAGCCGTGCCTGCTTCTTCCTGCACAAACGCAGGGCTGTCAGGTCACAGCTCTCCCCTAAACACAGAAGCAAACACAGACAGCAGAGTTGGAGATCCGCCAATTCTTTCAAGGCCCAGCCAGATTCCAGCTAAACCCAGTCCAAGCTCAAGCACTCAGGTAAGGGCAGCCAAGAGTGTGGTGGCTGTAGCCAGCGTGTTCCTGGTCTGCTGGCTGACTCATCTGGTTCTGCGCATCACCAACAGCATCCACACCTCATCGATAGTGGTGGAGGTGGCAAGCTATGTTGGTGCCTCCTACACCTGCATCATCCCCTACATATTCCTGCACGGAGTGAAAAAGCTTTCTTTCTCTTGCAAAAGGTAGAAATGGACTCCGACATTCTCTCACTTCATTTGTTGTCTTTTGTGTACATCATATGCAGTTTTTACTATTGGACTCAGTATGTGGTTATGTATATGTAATCTGGTTTTGGAAGACCTGATCTTCACTGTACTGTGTTCAAATCTAATTTTCAAGTGGTCTCATATCCACATATTTTCCTCCCAAGTTATATTTTTATTCAGCTGTCAAACACATTATCTGTGGTACTGCATCATTGTTTATTCTTCCACATTTGTTGCTATTGCTCCACTTAACACTTCATTCAAATCTGTCAGAATTGGCCTGTGATTTTTTTTAAAGCATCCATTGCTTGTACAAGAAACTAGAAGAGCTGAACTTGTGGATAAAGTGTAAAACATCAGCACAGTGTCTACTAATCATTACATTTTCCAAGTTTTTCTTTGATATAACTGTTAATTTTGTTCACCCTTCTGCATCTGGTGTCTGCTTTCTCAAGAGTTGTTTGTGTTGAGTTGTTTAAGTTTCTCAGAATTGATAGAGAAGCACAGACAGAACTCATTTTAAGCAAATACCGTGAAAGCTTTGCACAGCCCAGAGATACGACTAAACGTGATCCCTGGGACATCCTGACAGTTGAAGTGTCAGAGATCTGGTCAGGGCTTCACAGCTTTGAAACAACCAGTTTCTTGATTCCAGGCCCATTTCAGTCTATATTTTCTTTTAAATATTGTGTTAAACCTAATCAGAAGGCATTGTTATTCTTATTAAAATACTTACTTCATCTGTTGTTTTCATGACATGGACTGCATCATACCTTTATAGGTAATATATACATTAATATTTAGTTTTCTCTCCTTTTCCATAGCATTTCTCTTCAGTCTTTTACTTAACTAAAAAACACATTGTAGCTCTATTTTGAGAAGTAGTATGTAAAGTAAAGATTAATATATATATTTCTGAAGCAAAAAAGTTAGTAAGATAGTATATAATGTTGCTGCTCACACTGCAGATTCTAAAAGCACAAATTTATTCTAGCCATAGGTTTTTAACACAAACGTGTATTTCTTGTTAAGAGAGTGTTAAGTGGAATATAACGTGATGGAATCAGTCAGAAGTCTATGAAATTATGAAGATGCAAAAGCCATTTTGATTTGATGGGAGGTGTGGGACTGTTCACTGACTGTATTAGTTTTACATGGTAAATATGTGTGGAATAATTTATCCGCAGTTGTGAAGGTGTGATGACTTGTCTCTTGACATTAAGAGAAAAATAAACCCAGCATCAAGTCAAAATGATTTTATTTTTCATAAGGCTGAACATTAAACATAATTGTGTACTAGAGTGCACAGCTAATTAGAGGAAAAGACCTTTAGCAATTATTGCCCTGTTGCTGATGACTGTATGAAACCCTGAGTGCCATTTTTTAATTGAGGGTAATTACATAAACACAAACAGTCACGTCATTAAGTTTATTATTGACCCTCTTTGCAGGGTCACATTGTAAAACCACAGCAATTTAAAGCTGCTTCCTGCTGAAAATCATTTATGAAATCTAACACCAAACTGTACTTGAACGAAGGACACCGGTTTGTTTGGTTTGTGGGTAACAACTAGTTTGTGTAGTGTATTCAAAACATCCTCATACACAAAAGCAATGACACATTTTATTTCTTTATAAAAAAGTTTTATGAATTTTTTTTCCTCTATGCAGGCCAAAAGTATTTAGTGAAGCACTGTGAACAGCACCGTTAAAATTAATTGTTCTACATTCAAAACAATCATCAAAGCACTCATACACAACTGAACTGTTAAACTTATCAGCCAAGTAGAAAATGTTAAATGTAAATACACATGAAAATAAAGTTTAAATGTGTGAATGACCCTGGCAGAAGAGACGACATCATGGCCAAGTTTATGTACATAATTACAACATCTGACACTGAACTGTTTGTTTGGAGTGAAACGTAGAACAATAAAAATCATTCCCCTGTGATGAAAAAAGAAAGTCTTTAGTCAGAAAGATTTACCAAGTGTATTCATATCAATATATCCCCAAATCAATCATTATTAAGTGCATTTTCCATATAAGAAAACTGACTTGTAAAATTCAGAGCAAGAAGTCTGATTTCATGTTCTTATAAACACATGTAACTCAAATATCCTGTCATTTTTATCTGACACAGCTGTTTGCACACAATGCAAACTACCAACTGTGTCTTGCTTTTGAAAGTCGTATTACAGCATAATGTTTAGACTTTAGAACAAAATGCATTAAATAAGTTATAAAACTTGTCTGTTCGGCCTCCCTCGTCTTTACGGTCATCATACTTTCACTGTCCCTTAACACAGCGCACACCAGGCTGTCACACAACAGACTAAATAGGAGAAAAAGAGGCAAACTGTGCTGTGGAAGAGGCCTTTTTCACAGCACACATTTTGAAAAGCACAGGTGTTACTAATAACATTAACAAGGCCTCAGTTCTATTCAGGTGTCCCAGTAAGTCATGACTTACTGGGACAGTGAGCCAGCATGCACAATACCAGGATCCTGAAACCAGTTATCTTAAGAATTTTCCTACTGTAACATGTCAAAATGCATTTGGTGAAAAAAGGCCTGTACAAAGATCAATGTGCTGTGCTTGCCGATAATCACACTTTTAATCAGCTGTTTAATTAAGGCAACAGTGGAAGATCCAGAGGTCACCTGTCCGTTGTCCTGATGAAAAAAACATTACTAGCGACATCAGTGGAGTTTGTCCAGCTTCGACTGCAGCGACTTGAAGTTGCCGATAGTCTGTTGAAGGGCCGAGTTGGGGCTCAGAGACTGCAGCTCCACAAGGTATCCACAGATGTTATCCAGACACACGTTAGTGAATCGGCGCCTAAAACGGAGGGATAGCAAACAACTTTACTGAAGGTTTATTGCAGGTTTTGATAGTTTCAGACTGGGCACCTTGCTCTGAGCTCACTGGTTTCACTTTATCAACTTTCACACAGATTTAATGTCCAGTTATTGTGTTTCACGATTAAAAACAAACAAACAAAAAAACAGCAGTTTATGTTAAACAAGGACCCCCTGTGACTAGTCGTTTTGACCCAAAGCTATCTGACCTCACAGAGAGAAAATTATGACATAAAAACCATCAAGCTTGGACAAAATTAAGCGAAATAAGGTTTTGTATTAGTTTCTGTCATTAATGTGTCTTTGACACCCTGAATGTAGCTGCTGTTGACAGTCATGTGTAGCTTGCCAGCACTAAAGTGATTGACAGACATTATGTGTGGCCCAGGAACAGCTAAAAAGCCAATCACTGCATTGTCAATTATAATATTGCTGCTCTCATTGCAGATTCAAACCTATTTCATATTCACTTCTTTTTTTGTTTTATTTGTTTTTTGTTCCCTTTTACATTGAATTTTATTACAATATTGTTTTGCATTATGATGTAATGTTTACTTGTGTGGAACATGGGAAGAGTAGTTGATACCTTGATATTGGCTAACGGGGATCCCGATAAATAAATAAAATATTTTCTTTTTAATTACATGTATTTTACATAAAGCTACGTGTAGTCACAATAAAACATTTTTGAAAAAGATCAGTAACTCAAATTTATCATCAGGCCTGTTCAAAAAGACTGTGTAGAGTATTTCAGGTGGAAATTATCTCCAAAATGCAGTTTGAACCTTCTGCCTTTGATACTGCTACTCCAAATGTTCTCTGTTATCATCATACTGATTATGTTATTTAAGCAGTTTTCATTCAACACCACAGTTTACAATTACAGTTTAGGATTTTATCTAGAGACACTTTGGTAGGCATTAGTTGTCAAAGGGATTTTAACCAAGGACCTTATACTTGTGCTAATGTCTCTGTCAAAACAAAGCCAACACTGCAGTGCCCACTACAGGCCGGTGGCTGAACAGCTACTCAGACAGTGATTACCTGTCATAGGTTGGTACTCTGCTGGGGTCATCCACGTATCCTAACAGAAGCACGTGGATACACTCCACCAAGTGCAGAGGTTTCTTCAGCCGCTGCCAGCAGGGATCCTACAGGTGAAAAGGCAACAAGGCAGGTTGATGGATTAGATGAGACAACTTAGTCCTCATCATAAAAGCTTTAACAAAGCTAATGTATTGATGAAACATGATATTCTATCTGTACCCGAGTTTTGAAGAGCTGGTCATAGACCTCCAAAAGACGTGGCAACTGTACCCCAATCTCCTGCATGGTGCAGGTGACAAAGCCTACGTCCCAGTTCAGCCGACACACCTCCTGCTCCAGAAACTTCACTAAGAACTCTGAAATCACCAGAAACATCAACCCTTGTTAGCACTGCATACTCACCAATATGTTAATTACTGAGGAAAATATGTTTTGAGTCGGACATAATTGATTCAGAGCATGCGTGCAAAGATGTATATAAAATGAATCAGTGTCTCCACGGAGCAGACAAGTTTGAACAGGCTGATTGTAATAGGAGGAAAATTTAGCAGTCACCTAGAGCACCTGCATGACCCTACAGACCTGCACCACAGAGACATACTTACATCAATTATACAAAAGGGAAATATAATTATATTACTGTTAACAGAACCGTAAACAGCAAGCTGGAAAATCCTACAGAGGGGAAAACGGAGCATAATTGCAGGAAGGTATGAATGCTTACCAAGAGGGAAATATCTTGGCGTTCCGGCGTAAATCTTTCCCAGCGATACCAGTTTCAAACTGAGGGATCTCATCCTGTCTGCTGGACTCATGACCACTGTGTCTCCCAGTTCTAAGAGACAAGATGCTAAACAATCAGCACTAAAATCCAAATGTGCATTATTTTAAAAAAAAAAACAACAACACATTTTTGCAGTGGTAGTTGGCATTTCACTTGCCTTTCTCCATGATTTCCTGCCACAGAGAGTGCACTAGGATTGGGTCAGAGTGTCCTGCGCAGTGAATGATGGCCAGCTTGCACTCAGACAGTTTAAAATGGTCAGCAAACTCCCCGTAGAGCTACACAAGAGAAAATAAGTGTTAACAAATTGTTCCCTGTTACTATAAAAAAATCTTTAAAAAAAACAAAAGAAACCCCAGCTATTAATAATCTATAAGTCCTGATGCCGCCTGTTACCTTGGTGATGTCCATGAGCTCTGAGTCCAACTGAGAGATGACATTTTTCACTGAGGGATGATGGGAGTACTGTCTGATCAGGGTCTCCTGAATCTGGACTTGGATACGCACAAGCTAGGAGGAAGGCAAAGGAAGGAATTCTTAATTTCATATGTGAATCACACCTAGTTTTCTCTTCACTGTGATCGCCGCCACACACACATACCTCCATCTTTTCTTCTAGTTCATGAAGGAACTCTCCATCTGATGCCTGAGCTGAGATGCAGGAGGAACTCTTAGCGGAGAGGATGGCTCGGGCGATATACTCCAAACGCTGCTTCAGAGAGATCTCAGTGCTGAATGTGCAGAGAACAGCATGATTGTTTATTATGTTCATTGAAAAAAACTATTAGTAATTATAATACTGAATCAAACAATACTAGAAAGAAAAAGAGTGGTGAGACCATGTGGTAACAAAGGTTTTCTGGAGGAGACAGTGTTGGTATGAACAGTCTTGTTCATAAACTTTGGATATATGTTAAGTGAAAATATTCTAAGAATGAAATTTACTGTCCTGTTATTGTGTGTACAAACCTGTGCATGTCAGCGAGGCGGGCCAATACATGAGCTGCCTTGCCAAAGTTACGGTTCTTCTCATAGTAGCGCCACAGCAGGTCCATATTGTGCACTTTACTCTGATCCTGTTTGATCATGTGCATCAGATGTTCCTCTAAGTACGGAGAATTCACCTGGACAACAGAGGACATATGAAATCTGTCTTTATTTTGCATCTTAAAATGCAAACATCAGGGAAAATAAAGTCAATACCACAAACCTGAGTGATAAGAATACAATTTGCAGTGAAACACTATATTTTAAGGGTGAAAATATGCTTAAAAATAACTAGTTTATATGACATGTTGTCTGACCACATTTGAAGGGAAAAGTGTTAATAGCTGTTCCAAATGCCTAGTCTTAAAGGTTGGGTGAAAAGCCTGCCATTATAGGGAGAGACGAGACATGATAATCACAACGGTGATAACAATCTTCCAGACAATTTGTCCTCAAAGGCATTTACTGTTGCACTGGGGTTGTTCACGCAAAAGGTGAGTAATTATGTGAGAATTTAAAAAGGGCCGTTAATAGAGATGTTAAAATCCTGACTACTTCCTCACCTCTGTACACCAAAGGGGTCGTTATAGTGGGTTCTGGGAAGTTAAAGAAATTGTCTGACTCATTCTTGCCGATTCTAATGCCGGAGAGGAGTGGGGGGGGTTTAAGACACTGTTTGATCATCTGATTTGACTGAAGCATACTGACCCCACAGCAGTTACTTTTATTACCCTGAGGGTACTACTTTTTCTACAAAGTCTCTCCTCTCACTTTTGGGTGTGAGAGGCCATAAAATCTGAATTAAAAATCAGTTAAAACTGGTGTGCTGGATTTACAAAACTGTATTTTTCTCTACAAAAAAGAAAACAATGAAAATAATAAGCCTTCGATATAGAATCTGCACAGACATGAATTACAATAAGATGGTAGTTTCAAGTGAAAACATAAAAACAAAAGCTTGGACACACTACCTCTAGCAGCTTGTCAGTCAGGTCGGCCTGGATCAGCCAGTTGTACAGAGCGATGTGAAACAGCTCGTCCTGAGACCTCTGGGCCAGACCGAGCATCTGCTCAAACTACAAGAGAGACAACAGATTTTCATTATGAATGCAGATCATATACACTGCTGTAGCAAGAAATATGCATCAACTGTCCCCTTCTCACTCACGTGGGCTGTAGCTTCTTCGTTACTGAGCATGTTAGGGTCAGAGGTCATGACAGGAGGCCCAGGCTGCTTTGGGACACTGGGGGACTGAGGTGCAGCCTTGCTCTGGTTCACCAGCTCCTGCATGGTGTCCGTGATGCACTTATAACATGAAAGTCTGGAGTGAAGAGAGGAGGGGTGAAAAACCTTGGTGACAACCAGCTACAATAGCAGATGATTGATGATGGATTCTTATGCTGCAATACTTTCTTGCGTTACCTTTCCTGGAAGGCCTGCTGTCCCACTCGGTCCTCCTCAGGCTCTCCGTTCTTGTAGAAGTGGGGCCCCAGTCTCTGTGGATCCTTCTTGTCTGCTGCTGTGAGACACAACTCAAGGACTCCCTCGTAGAAACGCACTGAAACGGTTCAACAGCATTAGTAAACATACCAACTATATGAGCAGAGAAAGTGGAGGCGTCTTGTGAATCGCTACCTTGTCTGTACTGGGAGCAGACGAGCGGCAGGTCTGTGTGTTGGCTGATTTGTTGGTAGAGCCGTAGAGACTCTCTCAGTGTTCTTTCTTTATCTACTTTATTCTGGATCTGTTTGGAGCTCTGCAGCAACTCATTAGCCTGAGTGGGAGACAAAAGCAGCAAATTCAGTATTGAGACACATGAATCACTGAGGCAGAATCAATACCTTTTAACGTCCTTGTTGCCCCAATAATTATCCTTAGGAAATACAAGAAATGTGAAAAAGGTGCATCAATAAAGTACAATAAAAAACCCTGAAGCTGTAATAAAGACTGACACATTTAACCATATCTAGTACCTTTTAAGGTTTTAAGATATTTGAGCTTAGAATATTATAAGAACTTTTAAGGACCCACAAACACCATCTGTCTGTGTGTACCGTATGTACCTTGGAGCAAACGCTGTCATCACTGCTGTACAGCAGGGGGCAGATGTCCCGCAGGTGATTGCTGATAGCATCCACAGAGGCATTATCTTTGATGTAGACGTTAATGAGTGCTGTGACGAGCGCCCCAGACAGCTCTTTGCCCTGGATCACTACATCCTTAAAACTTGCTCCCTTCATCTGCTCTTGAAACTCCTACAAACACAGGAAAAAAAAGTGGCAATTAGTGCTCCCGGAACAAAAGAGAGCTCACAATGTACACCAGGTTTTTAGCTGAAAATGGGGTTATTACGTTCAGGGAGGCACATGGATGAACACTGCAGTGATGATGTATGAGCATCTGTTCGTGATGCCGGAGAAGTGTTGTGCACACACGTACCTTTGGCAGTTCAGACATAATGAGGCTGAACTGATGATCACAGAGGAGCTTCCAGAGAGCCAGAGTCTGATAGGAGCGATGCACTAACTGCTGGATGCCCTGCAGGGACACTTTCTCATAGACCTGAGCCTTGGCTGGATACAGGTAGAGGCAGAGAGGGAAGCAGAGTCACACAAATTAGAACGTATAAAGATATCAGGTGTAAAATAATCATAATGAATAATGGATGAACATAAAGCCAGTCCTTTTTGTTGGTACATCGAATATCTATATATGCTTTATTCATTTAGATTAAAAATATCATTGATGTTATTCATATAAAAGATTATCTTGACACAATTGAGGACAACGTGGACACTGCATTCATAACTCACTGTGATATTTCCTCTGAAGCTCTTGCTGGACCTGCTGAGAGCTGGCACCATCAGGACGCATAAATCCCAGCAGCCTTTGCTGCAGGTTTGCTGGGGAGCTGAAGCTAACAGGGAGCAGAGCAGATGTTATTCAGGAGGGGATGGGAAACAAGACTTGGATACAGTAGAGAGATTATACAGATCTGGATCCTGTTTTTGCAGGTTCCGTTTTCATGCTTCTAAACTGCCCTCTACAGACTGAAATATTCATGCTCACAGCCCAACAGCTGATGTCACGGCAGGTGTTTTGCAGTTGATAAAACATTTTACTTTGAAAAATTGAAGGTGGCATTATTGAGCAGTGTGTGAGCAGTAATGAAATATGGAGCAGCAGCAGCAATGTTTGGTTCCTTGTGATTCAGTGATGATTGTAGATTTACTCTTTTAACCTGTAGCCAGCCTATTTAGGAAAGATGTGCTAATAGAATTTATTCATCCATCAACACACCGATTATTTCAATATAAGAATAAGCAAGCAGAGAAGGAGCTCTTACCTTGCACCGCCAAGAGAGGATGGACTGAACTGAGAGTTTTTATCAAGAAACTCCCGCAAACCACTGAGCTGCAGAAGGACCGACTCCAGATCGAATGAACCAACGCTGCTTTCCAGCTGTAGGGATGATATTAAAAAAAGCACTGACTAACCACTACTAGCATCATTCTAAAAACATATGACCACTTTTAAACTGTTGTAAATAGATACTTGCTGTTATTATCATACTTACAATACTGACAGTCTGATTTCCTTTGCTAATGGTTTTCTCAACAGCAAGGCTCCCATCCCAAATATTTCTGTTAGAGTTAGGTCAGAAGAAAACAGGAGAGAAGAATCTTTCAGTATGGACGGCTTTGACTGAACCCAAACCCACATAATGAGGCTCTCACTGAGAAAAACACATTCAAAATATGTCAAATGTGATAAATGCTAACAGGATTTACTGACCCAAGAATGCGAGCAAAGTAGATGCAGATACCGTTGTGTTTCCCTGAGAAAATCACCTCTGGGCCAGCTGACATGGGTGTCATGGGGGCAGACCCAGAGGGCATTGGTGTGAAAGGAGTAGCCAAAGCTGGAGGCATGATGCCTGGTGGGGAGGATAACAGAAATTATAATAGTTTAAACATGTATTTTATGACAGTTTTGTCAAATGTGATGCCCGAGATGTTTTAATATTACATTTTATTGATATATCCAACGTAAGATGTCACAGGAGTTTAAGCCGTCAAGTTTATTTGTACCTCCTCACACACACACACACACACACACACATACATTCACAGGAGTGGACAGTATCTAATGATCATATACCTGGTGCTGGAGAGCTCATCACAGGTCCTACAGTACTGGGAGATGTCATGGCTGCAGGGAATCTCATCTGTGCTTCTCCTCCATATCTGATCACAACATTAACAGAGGACCTGTTTTTAGTTTGTGTACAGTGTGAATATGTGTTGATCTGTCCATATAAACATATAAACAGTGTTATCTGACCTGAAGAAGGCTCTGGTGGCCCACTGTGAAACCTCTCTGTCACAAGCAGCGATGGAACAAGCCAGGATCAACGCTGTGGCACACGCCTGCTCCTCCTGTACAGAACACAGAATCAAATCAAATAGATGACTGTGTGTGTGTGTGTGTGTGTGTGTGTGTAACTTGCCTGCACACTGGTCTGAGGCTGCAGGCCATGATATGGGTATATATAAAATATTAGAATATCATGATTTGTACCCTGTGCAGCTTGTAGAAGCGTTCTATCTCTTCACTTTCTCCTCCAGCACAGCTCACCAGCAGGTGACGGAGCTGGTCTACTGGCCGCAGTTTCTGGAAGATGTGACTCCCCTACACAACAGCAAGAAGTCTACACTTAGTATGCAAAACTATGACAATGTTTTGTCACACTATAACAAGACTGAGCACTGCTAGCGACACAGTAGCTACATGTGATGAGTCATGAAAGCACTTTTAACCTTTGCAGAAAGAAGGACAAACTTCTGTGGAGGGACATTGTGCTGCTGGACCACCACAGGTGAATCAGTGATGGGGATTTGTTCCTTGTTCAGAGGAGTAAAAATCTTGATTGGCCTCTCCTCATTAAGGGCACAAAGAGCCCAAGAGTGTCCATCGACATTAGACATCATCTGCAACACAACACAGAAGAAAGAGAAACATGATGTAGAGTTTCTATCAGCCATCAGTCATTTAGAATCTTAATAACTCCATGCTCTGTACTGTATATCAGTTGTTATGTAACATAGTGAGGAAAAATGCTAATGTTTCTGTGTTTCTGTCGAAACAGCACTTGCATACAGAAGCTGCACTACAGAGGAGCACATAATGGAAACCTAAACTGACTGATCTGATCTACTTCCTTTACGTGTCTTGTGTGCTGACCTGAGTCTCCATCAAGGGTTTTTTGAAGGGGAAGGAGTCATGGTTGATGCACCACAGAACTTCACTGTCCTCAGTCTCAGAAGCAGCCATTAAAAGAACACCTGCAACATTTAGACAAAGAAAAGACAAGAGAAAGTCATTAAAGGCAGATTCTGCATTCTTGCCAATTGTGGTCCTGTACATCAGCTGACCATAACACTACTTTGAATTTGATGCCCATTGGGTTTGTCTGGTAAACAATTAAACTAAAGAGTAGCAGAGGATATATATATTTTTTTACCTTTGCTGTGTAGTGCCTTGTGCACCTTCGCAGGTTTCTGCAAGGTAGAAGATGCAGAAAACCCCGGAGGCAGACGGACATGAACCAAAGCTACCAGGCTTGGTCGAACTGCCACATGCTTCTGGTGTGGAGGGGAAAAAGGTGTAGTACTGAAGTAGAGACGCACACCTACAGAAACAGAACATGTACAGGCATAAATAAGGGAAAAAATGTTTCATGTTACCCTACATGTATCCTACTATTCTGCTCATCTTCACTACTGTTTGGTCATCTTTACCTGCATGAGTGACAGCGAGCAGGTGACAGTCTGAAGACTCAGATCTGTCAATCACAGAGATCTGGACAATAGGTTTGAAGACAGAACGATCAATTGTCCTGCAAAGGGAGGAGAGTTTCAAAGAGACAGAAAAAAAATAGTTTTTGTATTCTCCTAGGAGAATTAATGAGAAATGTGAAGGAAAAATGTTTGATGTTCAACAAACCCAGACATACCTGGCGATGTTTCCAGCAGCCGCAACAATGGTGCTCTGAGACATTGTTGCCACACGACTCATCCCCTGCCCATCAGCACCCAGGTCATACACCTGAAAAACAGCCAAACTGTTAATTATTTCAGCACACTGACAATCACCACAAATTTGTCAGTTTCCTTGCTTATCAGAAATTATGTGAAAGAGTGAAAAATTGATATATCTAAATAAACATCATACCTGCAGGACACCTTTCTCTGAGCGTGTGTAAAGTATGTTGCGGGAGTTGTCGACAGCAATCTGCATAATGGGGTCTGTAGAGCACAAGGACGACAAAAGTTAAGTTTAATCAGATCTAGAACATCTTTTCCCCCAAAAATGTGTCCCCTTTTCTTACCGTCTTCAGAGAAGGAGAACTGGAGCACAGAGGGGATGAGGAAGGACAGTGAGCTTTTGGAGTGGTTGATTTTTCTGCAGCGCTGGCTCAGCCAGCCTGCTTCAGCTTGGTAAGCTATCTCATAGAGGCAGCCGTCCTTTCCTGCCATAAAGATGCGACCCAGGTCTGTGGAAGTGATGGACTGGATGTAGGTGTTGTCTGTCGGGATTGAGAAGAGGGGGTCTGGAAGCAGCTGCATCCCTCCAGACATGCTGTCATTCAACCCTATGACAAAACAGAGACACACAAAAATGACCATAATAAATCAATACAAGTGTATATTATTAATAACACTGTTGGAAACAAATACACAAGTTCTGTCCATATTCCATGCTGATTTTTATACAAGTAACAAGGCAATGCATTCATTTATGTATTGTAACATGATCCTCTGGGTTTGGGTGAAAATAGGTACATACAGAGACAAATATGCTCAAAACATGTTGAGTCTTTACTCATGATGACTTCACAGACTTTCACAGATTTCAAATGCAAAGGGGTATTTTATTTAGAAAACAAAATATACATTTTAGTCATCATGTACACGTTGGTACAGTAGCTGTCCTAAACTTGCATATTAGCGTTGCTAATGAATATCTGGTACTTGTTTGTACATGTTTGATTATGTAAACATAAATGTATCTAATTTATTCCTGTGAACAGTCATATTTTGCATGCCTCCTGCAGCTTTAAAGCAGTTAGACAAATTTATTGTACAGCAACATATGATTATTTTTAACAGGATACCCCAGCAGACTCTTAAGGCTAACATTTCAATTCATTTGAAAATAGAGAACCTTCAGAGGAAGATTATTTGCCGGCATCTACAAAATCAAAAGTGAAAAGGGAACAACTCAAATGCAGTGTCGCTGTGATTGAGTTGCAGGAGAGACTCACCAGTTTGACCCTTGTGGAAGCTCAGCCCCAGAATCACTACATCCACAGAAGTGGCCAATACTAAGAGGTAGTGAATGTGTGGCTGTAAAATCCCTGGGAAGAGAAATACAAATAATAAACATTACTAGAACAAAAGAAAAAATAAATTGAAGGGTAAGTTCAAGTGTTTCCACATACCTTGTTTAGGTTTCACAAGGCCGACTGCGAGAATAGTTTCAATAAGGCCGTCAAAGTAGATTACATCTCCTCTGCAAGGAATACAGCAGAAAATACATAACTGTCTTCATTTCAGGTTTGTCATCAAATGAAATTCACAATATTAAGCAAAAAATAAGAACATTAATAATACATTTAAATGCACTGTGAGTGTACTTTAGATGGTTACCTATACTGTTTATCATGGTCATTGTCAGCAAGTTCCACATAATCTAAATACTCACCCGTCTTCATAATTCCACATGAATAAGTCGTTGTCAATAGCAAGCCATGCTCGACAAAGCTCAGGAAACACTCCCATCATGCAGTTACACTGCATATCTGTAAAACTGTTAAGTTGAAACTCATTACTTGGGTATGTCCTTTTGCTAAAAAGAAATCTATGTGTCAACTACAAAGACAGGAGCAATCAACTTTGAATGTTCACTGTACATTTGATGGAAACCTTGGGGTCAATCTAAAGCACTGAGTTAGTTTTTCTAACAAAAGGATACAGCTGAACCGCTCCACCAGCTCCGGTGGCAGAGGGACTCTGCGGACTGCACTGAGCTCCGGGAGGTTTGGCACACTGAGTAAACCCGGTCCCTGGAGGGGATAGTCCATGTCCGACACACCAGAGAGGGACGGCATATCTAACAACACAAACAACAAAAACACAGAGTCTGATTATGCACTATGCTCAGACTCAGCAGTTTGGTGCCAAATTTTGTATTTCAATCATATCACTATGTGAAATATGAAAGGGTAACACACAGTTGCAAGTTTATAAGGTACATCCAGCTATGACTAATGTAGTCTGATACAACAACACTGTAATAAATCTTATAGTCGTGAGGTTTATAATTTTCTGTTTTAGTTTAAACAGTTTTAGAGAGGCATTTCTAAAATTTAATAAATTCAGTCAGTCCATATTAATATAGACAGACTGTTTTCAATCAGTTGAAATATGTTCCACAGCACCAATATAACCTCAGATAGAAAGCTTGTTAACCATCTTGATTCTTCATTTTTATATGCCATTTACACACATTATGAACCATTTTTATCATACTATAGTCTATTCTGAAGGGAATTTATTTAGCAGCAGAAATATTTTGGCAGTCTGTACTTGTCTACATAACATGAACAACATTTCCATGTGAACACTTTCATCTTTGAGCTAGAAAACTGGTATTGTCAAGAGGGAAACAGATTTGTGAAAGACACCAGATTTGTGTAAATAAATTTGGGAAGTCTCTGGTCACCTCCTTTCACCATAGAGTGAAAAATTGACATGATTACATATCAGAGTCTTGTCATCACATGATGTGTGGGATTTTCATCAAAATATTTTGAATTAGTTTGCAGTTTTAAAGTTTCCTTTGAGCCATATCACATTGAAACATTTTGTCTGGGACTGAAAACCTCTCAGTTGTAATACAACCACATGATGTAGCTCTGACTGTAAATGCCTCTCTCCTTTCCACTATCACATAAGGTTACACATTACTAAGAATCACTTCTCACATCTTTCTTGTGTGCATATATTTGTGTAAACGACATTTGAAAGCACCAAGAGCGACTCAAATATCAGTATCAATGTTCTTGGTGAAAACCTTTTGCGATATTTGCTTTTATAAACATCGTCCAAACTCCTACTTTACACTACCATTTGTGGTTTGGCATGACAGCCTCAGTGTAAACAGAAACTTTTGACAGCTAATGTTTAGTCTATCTCCCCTCAGCTCCATCTATCCCCATGACTTACTGTGAGAAGGGACGTTGAGCAGCTCTGACAGGTCAGGAAAGCAACGGTCATCCTGCAGGTGTCTGTCAATCAGACGGGAAGAGTTTTCCAGCGCTTCGGCGAGTGCAGCTGCCGGGCTGCTGGGTCCAGCACTGGACGGCATGATTGGGCTCCCACCACTAACGTATCTAAGGAGAAAGCGGGTAGAAAGATAGCTGAGATGTCCTACATAAACAACGGACAGATACGCTGACAGCGTCAGACCAACTTACATGTTTCTAAGATTCAGCGCCTGGCCAACGTTAGCAAGCTAGCAAAACACCGGTTGCCAATTTTTTGTCATGACCCGCCCTACTCCGCCTCTGATTGGCTAGTACTCGTTTCCTTCGTTTGTTAGGTTTAGGCATGAGGAGTGATTGGTTAGGCTTAGGGTAAGAATATCAGGGTAAGCCAATCAGAGGCAGAGTAGGACGGGTACCGTTAAAAACTTGATTTTTCTTTAACTTTATTTACAATACATTAATATAACAACACAAATAACTGTACAAGGAGTGTGAAAGATAAAATAAAATACTATTGCACATTGGTTAGCTGTCTGCTAGCATTAAAATCGTATTACTTAGCATGCAAGCTAAAAGCTAGCTAAGTGTGAAATAACGTATTTTAAACTGAATTTGTGGCTTTACCCGACTGAAATGAGTCCGCGTGGTAGTGAGTTATTAGGCTAAAAAGTTTTGTTCACCAGTTCAGCAGTAAAGTTGAAAAAATACATCCAGCGCACTCAGAAGTAGCAGCCCGCCAACCTCATGCTACCATGAATGTATAGTGCTGAGGCGAAAGGTTTTCTTCCGGTGGATTGTCTTCTTCTCCGTGGCCTCTCTAGGTTTTCGCACACTAGACAGTAAAGCTTAGTGCTGCCATCCACAGGTCAATTTTATCTGAAATATTCGCCATACAGAAATGCAAATATAAACAGATACATAAACTAAAGTACTTAAATAATATATTAAAAATAAATCAATACAAATGATTGAAATAAAAAGAGGAATTCAACTGACCCAGTTTCCTTGTAGAGAAGTATTACACAAAAACATACATTTCCGTTCTTACATCATCCAATAGAATGTATACATTTTCAATTATAAATAATACCCAGTTAGTGTTTATCATTTTAGCTGAAAAAATAAAATAAAAATGCGCTTCCCCTTAAAAAGACATATTATGTGTAAGACCAATAGAAATACTACTGTAAATGTGCATGTTTGGAGATCCCTACTTATTTTTTTGCTTATATTAAAATCTATTGCTGTATCTTAAAAACCAAGTGACATAATTTTAATATTTTTTTTATCTGCACCAGAGTACAGATAACATGGGTGACTTCTCTGACCCTTAGCAAAAAAATAAAGCGCACTTGTGATCTGTACGACCACTGACAGGCAGAGCCTCCTTGTCTCAGGCCTCTACAGAGCTGGACGTAGCACGTCCATCAAAATCAAAATGAATTGTCTTGACAGCCGATATATGACGCAGTCCAAGAAATTTAAAGTGTCATCATACGGTGTGAGTAGCCTTTCAATCATAATATTTCAGTGTTCATGTTCCCCATCTTCATTGTCAATGCCATACAGGCTTAACACCAGTGGTGCTGCCATATTTGGCAGTTATTTTTTAATTTAGGACAGGGTCTATACCATCCTAACTTGGGAAATTCTTCAGTTAGGATGGTTCCGTCATAGCTAAATTTCTATCCCAAGATAGGGTTTTTTCCTAAATGCAGTTAGTAAACATGTTTCTGTAATACCGAAAATCCTAAATGTCATCCTAAACTGAACGGATTTCAGAGTAAGGAAGTTTCTGTAATGAGACCCCAGGTTACCAGAAATACACATAAGCTGGTTTCAGGTTTTGGTAATGCTCATATAGATCTGAGACAGAAAAAACACACAGGATCATACTAGCAGAGATGAGCATTCCTGTTAAAAGGAGTCCTGATCGGCTTGATTGCATCACATTATTCATTTACACAGAAAAGGTCAGTCCAGTACATGTGGTGCCTGCAACAGTGTACACTTAGGATGAACATTTCCTGTCAGAATGCATAAAGTCTTTATGTGAACAGAGAAATTGCGCAAAGGGCAAAGTCTGAGAGATTTCCTTAAGTTACCTGCCAGCTGCTGCCGTTCACATCCTCAGTCATAATCAACCACTTAAGGAGATAATATTCAGAGGCACAAATAGACCTGTTTTCATCCTTCTCAAGGAGGCAAAGAGCCCCTGAAAATGAATGACTTGAATTTAATCACTGCTGGAAAAAGCCTTCTATGATTTGCTCCACAAACACACACACACACACGTGAGAACCTCACAGTACAGGCAAAAAAAGACAGAGCCCGATGACTTAAAAAATGATGCATTATGCATTGTGATGAAAAAAGCAAACAAAACAAGCGCAAACAAGTAACAAAGACGTAAGAAAAATTTATTGCAGTATTTGTTCCACCAGAAGTGCTGAGGGTCACTTTCTTCTTGCTCTGTGTTCTACTGTATAACATCAAATTCTATATTAAAAACAATATATCTTCCCCTGCATATAGGCATAGATACTGCACTGCTTTTAACATAAGTAAATCATTTCAAAGATACTCCATTACAGTGTGGGAAAACAATAAAATGTTTAAAACAAGAAAAGAAAAAAAAAAAAACAGTTAAAAGTTGTTGGAGCTCAGGTTAAGTGAATAAATCCATCTGGTGCTAGTTTAAACTCCAAAAACACTTTATTAAGAACATCATCAATACACTAATTTCCAACATTCACTTTATTCTTTTTTTTTTACAGAATTATGTTCAGATATAAACATGTGTTTAGTTAAACTATGATACAGTGGGAGTAAAAATCAAACAACCGAGTTGCTGCACAACAGCGAAGGAACTCCCACACAATGTTTTCCCAAACATTTCCTTCTTGTGTTTTTCTTGTGTTTAACTTAAACATGCCCATGTTTCGAACAGATCAGTGTTCACGGTACTTTTCCTCTATCGCGTCCTTAAATATAAAGAGGTTTTGTCTTCTCTCTGTTTGTAACATACTGGATCCACATTGGTTTGGCTGTGAAGGGTTTCTGTCTGTCAGTTGATTAACTCTTAGTCCCCTCCTTGGCGGCGTATAGCGCCCGTAACGTCTGTGCCACTTTATTTGTAAGCTTGTGTCCACTTGTCAAGGAGATTTTCTTGTAAATAATGTCTGACTCCTTGATCGTGTCAACCCAAGGCACCTTTTTGCGACCATCCCGTTTCTTTGCTTCAGCCCAGGGCCCAGAGTAAGTTCCAGACATCCAGTGTATACTGTAGCCACTTTTGGTCTTCTGGATGACCCTGGCAATCTGTGGTCTGTCTTTGTATTTGGGACGGCAGATGGCAATGACATCCATGGCCTCCACCTTCTCATTCATGTGACCTGAATCCTCTGCGGAATCCCCGCCTTTCCTTGGTTTCCGCTGTGGATAAAAATCAGTGGCATGTTAGAGTCTCCAATATGAAACCTTTTTCCCACAGGAAGCATCACATTTCCTTTCATGTTGGGTTAATGAGGGAACAGTAGCCGCAGTGGGAACACCAGCGGAGTTAATCTCAGTGCAACAATGAGGAAAATATTTTTATTTTATATGGTCAACCCATATGAATTGCTCATTGTTTGGACAGTATGTGCTGATGCAGGTCACAATTTTGTACATATAACAATATTCTATTCATGTTATCTTTTTCTTCTTATGATGGACTGTTGATATGCCAGTTTCCCCCTTGTGACTTTCTTCTTCTCCACATTTTTTCAAAGCAATGAGTGTCTTCTGTTGTGTATCTTAAATGTGATATCCGAATGACCTCACTAATGCCGAATATGAACAGTTTCTATGCAGAAGTAGTGTGATTACGTGAAAGGTGACGCGAAAATCCTATGAGTAATCACCACCCCATATTTAAACTCCTTAAATATATTCTTACCGCAGGAGGATCTTCATCCTCACTGTCCTCATCATCTGACTCCACTGGAGCAGCATGATTATTGTGGTTGTGGTTCTGGGGTTTTGGGCCCCTCAGCAGCGAAGAAATGGCTTTGTTTCTGGCATTGGCACTTGCTTCGCCCTCCTCGTCCTCTTCATCACGATCCAAGTGCTCCATCAGTACCTTGAACTATGATAAAAGAAGGCGTTAAGTCAGTCAATACTTGACATTGAATGACAAAAAATACAGTAACTGGCATCGTATGGTCTATAAAAACCTTCAAACCCCAAACACCTTGTGTGAGACTGGAAAAAAACCCTCAAAACATTCTGAATGAGGAAATGCTGAGAAATGCTTACATCTAAATACTGTTTCACAATATTCCTCTTGATCTCGTAGCTGAGATCTCTGTTGGCTAGATCACCCTTCAGGAAATCCAGCGTCTGTCGAGGGTTGAAGTGCACCTTAGATTTCCTGTTCACTGCCTTGTCGTACACTTTGGCAGACTCTGTTGGCGAGTACTTCTGGATTTTGCTGTAATGCCAACAAAAAGTTCAGTTAAGTTTAGGTCATGTAAACAACTGCACAGCTAAGAAAGAGTTAATAAAACATATGTCAACCGGTATTTTTGATGTGGCCTACCTGTCTGAGAAGCCGTATAGATTCTTCAGATGTTGTTTGAGCACAAGCAGAAGCAAGATGCCTTGTGAAGCACTGGCAAAGTCCAGCAGAGGGTTTGGGTTTCCAGGGAGACGGTCCATAATTGCATCCTCATCTTCCATTTCGGAGTCAGAGTCAGTTTTTTTTCGCCTGCGGACCACCTCGTCATCCTCATCGCTGCTGCTGCTGCTGCTGCTGCTACTGCTGCTGCTGCTACTGCTGCTGCTGGACTCGCTACTGCTCTCCTCCTCATCCTCATCATCCTCAGAGCTGTATTTCCTCCTCTGAGGCTTCTGCTTCTTCTTCTTCTTCTTCTTCTTCTTCTTTTTTTTCGGCTTCGTCTTCTTTTGACGCTCAACAGGCTCTTTCAGTAAAGACTACGCAGAGGACAAAATCACTCAAATACAGACCAAAAATACAGTGGATATATTACGCAAGCTTGGATATTCATCTCATGATAAACAAAACAAATTATGAGTAAAAAGTCATACAAATTAAAACAAAGCTTCTCACCTCCTTGAAAGACTGGAGCAGGTTGCTACCAGAGACAGACAGGGTAATATCTATATGGTGCATGATGAAAAGAGGTTCCTCCTGGGTCTGGAAAGGGAAGCAGGCCAAGTTGTCTGCTATGAACAGCAGCATGTTCACCTCTGTTTTCTGCAAAGGACAAATTATATAAAACATCCATTGTTTAAATTAACTGTTCATGACCAGCCTTTACGACACAAGAATATTGTCTGCTTTCTGAGCACTGATCAATTCACTCACTGATTCACACATGAATTGGGCCAAATGATGATTTGTATGACCAAAATTGTCATGTATTCTGTGTCTATTGCTGTCCCTTCTGCCACTGACAAAGTCGCATCAGCTCAATGAGCTCAAAGACACCCAACTTCTTCATGCCATGCTGCCGGATAAACAAATTTATCTTCGGACCCACTTTGAGAAGCAAAGTTGAAAACGAGTAAATGGGTGGGTTCATAGTTCAAGATACACAAACCTACACATTTGACGGACAGAAGTGAACTTACAGAGCTGTCATCGAATAGGTTGAGCAGGGAAATGAGAAAAGCCCGTCTGTGTTGTCGGTTCCCACGGACCATGGTGTAAAGATGAGAACAGAGGGCCGAGTCTGTGTCTTCGTGCCGAACACCTCGGATTACTGCGTTTTTGGAGCCAACTATGGCCTGTTGTACCTGATGAGACATCTTCAACCCTGCGACGGCTTTCATCTGTCAATTCACAGAGAGATACGACTCAGCGTGTAGATAGAATGATAATGTTTGTGATTATTTTGGTGAAGCCTTCGTTTTGAACTACAATATGTTAATAGATGAGCAGAGTATGTCATTAATTAAAATTCTCTCTCTTCTGCTCATCATCAATTACTCACATGGATGAAGCCAGAATATTTCTTGTCAATCTCCACCAGCTGTTGATCGGCCTTGTTCTTCATGGTTGGCTCAGGGTCTGTTCCCATGGCAATCAAGTAGGGCACACACTAAAAAAACACAAAAATCTTGTGATGCATTCAAGATAACAGTGTCGTGTGATAAAAGAAAATCTTAAACAGGTCTTGCTTATAAGAGGTACTATGTATTTTAGTTTGGAATGCCAGAAAGACTGTGAACTTACCTGTACAGGATGGATGAGGCCCTGGCTGAGAGTCAGTATAATGACATTCAGTGCAAAGTGCCGAACAGTGGACTGCGTGTGGAAGAAGGACTCCAGCACCTGCTTCAGGTAAATCTGCATTATGGAGCTGCTCATGCCTGACGAGATGTCCCCCATTTCCTTCAGATCCTCTTGCTTGGCTTGGTTCTTCCCTGAATGAACAAAAACATCCTCCTGATCAGGCTGCAGATGTTCTACATGAACGTGCATTAACTATAGAACACAGAGTGATAATCACAGGCAGAGATGGATTTGTTAAACTCACATTCACGGTCAGCCTCCTGCATTCGAGAGTCCTCTTCCTGCAGGTATGTCTGCAGGTTTTTTAGCACCTGGATCTTCAGACTGACCAAACTGTTTTCATCTGATAGGGTATTGTTATACAGAACCTTCACATCCTGCACAAACATGAGCTCTGGGTGCATGATGAACTGGAAGCCTTGAGACAATGGAAATAATTTAAATGCAGATGTCATTACTGAAGAAGAAACAGGCAAATAAAAAGATCGGAGCTGTGAACAACACATGACAATATACAGTGATTACATCTTATGTTAAACTGAGATGAGGTGCAATATACCTAGACCTATGATGGCCTTGATCAGGACCTCCTCATCTTCATGAGTGGTGAAGTATAGCAGAAGCTCCAACACTTTGTCCTTGATGACAATCTAAGAGACAGAAACAGAGTCATCAAAACAGGTTCCACAGCAGTTTTGCGTACAACATTTAAGCGCTGAGTGCTGATGTCTACCTTGTTGGCGCCTTTGAACTCCTCTTGGTCAAAATCAAAGTGTCGACACAGAGCCCCAACGGTGAACAGTGAGCGCAGGAGAGTAGGTTTGTTAGTTACCAGAGTGGAGCTGTTGGGGTCCTCTTGGTGCTGGGTCTTGAGTTTTGCCAGAGCTCCTACAAAATCATACACACAATTGCTGCTTTTATTCTTCTAGCTCATACAATGAACTTAATCAAAGAACCTGGACAGTAAAAAAACATTTGGTGTGTGTTCAATGCTCTAATTTATCTTGATTTGAAAAGAGATGAGTATGAGCTTTACATGTAACCATTCATTTGAGGTGAATGGAAAGGCTCACAATTACAAGCCCTATGTACTATTAATATTGATTTTAGATGAATTTTCAAGCCTTTTCCATTTCAAGTTATATGACATTTCTGATTAGACTAAGAAAAGTACATGGCCTTACCATAGTAACGATTGAAACAAGCCCAAACAAACTTGTAGTTATGTGTGACCTTGTTCACAACAGCACCAAGACAGCTTACACAGTGTTGTACAACCTGAGAAGCAAACACAACAAATATTATGATACACATATTATAATACCGTGTGCTCAGAAAAGTAGTTTCACATCTGTGTTGTGCATGATTTTGGAGAACTATCTTTGAAAGCTATAAGCTGTAATTGAGACTGACAGTCATGCCGTATTTGATGATGAGCTTCATCAGGTCTTCTTCTATGGTGGTGAGGAAAGTCTCACTTGGTTGCTCCATCAGAGGCACGACCAGCTCCAGGATCTTGGCCACGTTACATATCACCATGAAGTCATTTTGAGTCTGAAATGATAATACCGAAGAGTTGTAAAATAACTTAGTGAACAACTCTATTGAACACTTGTGTTTTCATTCACCTGCCACTAGATGAGCCCATAGCACAACATAAAAGTAGGTGTTCATTACTGTCTTTCCTCCTACTTTCAGGGAAATTAAAAATGATATACTAATACTCAACAAGATGACATGGCCCTTACATTGCACTTGGTGGTCAAGTAGGGCTGCATAGTCATGGCATGTTTGACCATTAACTGTGGTCTGATCTTGCTGAACAGGTACAGAGTGGTGACACATGCTACCAGACGACCTGAGCTGAGTCCTTTGTCCTCACAGTCTGAAATGCAAACACAGAAAACGTTCAAATTGGTCACAGCACGTTAATGTTTAACACAAGATAAATATCTTTGTTAGCAATCAAACGTGTATGTTTATTTCGCAAAATGCATTTACCTGCAAGAGACTCCTCATATTTCAGTATGTGTTCCACTAGATTGTCCACCAACTGAACGCAAGCTTTCTTGGCAGGTTTGTACGAAGCGTTCTCTTCTGACTTCAGTAGCTAAACAGTTACAGGACATACGGCAATCAGATAAAGTGCGAAACAAAATATTAACACAACAGCTGCTGTTGAGATATAAAAATATTCATACAAGTTGAACAGCTTACATTTTGGAGAAGCTGCTCAAACCAGTCATAGCCTGAATCTTTACATGCCAACACCTGGGATGAAATCAAAACATGAGACAAGTCAGATTATGTCAAACATCAACATGTTACTGGCGCATTCATGTATTTTCACACATCCGGATAGTACGCACCACATCTGTGATGTTCAGGATCTTTCTGGTCATGGCATCTTTGTCATGACTGGGTGTGGGGGTGAACCAGAGTTTCTGGAATGTCTCATTCACCAGTTTCTGCAGGGTCAAAGATGTTTAGGTATATTAAAAATATATTAAAAGCTAGAATCTGCCACTTGTAGGAGGCTTTTGCATAAAAACAAACACAAACCTTGATCCCCTCCTCATCATTGACCCTTCGGATCATCTTGACACACATCTCAGTGATCTTGTGGAAGTCTGGCTGCTCCAGGCAAATATCCCTCAGGATCTTAATGACTCTCTTCCTCACGCTAATACCTGTGTCCTGTGTAAAGACAAAATGGGTACAAGGACAGTTCAATAATGACTTAAAATAAAGTGCCTCTTTTAGTTATTTTGAGAATTATGCTAAATTTAACTTAATCTAATAGCAAAATATCAATTTGTTAAGTTATAAAAGTGATAAATTAATTTTTTTCTCAAATTGCTGCACTGTTATGAGCATTTTGAAATGCATGTTCAACTGCCAAATGGTTGCAGTTCTTCATTTGATCTTTAGGTGGCAGGGTGGGGAAAAGAGGATTTAACCTCAGCTGAACTTGTGCACTTCAAATGAACTTTTAGGTCAGAGTTTAAAAAAGTAAAGGGCAAAGTTAAGCTCGAGCCTGCTTTATGATAGATGTGGCTTATTCATTTCCACAAACCCCTTAGAGGGCACATGATGTGACTGAATCAGTTTAAATTTTTATCACCAGAGCAGATCCTGTGTATGTTACCTCACAACCTCACAATCAGGTGTCAAACAAGGTGAAGAGGGAAAGCTTAAGAAATTACCAATATCCTTTCAATGAGCATGTCATAGTACTGCTCAATGAGCTGAGGTCGACTTAGTACAAAACGGCCAAGGAGCTCCACAGCAGCCTCTCGCACACTGGTGGAGTTGTCCATGAGGCGACAATGAACCCCACGCTGCATATCCAACTGAAAAACAAAGATTGGACATCAGTCAAGCACTTTATTTAACATTATGGCTGCCTGTGTGACTGCAGTGAACTAGCACAATTGCCTGATTACATCACAACATTATTGTCTGTTGGCTTTAGGAAACTGTAACAGGCATTTTTCACTATCTTCTGATATTCTATAAACCAAATAATCAGCAGATTAATCAGTATTGAAAATAATCATTATCTGAGCAGCAGCAGCTTCAGTCAACCATCAGGGTCTACAAAGGGTCAGCGCTGAGTGTAGGTCACCCGCATTTTGGCAGTGATGAGAGCTCAACACATGTTGTAGTCACTGTAGTTACGCACGTAAAATGGAAGAAATTCTGCGTAATTTACCCGTGCCAGAATACTTGGATCCACCGCCACTACCTCAGACAGACACTTCATGGCTTTAGTTCTGACTGCAATAGCACTCTCACCAAGAACTCTCAGAATCTATACAAAAACGGAAAGAAAGAGAGAGGAAAAAAAGTTACTGACAGGCAATATAATATAATCTCCCTCTTTTTTATGTGAAATGATTCCTCTTACCTGTGATAAATAAATATCAAAGCTCTGTGCAAATGGCCTCATAGAGGCCAGATATCTGACAATCAGACAGGAGTCCTCATAGTCTACTGTGTTAGAGTTTGACCTGAAAGAAAATCAAGAAGACAGTTAGGATAGGTCAACAGGTCAAACAGCATAGCAAATTAGTGCAGTGATGCAGAGAGTTGCAGTATTTACGTCAGAGAACTGAAATGCGATCGTGAAGTCTTGATGATCTTGCGGAGGAATTTCTTTCGTGCTTCTGCCCTCAACATAATCTCCCCAGTCGAGTCAACATCCGTGGAATGACCTTTCCAATCATCATCTTTATCATTTTGAGACTTCACCGCCTTCTCTGCCTCAGTTGTTGTGTCCCTGTACCACTGGGCGATGTAAAACTTCCTGGCAAACTGGATGAAACAAATACATGAATACTTAATGAACAATGAACATTTTGAGGTACATTATACAGAACTACTGTATGTATCATGCAATTTTCATTGTGGTGTATGAAAATGGAACACTCACCACTAAAGATGAGTCTGTCTCGATGTTCTCGTCTAGGTAGTCTAGCAAGGCCTTCTGGAGTTGCTGGATCTCATCATTGCCTGGACTCTGTAAGGAGATCAATAAGCAAGGAGCATCTCAAAAGCAGTTCGACAGCGCTGTTAATTTAAAGGGTGTTTAAATAATACTATAATTATCATGTCTACCTCTTGGAGGATGCGGTCAATAGCCTTTTGGTCCATGTTGCTAGTGACAGCCTCTTTACGAAGGCGAGATGCGACGGTGCCGAGGTAGTCCAGTGACGCCACCCTGAGTGCCATTTCTGTCTGCTTGTTACTGAACTGGTGCACCTGGAGCACAGGATAAGGAGGGGGGACGTTGCACCAAAACCATAAGTAGCTGTATCTGTTTCACGAGAAAATAACTGATGACAGATTTGGACTGAATGATTCTGCTCACCAACAGCCGGCCCAATAAACTGAGCAGCAGTTCAGCTGCAGGCCACTCAGGCTTGTTGACTGTAGACAGCAGGTCGTGAACAAAGTTCTCAAACAGAGGCCTGTAGTCCTCTTCTCCCTGCTTACTGCCACACCTGACACATACAGAGTAATAGTCAATACAATCTTTTAGAGTAATGTATTTTTGAACATTGAACCAGTTAATATGACAGCCTATTCTGCAGTATAAGCTGGTACTGTGGCCAGGATGACACTTGACATACATGCTGTGAAGTGAGAGTGGGAAAAATGACTTACTTCTTGAGAAACACTGATAGGAAGTTCTGAGCTGTCCTCATGGCCGTTTCATAAGAATTTGTGATGAAGACATCTTTATCCACCTTAAAAAAAACAGCACCCAATATGTAAAACAATTTCTGAATCAAAACATTAGTCTGATAAATATAGTTTAAATATTAGTTAAATCCCTGGTCCCTACCTTCTTACTACGTTCATCATCTACATCCCTCTCAGAGGGGAAGTGTACCACACACTGGATGAGCTGAAGAACCAGGGCTGTGACCATCTGAATATACAAAGGCTCTCCATCTGTATCACTGCTGTTTAGCCTGGTGGATGGGGAGTATGAGACATAGTTAACTAAGCAATGCAAAGGTCGTCAATAATAATTGCTTTCATTTATGCCAACTTTAAAGATCCCCTCCAGACATGTTTTAAGATGTCTTAAGAAGATGTCTCCTACTTCTCTGTAAAGTCCATTCTCAGTGTTTGTGCACTGGAGGCTTCAAGTTTCCACATCACACTTTGTGTAAGCTGCATACTGGACCACGATTGGCTCCAAACTAGTTGTGATGTCACAAATCATACTTGCAGGTACACGCCTTCAACTCAGATTTAAAATGAGCACAGAGAAACTTTTCACTTTCAGCAGATGAACGTGAAAACAGCCTCCTAATGTCTGCACATACATCATTCTGCACAGTGAAGCTCGAACATCAAACTGGTGGAACAAGAAGAAAGATACATTTTTGCGTGGATTGAGAACTTAATATTCACTTGAGATGTAGTTACCGAAAGTTCCTGAGGCTGCGTTTGCTAGTAGGTAGTCTAGCCAGGGAGGTGAAGATCTCTTCAAGAATGAGCTGCCTGTGCTTCTCGTAACGAGAGAACACCTGAGGAAAAGTAAAATGCAGAGCGCTAAATCAAAATATAACAATAGAGATGTTGTGCAGGAGTGTGTCATAAAAAACAACAACAATCTGAAGCAATAGCATAGTTTACTTCTAAAACAATACTAAAATTGACTTACCGCCGTCACAAGTGTTATGGCACACAACTGCAGTTCACTGACATTCTCCACAAAAAACGGTGTAATACCAAGGGTGGACACCTAAACGTGGGCAACAAAAGCAGTCAGATATGCTACAGTTTTAAAGTCAACGATGAAATGAAGTCATGCATTTTGACGACATCAACCCAAATTCAGAATCTCACCTGAAGAATTGTGGTGTCAGTTAGCAGCTGGATCTCAAGGAGCTCTGAGATGTTGCTGACAATGTCACACACTTTGTTGTAGAGCATGACAACCACCTTCTGCTTATGGGTAGAACATTTCGCTCTCTTGGCCTTTGAGTTATGCAGGCCACCTTGGAGAGTAAGAGAAGGAGAAAGTAAAAGATAGGATGAAACGTAAGTAAACCACTTCATTTTTAAACACTTCATTTGATAGAATAGTGTTTAAATGTGTCAGATACTCTGTAGACATGCGACTACAAAAATATTCTATGGTCAACTTTTCTTCCCCAACTTTAGATGATGAACGTGTCTTCAAGAATTTAAGGTGCAGTATATCAAACCACTGTGACATTGCACTAACAACAGTCACTTCTGGGTAGACAACTGGCAGTTGATTTGAATTGCAGAGACATGAAATCGACAAACTTGTTCATTTCTGTTGTAATTTCCAGCCGTAACTGTAGCGTTTAAAGATATATAGTAAAACACAGTGGTCCGACCTATCTGATGTTTCTGCTGTGCTTATTTTATGTACTGTGTTGCTTTGCTAGCGTCTTTGATGAACCAAATCTACCCAATAGCAACATCTCACTGCTGCTCGGACAAACTGATAGCTGCCTTTGTCATAGTAGGAAGCCGCCTTACCATTGCTTTACTCATTTATACTTATTTATGCTCACTTTTAATTACTTTTACTACTTACTGCTTATACTTATTTACATTCGCTTTTTTGTTTACTTTTTTCCTTGCTTGAACTGACATATATTTTTGCTCTGCCCCGTTAAATTGTATGTACACAGGGGTTTTCTACCCGGAAGTTATTGTAAACAAACATTGTGATTGGTTCATACATTTTTGTTATTAGTCAGTCCCTGAACGTGCTGAAATTTCTTTCAAGTTTGATTGCTCAACAAACTTATAAGAACTCTGTTCCCACGCCTTCAGCTATAATTAGTACACATAAATGTAAGGCACAATCAATTTTTAAAAATCTAACATGCATAAAAAAGCCTAAAGACTAAAAAGCTTGTCAATTGTCAATTAAAAACTGCTTCTGGAAAGCAATATTAGTCTACAACTTAGAAGAACAGAATAAAACTGTGCTGACCTCCATGGGGATCCACTCTGTAGACCGGGTCATACTGAGGGTACAAAGAGTTTTGCAGATGAAACTTGGTGTACTGCAGCACCCTCTCAATCACATCCTCAATGTAAACAGCCTTGGGCATGCATGGGGATGTCATGATGTTGAGTGCAGTCAGACAAGCATCAGCAGACTTTGTCACCCGCTCCATGATCAGGTCACGCCACAACCGCTCCTCATCCAAGGAATCATTACCCTACATATTCCAAAAGCAATTAGTAAAAGAAAAAAAAAAAATCAAACAAATGACACAACTTGCTGAAAAGCTCTTCTCAAAAACTGGGTAAATTAGGTAAAATAATAAAAGCAGGCTAACAACTTACATGATTCATTAATGTGGAGAGTTTGACACTATCTTGAATGTTCTTCTCCAAGATATTCACAATTTTCACCAGTTTATCAGATGGAAACTGTGGATCAAACAGATTATTGGTTACTTTCGCAATAACAGATAAATATCAACTGTGAACATGAGTGTAACCATGTGACTCTCTTACTTTGTTAAAGATGCCCATAGCTTTAATCTTAGCAGAGTCGTTGCCTAGCTCACTCAACTGGTGTTTTCCAAGCAAGAGTTCTTCAGGTATCTCATCATCATCTGCGTGAGGGCACAAAGTTATGATGTTGATATTTTTAAACTTATCACTTTGACACATTGAGCTTTGGAAACTGCACCACGTTTCACGTTTACCTGTGGCAGTGAAGTCCACATCCTCAAGGCTCTCAAGAATGTTGTCCACACTGGCTGTGAATCTCTTAAATGTGGAAGAGTCCAACTTTTCTGTTAAATAAATGTAAACAGATTGATTAATAAAAATATAGAGTTCTTATGTTATAACAAAATCAATTAATATTATGATAGAATTCAAAGTGGTAAACCAATACCCTCTAGTGTCAGCTTGGAGTCGTATGTCTTTCGGTTTTTCTGTTTTTCCTTTTTCTTCAATTTTCTGGCAACTGAATAAAACAAAAACACATTTGTCAAATCTTTTGACAGCAACCGTTCAAGCACTGAATATTTGATAGAGAAAGACTTGGTGTAGTACTTTAATTATCCTGGGAATTGGTCTGACTGATCATGAGTTTCAAATAACAATAATTTGAACGGCAGCCGTCAGAAACGAGACTCCTAATATGCTTTTGTTGTCCATTTTGTAAAGGTGAAAGGGAGAGAAAATCACTTTGCTTCACAGAGACATTTAACCTAACCAAAACATTTTTTCTTGTCTGCCCGTGCCTATGCAAAAAAACACTCACCATCACTTAGGCTTGGTGGTGGAGAACTTCCGTCTGAATCGTCTGAGCTCTTATGGCGGTGATGGCGAGCGTTATGAAAACCTCCGCTTCGACGGTGCTCTCCAGAACCTCTCCTTACTTCCTGTTTCCATGTCTTGTCGTGATCTTTCTTGTGCCTTTTCCTTGCGTCTGAAACAAAAAGAGCGACGTTAAGAAATTATTTTTTAAAGTTTTTGCTGAGCTTTAAGTGATTAAATACATAAAATATTTCAAACACTTTTTCTTGTGTTTTTGAGTATAATTATACTACTCTGGTGTGTATATATACACTCACACTCTTTGTCGGAGTCGTCTTCATCCTCTTCATTTGAGTCCGACTCAGTGTACTTGGGTCTCTTACTGACCATGCTGTGCCTGCGCTTGTTTGTCTCTGTAGGCACAAGAGGTGAGTGAGCTTTCAGCATAGAAAAATCTAAACTTCAAAAGAAGATCATTTAATGACTGTGATGGTAACTATTCTAGAGACAGCTGTTTTAAGTAAATAAACAAACTCAGCAAAGTCATATCACACATTTACATCCTCCACAATTCTGTGTACATATTTCATGAGCATGAATGAAATGAAGTAAATCATAAGTAAATCATACCTTTCCCTGATCTGTCAAAAGAAGACCAGTTCCTGGACTTGAAGCTGTGTGCATTCCTGCTTTCCTTAATGATCTTTTTTACCTCATCAATACTTAGTTTCTTAAGCACAACGACAGGCTTAGCTCCTTTGCTTAGGTTCTCTACCAGTGACACTCTCTGCAGCCTGACCCGGGGTTCGCTCCATTGCTCCACCAATTTGTTTGGACATTGGGGATCTTTGTCTTTCCCATCTCGTTTAAATTTAGGAATCACAAAGTTCTTCAGACTTCCTGACTTTCCGCCCAGCAGGTATGCGGGGAACTCGATAGGTTTAGTCTCAAAGGGCTGCTTTTTATACCCGGTTTGGCAGATAACGCGGTCGTCCCCACTTTTCCTCTCTTCCTTTTTTTGGGGGGTTTGAAGGCCGGAACTGTCTGTCCTCTGTCGACCATTGAGGTCAGTGGATTTTCTGCTTCCGTCTTGTTTCACTCTAGGGCTTTCAGGTTTAGTATGCCGGTCAGGAGAGTGTTGGTGTCTGTTGCAGTTTTCCCTTGACAGGATCTTGTGTTTCCTTTCCCTGTCTCTGACTCTCTCTCTGTCTCTATCTCTGTTCTTATTCCTCTCCTTATCTCTATCTTTGTCCTTATCCCTATCCCTATCTCTGTCTTTATTCCTCTCTTTATCTTTATCTTTGTCCATATCCCTATCCTTATCTCTGTCCTTATTCCTCTCTTTATCTCTATCTTTCTCCTTATCCCTATCCTTCTCTCTGTCCTTATTCCTCTCTTTATCTCTATCTTTCTCCTTATCCCTATCCTTATCTCTGTCCTTATTCCTATCTTTATGTCTAACTTTGTCCATGTCCCTTTCTCTGTCCTTATCCATATCCTTTTCTTTATCTCTGTCTTTATCCATATCCTTTTCTTTATCTCTGTCCTTATCCATATCCTTTTCTTTATCTCTGTCCTTAACCCTATCTCTATCCCTGTCCTTATCCCTATCTCGATCTCTGTCCTTTTCCCTATCTCTATCCCTGCCTTTGTCTTCTCCCTGTCTGGAGATGCGCTCTGCCTTGTTCATGGTTTTGGGAGTTTCAGGTTGGCTGACATGGGTTCTGTGACTGTTGTGGTTCTTTTCCTCTTTGTGCCGCGTGTCTGAATGTCTGTCGTGTTTCTGCCGTGGTTTGTCTGGTCGTCTGCCATCTGAGTGCACCTTGCTACTCGATCGGTGCTTAGATTCAAGCCAGCTTTCCTGTTTCTCTTTAGGGGTTTCTGGTTGGACGTCTGGACCAGACTTCCTGGAGTTGTCGGCATGCTGTTTGACAATGCTAGGTCTGTTCTCGACAATTTTATCCACCTTTCCATCTGTCTTTGACTTTAGGCGCCGCAGGTGGTCCTCGCACAGCTGCCGTGCTTCCAAGACCACCACAGGCTGTCCTTTCACTCTGCCAGCTTGCTGCAGATCAATACTGACCATCAAAGCAGGCCGACTGGCACCGTTACTTGCAGCGTTCGTCTTCTTGGGTGTCAACTTGCTGCCAGTGTTGCCCCCGTGAACAGCAGGTCCGTCGTTAGCCTCAACTCCAGGTTCCTGAGGATATGAGTCTTGCTTCCGTTTCTTCAGTGGCTTATCTGCAAAAAAAAAATACTGTAGCTTAGCCTTAATACAAACAGGAACAAACATAGATCATGAAAAAAAATGTAAGAAGGCACAGGGCAAAGGCAGGCACCCAGAAATTCACCTTTATCCTGGACTTCTTTAGACCATCGCTCTCTCTCACTGACTGACTCGCGTTCTATTCTCTCAAAGTCTGCAAGTGCGTCTATCTCAGCATCATCAAACACAACCCCACTGACGACTCCAGTCTCCTTGATATTTGGCTGAACAGGAACTTGCTGACAGTTTGCCTGCTCCTCGGAACCTAACTTGTGTGACAAGTCCTGGGCAGTCCTCGACAACTGATTATTATTATTATTCATCAAATCAGTTTCATGGTCTAGATCTGCACTAGGAGAAGGCTCTCCAGATTCATCTGCGTCTGAAGTCCTCACTCGGGCCAGTTTTAAAGTAAGCCTGGCAGAGTCTTTCAGTGGAGAGCTAACAATGTCATACAAGGTGTTTTTGTCCATCTGCTCATGTTCCTCTTTGCTCCTTTCTCTATGCTTCTTTTTATGGTCAGAAGAGGAGAGGAGCAGGTCAGGTGCTGCACCCAGTGGCACATCGGGGGGATGTGACTGCATGATAAGAGGAGGTCTTGACCCTGTGGAAACAAAAAATATAAATATAAAATTTAAGTTAAATTGGACACCAGAGAGTCTTGGCAAATAATGAATTGTAAAATCTTATTTTTGATTCCACAAAATTAAAATGATTTGATGACTTGTTGCTAAGGCAGCATACATTTTGCAGTCTCTTCGCTCCCAGCAGGGGAACACACCGACTGTGGTGATTTAACTGGAAACGAGGCGGCCCTCGTGGAGGGATCATTCTCCTGTTGAACACAAGACGTTTATCATCACTTTTAACAGTCGGCGTGGGCTGAGGTCCAGTTGATGATATCCTTTTTATTCCCTCTAAATTACCTCATTTCCCAGTCTGTGAGCCATGTTCATGTAGTCTTCATCGGAGTCTGGTCTTGTGTTATGATTGGGGGGGTTACTTGATAGCTGTCCAGAGACCTTGTTGTCATGGATATTTCTGAGACCACCAGCAACTAAAATGGAAAGCAAAATAAAATCCTCAGTCAAACTGTTTGCGACAATGACAACAACTGTTCTGAGGGAACAAGGAGGAGAGTTGGAGGCTTCTTGTTTTAGACAGAATGGTCACATAATATATTAATCAAGATGGAAAAGCACACAGCAATAACAGACTTGTTTAAAGCCAGCAACAGAAAGAAATGCACACAAAATGAAGATTTGACTATTCTGTGATAGTCCTTGTATCAAAGTTTGCTATTTGCTGTGATTCCTAGCAGAGGTGTGGCAGGCAGCTATCGATACATTTCTTCTGATTTAACTTTGTACTCACCTTGCTGAGTCTGCTGGTGTTGAGAGTAACTGGGTGGACTGTACTGCATATAGTCAGCAGGACTCTGAGGAGTATAGGGACTAGGTATAGGGCTGTTCTGCTGCGGTACGAACCGATTTCCTGACCCAGACTGCGGGGATGTAAAGCATCTGTAAAGGAGGAAGACATAGTTGTAATCAAAAGTACAGTACAGAAAGTACTTCTCTAGCATCTGACAGCATACTGGCACAGCCTTACCCAGAGGGGCTTTGAGGGACAGTGGTTTGCTGATAGTTTGATGCTGGACTCCCATGCACCTGATTCTGAGAGATCTTATACTGTTGCATCATCGGCTGCTGCCTTACACCTAGGAAATTAAAAATGGATAGAAAAGTTTGCATTCATACAAACAAAGAGCTGAACATACACAACTCTGCAGCACCAAAAACGGAAACTCAGTGATATAGAATT